>NC_048442.1:20763247-21113303 GCF_004353265.1 Vitis riparia | reverse complement strand
TGTAAAACATGCATGCATGGTTGTTTTAAATACAGATTTTGTTAGAAAATAGAAACAAAGGTTTAAACAGGCATGTTCATGTGCATATGCTTATTACTATAAGTCTTCATCCTGCCATCTTCTCCCTTTGTCACTCCATGAGATATGGGCATCAATTATGTTCATTTTCTAGCAATTCTTTTCTCATCTTACCACCTTGTCAATGCCCAAGATGCCTCTTATCCAGTTTCCAACCGTTTTGATCATTTCATATATTCTGCTTTTGCTCCTTCCCATGTCAATGCTCAACATGTCTATTATCCGGTTGCTAATCTATCATCCTTGTGGATTAACAACCCTTCACCTGATCATTATGTGTTTTCAGATGATAAGTCTATGTTGATGCCAATCCTCCTTAGGACGAGCACTAGAAATGCAGGTTTTGTATGTGGCTTCTACTGCAATTATGAGTGTGATGGCTACCTGTTTGCGGTCCTAATATTCCCATACAGATATATGCATGCTTCAGGCAATGATCCAGTGGTAGAATTCCCAAAAGTAGTGTGGTCTGCAAATAGAAACAATTTGGTTGGAGCTAATGCAACATTGAAGCTCACAGGAGAAGGAGATTTGATCTTGAAAGAAGCAAATGGCACTGTAGTTTGGTCAACGAATACGTCTGGTGAGTCTGTTGCTGGTTTGGGATTGACCGAGACAGGAAACCTCATATTGTTTGACAGCAATAATTCTTCTGTTTGGCAGTCTTTTGATCACCCAACAGACAGTCTCATTCCAGGCCAGACATTGGTTTCCGGGCAGAAAATGATTGCTAGTGTTTCAGAAAAAAATTGGTCTGAAGGTTTTATTTCATTTTATGCTACCAGTGAAGGTATTGCTGTTTGTGTGGGGACCACTCCACCTCTGACATACTTTTTCCGGCGTGTGGGTAACACTGGAAGTATAAATGTTTCATTCACTAAAAGGGGTCTCTTTCTATCTTCAGACGAGCCAATTTGGGAGTTTCCTACTGCATCTTTTGCTTGGTACATGAAGTTGGAACCGACAGGGCAATTGAGATTTTATGAGTGGATTAATAACAGCTGGAGGGCTTTGCTTAGTCCCTTGCTAAGGGACCTTGATTGTCTATACCCTATGACATGTGGAAAATACGGAATTTGCTCAAATGGGCAGTGCAGTTGTCCCAAACCAGCTGACGGAGAAACAAGCTATTTTAGGCAAATAAGTTATAACGAACCCCATCTTGGGTGTTCTGAAATTACTCCCTTATCTCGTGAAGCTTCTCATTATCACAGTCTTCTTGAGCTCAAGGAAACTACATCTTTTCCTTTTCCGCCCGAACATGAAGCCAGCACCGATATTGAAAGTTGCAAGCGTGCCTGTCTGAAGATATATTCCTGCAAAGCTGCTGTGTTTCTGACTGCTGAAGGTAGCGGACTTTGCTATCTCCCATCTGAAATCTTTTCACTGATGAATATAGAAGTGTATTCTACATTATTGAATTCGACTACATTCCTTAAGGTGCAGAACGTCCCAAAAAATGAGCCTCCTCCAGCAGGCACTGATCTCATTCCTGGTTCTCCCCCACCCTCAAAAAAGACCATAAGCAAGATTTCAGTTATACTGTTATTAAGTTTAGGAGCTTTCTTGTGCCTGTTCCTTGCTGTTATTGCATGCTATTCTCTATCTTTGGGTTTCAAAGATGCCAAGGAAGATGAGGAGGATTATCTGCACCAAGTACCAGGAATGGCTACTAGGTTCTCTCATGAAATCTTGGTAGTTGCAACTAAAAATTTTAGTCAAAAGCTTGGTAAAGGAGGATTTGGTTCAGTCTTCAAAGGGATTCTGAGCGATGGAACCCAGGTTGCAGTGAAGTGTCTGGATGTTTTTTGTCAAGCTAAGAATTCCTTCTTAGCTGAGGTTGAGACAATAGGTGGCATTCACCATATGAACTTGGTAAGACTGGTCGGATACTGTGTCAAGAAATCAGAAAGGCTCCTCGTTTATGAATATATGTGCAATGGGTCCTTGGACAAGTGGATCTTTGACAGAAGCTCGGGGCTTGCTCTTGACTGGCAAACCAGAAGGAAGATCATACTCAACATAGCAAGGGGTTTAGCTTATCTCCATGAAGAATGCCAAAAGAAAATAGTGCACTTGGATATTAAACCCCAAAACATCCTCTTAGATGAAAATTTCAATGCAAAAGTTTCTGATTTTGGATTGTCCAAGCTAATTGACAGGGACCAGAGCCAAGTGGTGACGACCTTGAGAGGAACTTTCGGGTATTTGGCTCCAGAATGGTTCAGCTCTGCAATTACAGAAAAAGTAGATGTGTATAGCTTTGGTGTTGTGACCCTGGAAATTTTGTGTGGACGGAAAAATTTGGATCGCTCTCAGCCTGAGGAAGATATGCATTTGTTATGTCTTTTTAAACAAAGGGCAGAGGAAGATCAACTGTTGGATTTGGTTGATAAGAACAGTGAGGATATGCAGGCCCACGGAGCAGAGGTTGTGGAGATGATGAGGCTTGCTGCATGGTGTTTACAAGGTGAGGTCACTAAGAGGCCTTCCATGTCCGTGGTGGTGAAGGTCTTGGAGGGGGTGATCAATGTTGAAGGTAATCTGGAGTACAACTTCTTTTATCCAGCAGTCCCAATAGGGACCGAAGCGGTTGGTCATAGGGAGAATAATGTTATCATTGCCTCTCCCCTATTGCCCTCAGTTCTATCGGGTCCCAGATAAGGATAAAGATTTCCAGCTGCAGGCACTTGACGGAAAGCACATGATTCCACCTTGTTCAACAAGAAATGCTTTTTGTTTCTTTGCATTGAATTTGGTGTAGTTGGAGTAACAGGATTGAAAGCACACAATAATTGTATGTAGAGAAAAATTAAGAAAAGTTTATTTATCTTCCATCACTTTTGTTATTTAAATATTGCACAACACTTCATTTATAAGTATTGATACCAAAGAAATAGAAGCTTAGACTAATAAGAAAAATATAACTCTTGTAGGTTTTAGCTATTTAAATGTAGAAAATAAATTAATTACTCGACAAAAAAAATAAAAATAAAATTCTAATGTATTTTTTAAAAACTAAATCAAATAATATTTTTTAGAAACTTCGTAAAATCAATATTACTTTCCGATATACCCTCTTAACATGATTAATTTGTAATTAATCCAAGCAGCATACTTAGCATTCTAAAACCTTCAAACTTGAGAGGCTTCTTAAAACTATCAACAATTTGATCACAAGACATTGCAAATTTTAATTATACTTCTTTTTTCATAGTGTAGTCCTAACAATATGATATCTTGTAACAATATACTTGCTTTTATAATAGAAAATTAGATTTTTTAACAATGTAATCACCAATTTATCTCTACATAGATGTCTATTGGTTCTTCTTGTTATAAATTAAGCTAGTTCAACAAAATTTTGAGACAAATTAACTACATGACAAATGCATGATGTTACCGAAACAAATTCCACTTTAAAAGTTGAAATTGTTAGATAATAGTTTGCTTCTTAATTTGAAGTCCAAGTGAATTGGCATCTCCCATGCACAAAAAGCATATATTCGAAGGTACTCTTTTGATTATCCAAGTCTCCACCCTAATCACTATCACTATATTCAATAAGCTTCAGATTATTAGAAGGTAAGTTATATAAACCATAATCAAGTATACTTTTGATGTAATGCAAACCTTCATGTGAGTCACCATTGGTGTTTCTATATAATAACTAATAAGTCCTACTCCAAAAAGAATGTCCAACCTTGTAAAGGTCAAGCAAGATAGACTTACAATTGAGCTCTTATATTATGTTGGATCCATATTTTCTCGTTCTTCATCATGTCTTAACAATTTAACCTTACATTCTACAAATGTTTATCGGATTACACATTCATGTAAAACATCTAAAGAATTTATTTTGCATAGTCTTCTTGGGAAATAAAAAAAATAAAATACTCTTTTTGGTTCACTTCACTTCTATGCCAAGATAGTGTGATGTGAGATCAATGTCAGTATAGAACCCTTAAAAGCAAGACACAGCTGATGTAAGGAATGTGAACTTATTATTAATTTATTATTTAATAATATTCGATCCACTTTTACTTTTATCTATTTTTGTTCCATGCATTATATTTTTATGAGTATTGTGGCATGCATCTTTTGCATTGTATATGATTTGGATATAAATTAAAGGAGTTATACATAAGATCCAAGTTATCATTTCTTGTAAGTTGATGATGTGTTTACAATTAGTGATGGACTTAGGCAATCCATTTGAGGTTGTAGTGCATTACCTTTTAATTGGAGGGATGATTAGTTTTGCTTATCGAGATGAAGTTTCTATGGTGAATGTACTGGTGTATATATATAGTTACACATTAGATAGAACTCATAAAATAAGGTTATAACATAGTCATGACTTCATCAAGGTGCTATACTATGTTGTCTCTTAATCTTAAGAATATTGAAATTGTGTCAAAGTTAGTAGTAATTTTAACCTACAGGTAACATCTTAAGTTAATCATATATTTCCTATGGATTGAGTCATTATTGATGAAAGCTAATAACAACATGTATTTTTAATATAGGTATCATAATATCTTATAAGATTGAGATAATGTGTTAATTTGAGTGGTTCTAAGGATGCGTGTTTAGATAAATTATGGTCATAATAATTCATTAAGTGAAATTTAACAAAAAGCTAATGTTAAAATTTGATAAAATTATTTCTATATAACTTCTAGCTATTAACAAATTTTAAAATAATTCCCACATAACTTCTTGCCTCATGGGCATAGAATGATTTGTATACAAATAATTTATAACTATAAGAATGATTTTTCATTACTTTTGACTATATAATAATATACACAACTTCTAGTAATGATAATATATTAAATGAGATTTGTTTATAGTTTTTGGGTAGGGTTAGACAAAATAATTTGCTTATAGCTTCTAGTTATATATAACATAATTTAAATGAATAAAATAAATATTAAAATAAATATGCAAAATTTATACCATATTAATTAACAACCTTGAATTAAGGATAAAAAAATTATCTTTGGAGCAATTTGTGCTAATAAAAAATTACAAAGAATATATATACAATTGGAATTGAAAAAAAGAAAAAAAAGAAATGAATAGTCAGAAGAAGAGAAAAGCTAGGAGGATCAAGAATTAATGCTTCTCAAAAATTGGTGTTTGGATACCGTGAAAGAAAAGCTCTTTATAATAAGCTTTACAAAATACCTTTCATTTAATATTCATTTACAACAAAAATTATTTATATTTATGATAATGCATAATTTTTCTATTCCACTTCACTGTTACAAAGCATTTACAACAAAAATTTATTTATATTTCTTATGATCTACGAATTTTCTTTTCCCCACCTAAACCAACTTTTCTTACTCGCCTAACCATTTTTGCACATTTCTCCATGAACTCCTCCATTTTTCCGTATTAAAGCCCATTTTCCCTCAACGTCTCCTCTCTCTTTTTTCTCGTCATCATTTATTTTTACTTATTTTGATAGGGTTGTGTAGTGATTGGGCTTGCCTCATTTCCTCCTACTATACATTGGTTTCATGCAGCATGGATGGAAACGTTCAAACACATCCACAATCCCTAATCACACGTTCATTGCAATCCATCTTCTAAATTCCTCATGCATGCGCTACTGATCAATCTGTTAAATGGGAGTTTAATATGATAGAGGAAACTCTTTCTTGATCTTTAGAACCCAGTTGTCCTCTGATTACGTGATCTTATCCAAACAGATTATTTAATTTCTTCGTAACTATCCAAAAGTTCTGCCCCTCAAATCTGGTCAATTGCCACTTGCCAAGCCAAGTATTTATTGAATTCTGCTAAAACCTTAGAGCACGATATGGTATCCCAATCAGAAGCTGCCCCCAGAATTCTGCCATGTGCCGGTGCTTTCCTTTCTTCCTTTCTTCTTCTTCATGCCTGATTGGAAAGAGTTCCGACTTGAATTTATGAATACAGACATAGATCAGTAGGTGGGTCATGCATTGGAAGTTTCATCTTTGCTTAGTATTCAACAATTTTCAGTATGTCTCTGTCACTCCTCTTTTTAATTCATTTTGGTGGACTTCTCGGACTGTCCATCCTGATTTTGGTACTACTTGACAGCTACAGGACACGATTTTTCAGAAAACAAATAGAAACAAAGGTTCAGGAACATTAATTTGACATGGAGTCAAGCCTATGCCAATGGCATTAGTTGAGGAAGCTATGTTAATAATTCATGGCATTGAACCAAATGCCAAAGTTTAAGATGCACTGCTCAATAGGGTTTCAGTTTCTGGTAGTGTTGATGCGTCTATGCTTAAAGAAGATGTGGAACTGATCAATGTCTGAGACTGAGGCATTGGGCAATGTCACTCTTGAGACAGCATACAAAACTGGACAAACTGGAGTGACTTGGATACCTAGTTGCGCACTGTCACATTCGGTGAAAGCACTTTGATCACATTTGTTCCAGAGTTTGCCAATCATATTCTCAATGACAGCAATCTTTACGAGAAGGGGTATGATGCATCAGAGAGATTGCTAGCCAAGCTGGACTGGAACAAAATCATACGAATTTAAATGTGGAGCTACAGTCTGGTATTGATAAGACTAGAGATTCTAATGTATGCTTATCTGCTAATGCTGTGAAAACTGTTGTCTTTGGGAATAGTAACCAATCTTTTGGTTTTCCCACTGAAAGATCAGTAACTCTCTCATGATTGGATCAGGAATACAAACTGGAATATACATGGTGAGGTTCCCAAGAAAAACATTCATTCTCTCGACAGATCTCACCATGAAGAAGCTGGTATTCAAGGAACAGTGGACAACTCAGACATTGAGACGTCAGAATGCTTAGAAGAGTCCACAGCTCGTGATGATGCCCAAAATGATTCTGCTCAATCCTATGCCAGTGGAGCTGAAGTTTCCGAGACCAAAGCCACTGTGTTAGACGGTACTCATCCAGCTGCCCCAGGGATCAGAAAGCCTATTGAGGGAGTTGCTTCATCAGAAAAGTACTGGAGAAGATTCAATTAGTATTGATGCTCCTAACGCCAGGAGCTCTTCATCTTTGAGCTCTGAGAGGTACCTCACATCGATTGAAATCTAGAGACGTTGAATCTTTACCATCTGGTGCATATGATCCTCATTGATCTTCCATCACTGAAGGGCATTCAGTTGCAAGCCTGAGATCTGGAAAGTCAGCTGTTGCTTCTGATCTGCATTTGTCTTCCAGCACCACAGGTCACCTGCCTCCAAACGTGAAATCTGGAAAGGTTGACGGTGCTCACACAGTGGCTATTAGCTTCTCCCAGATTGCTAACTATTCACCATCTTTTGCCAAGCCTCCAAGGTTGCAAGGATTGCCCTGACACACTGCAAATGACCACCCTTAACAACGATAAGAGTAGCAACACATCTGGTTATCAATCTTGTGATATTGAAGATTTCCACATCCCTGATATGACTCTCATCGATTTACCAATCGAAGGGAGTTCCATTAAAGGTTTAAGGCAGGAAAACATTTAGTTTTGCAGAAGCTTCTTCTGGGGATGATTCTGTTGAAAGTGATGGCAACGCACCTGATGGATAAGAAAATTCTGGTTCTGTAACACCTGAAAGATTCTGAAGCAAGGAGCTCAAGCGCACTAACATGGTTACTGGAAGCATCAATAATGCAAGGGAACGCATTTTGCACCAGTCAGCGGCCTTATAGTCAGAGAGTGGTGGTAGATTTTATGTCCAAACAATCAGAGATCAGAGGGTAGCCTCTATTCAGCAGCAGCTTGCTTCTCTGAACCTTCAAGAAGCCCTTGTCAAAGGTGCTTTCAATCTTAGGAGGGGTCACATTGTCCTTGTGCAGTTCAGTACAGATAATTCGTGGAACCGAGCAATAATCCAAATGCAAATCTTGGGATTGACAGATTAGTGCAACTCATGCAACCTGACAGTGCTGAAAAGAAAATAGGTTTGGCCAGCCGAATAATGCTTGTCAATGTAATACCAGTCACAGATAGGCTTGATTGCCTTTGACAGTTCTTATTGGGGTAGCCAAAGCTTTAATAGCCCAATTTGGGTTGTTTATTACTACAGTGAGGATACAGTTACAAGGAGCAGAAGTGGAGACTGATGAGGCCTGCTGCATGGTGTTTACAAAATGATATTGCCAAGAGGTCTGCTATGTCAGTGTTGATAAATGTTTTGGAGGGGGTGACTGATGTTGAAGATAATCCTGAATGCAATCTCTTTAATTCATCAGTACCAAGACCAATGGAAACAGACAATAATGGCTTTAATATTGCCTCTCCTGCATTGCCATTACATCTATCAGGACCAGGAAATGGGACTCCCACAAAAATGAGAAAAATAACATTCTGTCTTAATTAGCTCTGCTAAATAAGAAATTCTACTGTTGATGTCATTTTGATCCTTCTGCTCCATTGTAGATTTTTAGGTCTAAGACTTATGTGTTTGTTCTACTTGGTTTTGTCTCTTTTTCTGCACAGGTAAATAGCTATAGATGATAAACAACTAAAGGGCTCTTGTTATTTCCAATTTTAGAAATGAATGAAAACTATTTTCTGAAATTCATTTTGATTCATGAACCAAACAAGACTTATAAATTCCCATGACGTCTGTAAGCTTTCTGTTTTAATATATTGTCTCTACTTTCTCATTATAAATTTGGACTTGGTTGGCCTGCAGGTTCGTCAAACCTGGCTAGAAAAAAAAAAAAAAAGTTGAACACTAATGCAGAAGACCTGCCTCCATGAAGAATGCAGGCAGAAAATATTTCACTAGGACATCAAACCTCAAAACAACCTTTGGATGACTATTTCAATGCCAAAGTTCAGAGTAAATATTTAGACGGCAATGCACAAAAGTAGAAGTTGCTTAACCCTGCTTTCCTAGCTCGACTTGGTCAGTTGGTAAGTCAACTCCCACTTTCCCAATCTTTGAGGCTTTGAGCTCCCACCCTACCTCTGAAAGAGTCGAGACCGACAATGGGAGAGGAGAGCAAGCAACCACCCACGCTACCACTGCAAGAGTCAAGACCCGCAACGGGAGGGGAGAGCAAGCAGTGACTGTAAGACCCACCTTACTCACTTTCACCACCACCGCGAGACCCACTACTTTGAACCATGGTCGCCGACCTCACCGGTGAAAGTATCAGTCCTGCAGTCCACCGTACTCGATTGCGGTGTGGTAAGTTAATGCCCTCACTCCTTTGGTGGTTTCTCCTCTCATAGACTTCCAAAAAAGAGTCACAGGTGGGGTTTAATTTGATTTCTTCTTCTTCTTTGATCTTCATCATGGTGGACGGGATTGATGGGCTGAAAGTTTGAAGGGGAATCTTTGATTTTTATGAAAAATTTCTGATACTCTGTTGTGATTTAAAGAATAAAAACTCTCCTTTTTGACTGGAAATCTCAGCCGATTCAACCGACTCTCGCCGATTTAGTGCCGAGTTTGTGCGTAGGATCGTATCTGGTATCGGACTCGTCACAGCAAGTGTCAATATTTCGAACCCTGCTTGGCCTTGGTTCCCAATTCTATTATGTCCTTTCATACTAGATCATCTCTTGATCCTCTTCCTTCTCTTTCACTTGTCTTGAGGGGAATCTAAAACTTCCTAATCTGAGGAGGCCATGGGCCTGTATCGGATGGAGTCTTCTTCTGTTTCTGCTCTTCTTTTTTCTCTTCTACTGATCTCTTGTTTCCCCCTAACCGATGCTCAATATATCCAATATCCAAGTAATGCAAACCTCTCTAGTTCATGGACCAACAAAATTGGGGAGGTGATATCAACAAATTCCTCAGAGTATGCTGTTCCACAGCCCATCCTTCTTAGAGAAAGCACTGGCTCAGGTTTCATCTGTGGCTTCTACTGCTACATTGGGAGCGACGCTTGCTTCTTTGGTGTCCTTATCTTCCAAAACATGGATTTACCAGAACTTGTGTGGTCTGCTAATCGAAACAATCCGTTCAGAATTAATGCTACTTCTACCCTGGAACTTACTGAAGGAGGAGATTTGACCTTAGAAGATGCTGATGGCACCCTGATTTGGTCTACAAACACAAGTGGCAAATCTATTGCAGGATTAAACTTAACTGAAGCAGGCAACCTTGTGCTCTTTGACCAAAATAACAATACCGTTTGGCAGTCTTTTGATTACCCGACAGACTGTTTAGTTCCCAGCCAAAAGTTGGTTTCAGGGAAGGAGCTGACAGCAAGTGTATCTTCATCAAATTGGAGTGAAGGTTTGCCTACACTTTTGGTTACTAATGAAGGTATGGTAGCTTATGTTGACTCTGGTCCTCCACAGTTCTATTATAACAAGACTGTTAGAGGCATGAAAAACAATACAGAACCAAGTTATATTCAATTCAGGAATGAAAGCCTTGCTCTGTTCATACTTACTGCTGCGCCAAATGATACAGATTCAGTGATTTCGATTCCTGCAGCATTATCTTCTCAGTTCATGAAGTTGGACCCCGATGGTCATTTGAGAGTTTATGAGTGGAGAGAATCTGAATGGAAGGAAGTAGCTGATCTCCTGAAAACCAATGAAGGCAATTGTGAATATCCATTGTCCTGTGGAAAACATGGAATTTGTTCAGACGACCAGTGCAGCTGTCCTGGAGATTCAAGTAATGCGGCAAAGTACTTCAGGCCAGTAGATGATCGGCTACTCAATCTGGGATGTTCTGAAATCACTTCCATTTCTTGCTCATCTTCCCAATATTACAGTCTTCTGGAGCTTGACAACTACAGATACTCTACTTTCAGAGAGGATACTGTATATACAGATATGGAGAATTGCAAACAGGCTTGCTTGAAGAACTGTTCATGCAGAGGCGCTAGATTTCTATACTATTGGAATTCTTCCAATGGGAATTGCTACTTATTGTCTGAAGTTTTTTCACTCATAAGAAATTATGGGAAATATGAAGAAACATATGTGAACTCCACCGTACTTCTTAAAGTGGTGGACTCTCCAATTGAAAATAATACAGAACAAGTTGGAAGCAAAGCTGGGAAGAAAACAGGGCATGTTCCAATCATAATTGGGTCGAGTCTTGGAGCTTTCTTTGGTGTGCTTATCTTAATTGTCACTTGCCTGTTTTTTTCAGGAAGAAAAATAATACCATGGAAGTTGAGGAGGATTATCTAGACCAGGTATCAGGAATGCCCACTAGATTCTCTTATGAAGACTTGAAAGCTGCAACTGAAAATTTTAGTCGGAAGCTTGGGGAAGGAGGATTTGGGTCAGTCTATGAAGGCACGTTGGGCAATGGTGTCAAGGTTGCAGTCAAGCTACTTGAAGGTTTAGCCCAAGTAAAGAAATCATTTTTAGCAGAAGTTGAGACAATAGGCAGCATTCACCATGTCAATTTGGTCAAACTAATTGGATTTTGTGCTGAAAAATCACATAGGCTCTTAGTCTATGAGTACATGTGCAACGGATCCTTGGATAGATGGATCTTCCACAAAAACCAAGACCTTGCTCTTGGTTGGCAATCCAGAAGAAAGATCATCCTTGACATAGCCAAGGGACTCTCCTACCTCCATGAAGAATGCACAAAGAAAATATTTCACTTGGATATTAAGCCCCAAAACATCCTTTTGGATGAACACTTCAATGCAAAAGTTTCTGATTTTGGCTTATCCAAACTTATAGACAGGGACCAAAGTCAAGTTGTAACAACAATGAGGGGAACACCTGGTTATTAGCTCCTGAGTGGTTGAGTGCAGTAATCACTGAAAAAGTGGATGTTTATAGCTTTGGTGTTGTGGTATTGGAAATCTTGTGCGGGCGGAAAAACATAGACCGGTCTCAGCCTGAGGAAGATATGCATTTACTGAGTATTTTCAAGAGGAAGGCACAAGAGGAGCAGCTTTTGGACATGGTTGATAAACACCGTACTGAGGAGATGCAATTACATGGAACAGAAGTAGTGAAGATGATGAGAGTGGTGCATGGTGCCTACAAAGTGATTTTGCTAAGAGACCTTCCATGTCCATGGTAGTGAAAGCTCTGGAGGGTTTGGTCGATGTTGATGAGAACCTGGATTATAGCTTCTCACCTTTGCCACTGCCTGGATCCTTACCAGTTGTTGGTCCCAAGGAAGGTGTTGCCAGTTCTAGTACTACTCCATTACTGGCATCTGTTTTATCAGGGCCAAGGTAAAGAAGCTTTCACAAATTCATGAGACTTAAAAATTTCTCTTGGGAGTACACCATTGCGATTATGGATGCATAGTAGTCATATGTATTCAATAGATGATTTGATTAAATTTTATTTGTATTCAATTTCCACTAAAGTTATTTACACTTATTGTTGCTAAAAGAATTTATTAAAAATAATTTTATGCAAAAAAAAAAATGATTTTATTTACAAGAAAATAGTTTTTATTTATCCTCGTTAGGAAATGAATTGTTATAAATTTAGTTACAAGAGTAATTCGATTTAATTTTATTTACAAAAGAATTAATTTCTTTACAAACTTTATTTACGAAAATATTTTCAATCCAATTTTATTGAAAAAAAGATTTCTGCAACTTTAATTTGTAAAAATGATTCTCATTCAATTCTTATTAAAAGATTATTTAATACATTTATCTACAAAAATTACTTGTAATCTCATTCAAATGAAGGAAATATAATTTATATAAAAAAAAAAAAATTGGACAATTTTATTAAAAAAATAACCTTTTGCGTAATTTTATTTAAAAATCAATTTTTTGAATAAACAATGAGTACTGGGTGGAGGTGTTGTTGTAGTTTTCTCGTCTTCTCTTTTCTCATAACCTCTTCTTTTCCCTCAATATACGCCAAAACCCAACTTTCCCAACAATATCAGTTCTGCAAATCTCTCCAGCTCATGGGCTAACAGCAAGGGACATTGGGCAAAATCCATAGACTGGGTAACCACGAAGCCCATCCTTGTTAAAGAAACCAGTGGCTCAGGTCTCTTCTGTGGCTTCTGCTGCCACTTTGAGAGCAATTCATGCCTCTTTGCAGTCTTCATCTTCCAAGATGAAGACTACCCTCGACTTGTGTGGTCTGCTAATAGAAATAGTCCGCTCAAACTTAATGCTACTCTGGAACTCAGTGAACAAGGAGATTTGATCTGGTCCACAGACACATCTGGAAAGAATGTTTCAGGCTTGAACTTGACTGAAACTGGAGACCTTGTGCTCTTCAACACAGAAAACTCTGCCGTGTGGGAGTCTTTCCATCACCCAACTGACTCTTTGGTTGTGGATCAATGGTTGCATGATGGGATGAAGCTGACGGCCAGTATGTCGGATTCAAATTTGACGGAAGGTTTGCTTTCAATTTTGCCTATAACTCACGGATTTGCTGCTCAGATAGAGTCCAATCCTCCGCAGCTCTATTACGAATTCAAGAGTGGAGGTTCCAACAGTAATGGAGAAGCTTTATCTTTCACAATAACGGAAGCCTCTACCTGTCCACTTATGATGATGCTGGAAACAATTGAGTTATTTGCGGGTTTATCAGTGGAAAGAAACTACCTGGAAGGAGGTGGCTGATCTTCTGAAAGGAAATAAAGACGAGTGTGGATGCCCATTAGCATGCGGGAGATATGGTATCTGCTCACAAGGGCAGTCCTCCTGTCCCCCAGCATCTACTAATGGAACGTCCTACTTTAGGACAATAAATGAAAAGCAACCCAACCTGGGCTGCTCTGCATTTCAACCCATTTCTTGCCACCTGTCTCAATATCACACCCTTCTTGAGCTTCAAAACACAGATTACTTCCCTTTTAGTGTGGACATTCAGAATACAGATGTACAGATCTGCAAGCAGGCCTGACTGAAAAATTGTTCATGCAAAGCTGCTCTGTTTAAGTACAATTCAAATGCTTCAATTGGGCATTGCTGCCTGCTATCCGAAGTCTTTTCACTCCAGAAAATAGATGGAACATCCAATTATGGCACATCTTTGTTTCTTAAAGTGCAGACCAAAACAGGGGATGTTGGAAACATGATTGGGAAAAAAACAGGGCATGCTCATGCAAAGCTGCTCTGTTTAATACAATTCAAATGCTTCAATTGGGCATTGCTGCTTGCTATCCGAAGTCTTTTCACTCCAGAAAATGGATGGAACATACAATTATGGCACATCTTTGTTTCTTAAAGTGCAGACCAAGACAGGGGATGTTGGAAACATGATTGGGAAAAAAACAGGGCATGCTCGACTGGTACAAGGATCAAGTCTTGGAGAGTTTTTGGGTGTATTTGTTTGCATTGGTGCTTGCCTTTTTCTTTTATGGAAGAGAAGAGGCTCCTTGGAACTTGAGGAGGATTATTTAGACTGGATACAAGGAATGCCCACTAGATTTTCCTATCATGAATTGAAAGCTAGCACCAAAAATTTTAGTTGCAAGCTTGGGGAAGCAGGATTTGGTTTGGTGTTCGAAGGGGTTCTGAGCAATGGAATGAAAGTTGCGGTAAAGCACCTTGTAGGCTTAGGCCAAGTTAAGAAGTCATTTTTGGCCGAAGTTGAGACAATAGGCAACATTCACCATGTCAATTTGGTAAGAATGATTGGATTTTGTGCCGAAAAATCACTTAGGCTATTAGTCTATGAGTACATGTGCCATGGATCCTTGGATAAATTGATCTTTCACAGAAACAAGGACCTTACTCTTGGTCGGCAAACAAGGAAGAAGATCACACTTGACATAGCCAAAGGACTGGCCATCTCCACGAAGAATGCAGGCAAAAGATATTTCACTTGGACATTATGCCTCAAAACATCCTCTTGGATAAACATTTCAGAGCAAAAGTTTCTGATTTTGGATTGTCAAAGAACATTGACAAGGACCAATGCCAAGTTGTAACAATAATGAGAGGAACACCAGGGTACTTAGCTCCAGAATGGTTGAGCTCAGTCATCACAGAGAAAGTGGATGTTTACAGCTTTGGTGTGTTGGTATTGGAAATTCTGTGTGGGCGAAGAAACATAGATCGATCCCAGCTGGAAGAAGATATGAATTTACTACGCATATTCAAGAGAAAGGCAGAAGAGGAGCAACTGGCGGATATAATTGATAAACACAGTGAGGACATGCAAGAACATGGAGAGGAAGTAGTGGAAATGATGAGGGTGGCTGCCTGGTGCCTGCAAAGTGATTATGCCAAGAGGCCTTCCATGTCTGCGGTGGTGAAGGTTTTGGAGGGTTCAGTAGGAGTAGAAATTAAGTTGGATTATAGGTTTTCATATTCACCATTATCAGGAAAATATCTGGCCCATGGGTACAAGGCTGCTAGTGCTACTCCTCCATTACTGCCATCCACTTTGTCAGGACCCAGGTGAAAGGGAGTCCCTCCTCTATGAAGTTTCATTGTAATTTTAGTTTGTATCGTCAGTGTAGGCCAAAATTCCTGGGTTTTGGATCTCCATTGTTTTAGCTTTTTCCAAGGTGAGAAGAGGGCCTTGGTTTAAAACTCTCTTAATATTAGAAATAGTGAAATTAATATTTGTAAGATCAAAAAGCTTCACCAATAATGAAGCAAATTTTCTTTTCATTGGAGATGTTGTAATCTGTACCTTAAGAAATGCTAGTGTTCTACAAGACTTTAGGGTGATGTAAAGAATGCGATGAATTACATTCTTCTTTTCTAAAATTTGCTTGTCAGGAATGTTCATTGTAGACTTCTAGTACCCAAAATTGAGTCATCCATGGAAAATGAAAATATCAAAGGGCAAGCATATTCATCCATGATATGGCCTTTCATGACTAGATGAAAACAATAATATAAAAATAAATTGTGACTAGGGAAAATAATTGTGACAAAGTCAACTTAACCTTAAACCCACGCAAAAGAAGACTCTTAACAAAAAGTCTTTGGCTTGAATCAAACAGCCGGGTGAGAGGAAGAAGAAATACGAAATCATAATGTTTATAAAATATATCAAATAAAATATCGTAATATTATTATTGCATTTTCTTTATATTAATGTGACTAAAATATAAGGTAATAGCTACTTCTCTTATGTCACGTAGAAAGGAAATTCAAATATCTATCATATATAATATTTATAATACTTGAAAAAAAAAGTCCAAATTTTTTTTAAAATCTAAAATCACATCAAACAAGCTCTTAATAGATCAACATTCATATTTTCCTGAGAGGGAGAGGGGCAAAATTTTAAACTTGACTTGACCTTTAAATTCCACCGTGTTGTTTGAACTTCGTCCATTTTCTTAATCTCTTGTTGCATTCCTTCAATGTTGTGTGGGTGGAAATCTAAATCCAGCTTCTTTATTATCCGGAAAAGCAATGGCCTGGCATGGATTGGAGTCTTGTTATGCTGCTGTTCTGTCCTTCCTCGCCCTCATCTCTCTCTTTCGTGGTGCTACCCAAGATTCGGACGATTATCCTAATATTGCACGTCTCTCCAGTTCATGGACTAACGTTGAACAAGAGCTTCCATATGACCAGGGGGATGAGATGGTCACTGTGCTGCCCATTCTTGGCATCAAAAGCGAAGGTGCAGGGTTCTGCTTTGGATTCTACTGCCGCAATTTAAAAGATGAATGCCTCTTGGCTGTTAGTCATCTACCACCCTGAATCCGGTTTCCCTTCTATAGGATCTCCAGAACTAGTGTGGTCTGCTAATCGGAATAATCCTGTCCGGGTAAAAGCTACTTTACAGCTAACTGGAGGAGGAGACTTGATCTTGAAGGATGCTGATGGCAAATTTGTTTGGTCCACAAACACAACAGGAAAGAGTGTTTCAGGCTTAAAATTGACTGAAGCGGGAGATGTTGTCCTCTTTGACGCAAACAATGCTACGGTTTGGCAGTCTTTTGACCACCCCACCGATGCTCTACTTAGGGGCCAAAAGATGGTTTCAGGGAAGAAGCTTACAGCCAGCTTAGCCACAGATAACTGGACTGAAGGTATGTTATCACTTTCCATTACCAATGAAGCTCTGGTAGCTTATATCCTCCTCAATTCTATTATCGTCTTGAGGGCTCGGATACAGACACAAAAGGTAAAACAAAACAAAATTATATCTTACTCGGGAATGAAAGCCTCGATGTGTTCGTACATGGTGCTGACCCAAACTATCCAGATTCAAGGATTTCCATTCCTAAAGACTTGTCTGCTCAGTTCATCAAACTGGGGCCGGATGGTCATTTGAGAGCCTACGGGTGGAAAGAATCTGACTGGGAGGAGGTGGCTGATCTTCTTGAATGGTCATCATTTCCAAATGATCTAAGTGATGTAGATGATTGCCAATACCCACTGGTGTGCGGGAAATATGGTATTTGCTCAGAAAGACAGTGTAGCTGTCCCCGATCTCCTAATGGAACAAACTATTTCAGGCCAGTAGATGACAGGCTACCCAGTCATGGATGCTATGCAACTAAACCCATTGCTTGCGGCCCTTCTCAATATCATCATCTCCTTGAGCTTCAACACGTAGGTTACTTTGCCTTCAGTTCTGACATTAGCAGTACAAATGTAGAAAATTGCAAGCAGGCCTGTTTGAACAACTGTTCATGCAAAGCTGCTCTTTTTCAATATATAGACGATCCTTTAGATGGGGATTGCTGCCTTCTATCTGAGGTCTTTTCATTGATGACCACTGATCGGGGTGATATTAACTCATTCACGTTCCTTAAAGTGGCGATTTCTCCTATTGAAAGGATAAGGGAGCCCGTTGGAAACATAATTCAGAAAAAAGGGCATGCTAGCTAGAGTTATACTCGTGTCAAGTCGGCAAGCTAGAGTTATACTCGTATCAAGTCTTGCAGCTTTCTTTGGTGTCTTTATTTTTATTAACGCTTGCTTCTTTCTTTTCAGAAAGAATAAGGATTCTATTGAAGTTGAGGAGGATTACCTAGATCAGGTATCAGGAATGCCCACTAGATTCTCCTTCCAACACTTGAAAGCTACAACCCGAAACTTTAGTTGCAAGCTTGGGGAAGGAGGATTCGGGTCAGTCTATGAAGGCACTTTGAGCAATGGTGTCAAAGTCGCAGTGAAGCATCTTGAAGGTTTAGCTCAAGTAAAGAAATCATTCTCAGCTGAAGTTGAGACGATAGGCAGCATTCACCATATCGATTTGGTAAGACTGATTGGATTTTGCGCTGAAAAATCACATAGGCTCTTAGTCTATGAGTACATGTGTAATGGGTCCTTGGATAAATGGATCTTCCACAAAAACCAACATCTTTCTCTTGGTTGGGAATCCAGAAGAAAGATCATCCTTGACATAGCGAAGGGACTAGCCTATCTCCATGAAGAATGCAGGCAGAAGATATATCACTTGGACATCAAACCCCAAAACATCCTTTTGGATGAACACTTGAATGCAAAAGTTTCCGATTTCGGACTGTCAAAACTGATTGACAAGGACCAAAGACAAGTTGTAACAACAATGAGGGGGACCCCGGGTTACTTGGCTCCCGAATGGTTGAGCTCAGTTATCACAGAAAAAGTGGACGTCTACAGCTTTGGCTTTGTGTTGTTAGAAATTCTGTGTGGGCGAAGAAATGTAGACCGATCTCAACCTGAAGAAGATATGCATTTACTCGGTATTTTCAGAAGGAAGGCAAATGAAGGACAAGTGTTGGATATGGTTGATAAAAACAGTGAGGATATGCAGAGACATGGAGCAGAAGTTTTGGAGCTAATGAAGGTTGCTGCATGGTGCCTACAAAATGACTATGCCAAGAGACCTTCCATGTCCGTGGTGGTGAAGGCTTTGGAGGGTTTGGTTGCTATTGAAGGTGACCTGGATTACAATTTTTCGTATTCACCATTACCTAGGGGCATTGCTCACAAGGTTGTTGCTGGTGCTAGGGATGGCAATGGGCAGGTTTTTTCGGGTACCCGTCTCGTCCGTAATGGGACGGGGTTTAATTTTAATAAACGGGTTTAAAAATGGTATAAGATTTTTTTTAACCCGTGTCGGGTTCGGGTATTGACCCATTCCGCCCCGCCCAATTATATATAAAATTAATTTTAAAATTTTATTTTATTATTTTTAATATATAGATAATAATAAAATTTTTAATAAAATAAGTTATAAAAAATATAATAATTTTATTATTTATAAAATATATTTATTTTAATGTAATTAAAAATTTAAAAGTAATTTTAAAAAAATTTAAAAATTAAAAAAAATCAAAAAAGGTTAAACGGGGTGGGGCGGATATGAGAATTTCTCATACCAAATCCCATCCTATCCCATTTAATTTTTTAAATGGGACGGGGATGAAAATTATTTTTAATAAACGGGGTGAGGTTGGGATGGGCAATCCGTCCCCGTCCCTGCTGCTATTCCAATTATGCCATCAGCTTTATCAGGACCTAGGTAAACGTCAACCTACCTAGCTGTAACTCTAATGAAAGTGTGATGCTTTTATGAAATTTTATTTAGTCTTTATTTGGTTGTAGCTGAAAATTTGAAAATTTCATTTTCACCTTCTTCCTTTTGAATTCAATTGGCTTTAGTCAAAGTAAACAATGTCTGCAAAGACGAGTGGCAGAAGCACATTGTCCGCATTCTCCATGGCCGTCATTACTCCCTCTGCCCCTACTTCATTCAATGTCTTGACCAACTGCTCCAAGGAGTGGAAAAATAAATAAATAAATAAATCAAAATGATGAATTAACATCATGATCGCAATTTTGACTCATTTGGATATGGCCTTTCATGACTAGATGAAAACAATAATATTAAAACCCTAAATCCACGCAAAAGAAGACTAACAAAATGTTTTGGCTTGAATCAAACAGCCGGGTGAGAGGAAGAAGAAATACGAAATCACAATGTTTATAAAATATATTAAATAAAATATCTTAATATTATTATTGCATTTTCTTTATATTAATATGACTAAAATATAAGGTAATAGCTACTTCTCTTATGTCACATAGAAGGGAAATTCAAATATCTATCATATATAATATTTTTAATACCTGAAAAAAAAATTAAATTTTTTTTTTTTAATCTAAAATCACTCCAAACAAGCTCTTAATAGATCAGCATTCATATTTTCCTGAGAGAGAGAGGGGCAAAATTTTGAACCCTTTATCCTTTGTAGCATTATTATAATTTATAACTTGACTTGCCCTTAAAATTAAACTATGTTATTTGGAAGAGAGACAAAATTTCAAATTTATGATTTGTTCTCAACAAAAATCCTTTATGCTTTATATCATTATTGTAGCTTGACTTGACCTTTAAATTCCACCGTGTTGTTTGGAACTTCGTCCATTTTCTTAATCTCTTGTTGCATTCCTTCAATGTTGTGTGGGTGGAAATCTAAATCCAGCTTCTTTATTATCCGGAAAAGCAATGGCCTGGCATCGATTGGAGTCTTGTTATGTTGCTGTTCTTTCCCTCCTCGCTCTCATCTCTCTCTGTCGTGGTGCTACCCTATATGTGCACGATTATCCTAATATTGCACTTCACTCCAGTTCATGGACTAACGTTGAACAAGAGCTTATCCAGGGGGATGAGAAGGTCTCTCTGCTGCCCATTCTTTGCATCAAAGGCGAAGGTGCAGGGTTCTGCTTTGGATTCTACTGCCGCTATTTAAGAGATGAATGCCTCTTGGCTGTTGTCATCTGCCCCGCAGACTATCTCCCTGTTATATATATAGAATCTACAGAACTAGTGTGGTCTGCTAATCGGAACAATCCTGTCCGGGTAAATGCTACTTTACAGCTAACTGGAGGAGGAGACTTGATCTTGAAGGATGCTGATGGCAAATTTGTTTGGTCCACAAACACAACAGGAAAGAGTGTTTCAGGCTTAAAATTGACTGAAGCGGGAGATGTTGTCCTCTTTGACGCAAACAATGCTACGGTTTGGCAGTCTTTTGACCACCCCACCGATGCTCTACTTCAGGGCCAAAAGATGGTCTCAGGGAAGAAGCTTACAGCCAGCTTAGCCACAGATAACTGGACTGAAGGTATGTTATCACTTTCCGTTACTAATGAAGCTCTGGTAGCTTATGTGGAGTCCAATCCTCCTCAGATCTATTATCGTCTTGAGGGCTCGGATACAGACAAAAAAGGTAAAACAAAACAAAATTATATCTTACTCGGGAATGAAAGCCTCGATGGGTTCATACATGGTGCTGACCCAAACTATCCAGATTCAAGGATTTTCATTGCTACAGACTTGTCTGCTCAGTTCATCAAACTGGGGCCGGATGGTCATTTGAGAGCCTACGGGTGGAAAAATGATAGCTGGGAGGCGGCTGATCTTCTGACTGATTGGTTATCATTTCCAAATCATCTAAGTGATGTAGATGATTGTCAATACCCGCTGGTGTGCGGCAAATATGGCATTTGCTCAGAAAGACAGTGTAGCTGTCCCCCACCATCTCCTAATGAAACAAACTATTTCAGGCCAGTAGATGACAACCTACCCAGTCATGGATGCTATGCAACTAAACCCATTGCTTGCGGCTCTTCTCAATATCATCATCTTCTTGAGCTTCAACACGTAGGTTACTTTGCCTTCAGTTCTGACATTAGCAGTACAAATGTAGAAAATTGCAAGCAGACCTGTTTGAACAACTGTTCATGCAGAGCTGCTCTTTTTCAATATACAGACGATCCTTTAGATGGGGATTGCTGCCTTCTATCTGAGGTCTTTTCATTGATGACCTCTGATCGGGGTGATATTAAGTCATCCACGTTCCTTAAAGTGGCGATTTCTCCTATTGATATTGGAAACATAATTCAGAAGAAAAAAGGGCATGCTAGAGTTATACTCGTATCAAGTCTTGCAGCCTTCTTCGGTGTCTTTATTTTTATGACCACTTGCTTCTTTCTTTCAGAAAGAAAAAGGATTCTATTGAATTTGAGGAGGATTACCTAGATCAGGTATCAGGAATGCCCACTAGATTCTCCTTCCAACACTTGAAATCTACAACACAAAACTTTAGTTGCAAGCTTGGGGAAGGAGGATTCGGGTCAGTCTATGAAGGCACTTTGAGCAATGGTGTCAAAGTCGCAGTGAAGCATCTTGAAGGTTTAGCTCAAGTAAAGAAATCATTCTCAGCTGAAGTTGAGACGATAGGCAGCATTCACCATGTCAATTTGGTAAGACTGATTGGATTTTGCGCTGAAAAATCACATAGGCTCTTAGTCTATGAGTACATGTGTAATGGGTCCTTGGATAAATGGATCTTCCACAAAAACCAACATCTTTCTCTTGGTTGGGAATCCAGAAGAAAGATCATCCTTGACATAGCGAAGGGACTAGCCTATCTCCATGAAGAATGCAGGCAGAAGATATTTCACTTGGATATCAAACCCCAAAACATCCTTTTGGATGAACACTTGAATGCAAAAGTTTCCGATTTCGGACTGTCAAAACTGATTGACAAGGACCAAAGCCAAGTTGTAACAACAATGAGGGGGACCCCGGGTTACTTGGCTCCCGAATGGTTGAGCTCAGTTATCACAGAAAAAGTGGACGTCTACAGCTTTGGCGTTGTGTTGTTAGAAATTCTGTGTGGGCGAAGAAATGTAGACCGATCTCAACCTGAAGAAGATATGCATTTACTCGGTATTTTCAGAAGGAAGGCAAATGAAGGACAAGTGTTGGATATGGTTGACAAAAACAGTGAGGATATGCAGAGACATGGAGCAGAAGTTATGGAGCTGATGAAGGTTGCTGCATGGTGCCTACAAAATGATTATGCCAGGAGGCCTTCCATGTCCGTGGTGGTGAAGGCTTTGGAGGGTTTGGTTGATATTGAAGATGACCTGGATTACAATTTTTCGTATCCACCATTACCTAGGGGCATTGCTCACAAGGTTGCTGCTGCTGCTACTCCAATTATGCCATCAGCTTTATCAGGACCTAGGTAAACGTCAACCTACCTGGCTGTAACTCTAATTAAAGTGTGATGCTTTTATGAAATTTTATTTGGTTGTAACTGAAAATTTAAAAATTTTCATTTTCACCTTCTTCCTTTTGAATTCGATGAGCTTTTGTGGCTTTATTATTTTATCATTTTAATCAATTTCCATTTTATCTATAATTTTTGTCCAAGTGAATCCCAAGAAAATAAAAAATAAAAAATAAAACAAGAAAAATTCAATAAAGCATTGTGGAACCCAAGTCCCACGAGTCAAAGTAAACAAGGTCATTGCAAAGCCGAGTGAGAAGGCCATTACTCCCTTTGGCACCGCTTCGTTCAATGTCTTGACCAACTACAATGAACCTGCCGGATGAAGAGACACTAGGGCCTCATCAGCAAGCACGGGAACGTATACCGAAAGCAACAGCGCTACGCCATTGACAATTCAAGTCTTCATACAGCACCAACTTAAGCGAGTTTCACAATGTGGAGATATCAAGAACTGATGATATCATTTGATAGTTGAGTCAAATTTTTTGACATGAGACATGTTCTCTAGTAGGACCTTCCCTCCTAGGGACTTTCCGGTAACCTTCACTTGGAGAGCCTTCTGGCCCCATTGTAATCCCAGAAGCTATTTCAGAGCACACCGGTTTTGAATTATTCTCTTTTCTACATTTTCTTAGTCTTCCATGCTTTATAAATCAACGCCAGGCAACATTATACTTTACTATGACCAAACATGTAAAAGATGGCCAAATTGTTGGTATGAAAAGACCATGTTGAGTATTTCCTTTCATTTCATTTTCGATCAGATGCACCTGCAACAAAGTGGTAAAGCCATGTTGATAAATTTTTTTCATGAAGTGGAGCCGGTTTTAGAACAGTAGAAACTTATGAACTGTAATCTCCAACTATAATGATTTTTTGTACATCTTCTTGGAATGTATTCTGCTGCATAGTGACATAGTCAGAATTCGTAATCAATGCAGAAATTTTTTTTATTCCATTTCCTTATTGGGAGAATCATGATTACCCGTGCCATTAAAAAAAAAAATCATTTTTAAAAAGTTTAGGAATATAACCTTGAAAATCATCAATATTTCAAAATTGTCCCCCGATGAGTTTTTCTTTTTTTCTTTTAACTTTGACATGAGAAGTTATAAGACTTGTCATTATTATTATTCTTTTTTTTTAAATAAATAAAACTTTGACACTTGACAATAAAGTAATTTTAATTAAAAAAGGCAAAACTTGTTTGTAGTTCTAATATCTTGCTTTATTAATTTTTTATTTATATAAAATAAAAATAAATTTTATTTTTCATAAAAAAAAATTGTATATAGTCATTTATATTAATTTTATTAAAAATTAAAATACTTACATATTGATCAACACAATCAATATTTCTACTAAACTAATATTTCGTTGATATATCGTCAATTTTGACGATATTCCTCTCGATCGATAATCAGTGTTGAATTTCATCTTGAGCCCGCCGATATATCAACAAAATAGTGCAGATAAAATCCAATTTTTCAATCCATGATGGCATCATGATGATTTTCAAGGTGGCCTATCATTTAACTTGTTCCTTGTCCTTCAAAATCTCATCCAAGTTGTAAAGGATGTCAAATGCAGTGGCATAGGACTAGTGTTGTTGTTGCAACATACTTTTGAGTGACCTCAAGGTATTACACTTTGCCATCTCATCATCCCTCTTCCACTTTTGACATGCATCATTTTCCTCTAAGGGAGGAGGTCATGAAGTTGGGTCCGGTGCTAGATCAAGACTAACCCATTTGAGTTGCTTTGTAGTGAAAACTATATATATATATATATATATATATATATATATATATATATATACTTCTCTTCCAATCCACACAATTAGGTTTAATTGATTTGTTTTGGGTTAGAATAACAACTAATAGGCTAGACAACTTTTTGAAAACAAATATATGAGACACTCATATATTATTACGAATATTCAATTGTCATAACTCTAGCATAAATATTAAAATATAATGCTCTCAATATTATGTTTGAACCAACAATAGTATCCTAGAATCATAAAAATTTTAGCTTACTTTAGACAAGTCTAGAATTTGTTAGTAGGTGGAGATTTTATGCATTCAAACTTGTAGTCATTGTTATAATATGGAACAAAGTAGACATACGTTTCTTTGACCACCTAAATTATGATAAAAGAGACTACTCTAAGCACTTGTATTAACATATTTAAGTCCGAGGATACCTAGTATCACTAATATCAATATTATTAAATGGAAGGTTCTATTTTTAAGATCATAAGTCAAATTCAATATTTATGGTATGGTAATTTCTCCCATCTTTAAGATGAGGTGAAGTTATCATATTGAACTTTACAACGAAGGTTATAGGTATATTAAAGCCTTATCCCATTTTGGGGATGACAATAAGGTAGGTTTGGGACGGGTCGCCCCCATCACAATTCTGTCCTATTTATTCAAAATAATTCTCATCTTCGTCTTATTTAAAAAATTAAACAGGATGGGATGCCCCGTTTAACTTTTTTCTTTTTTTGAAATTATTTTATATTATTTTTTAAAAACTTACCTTTAAATTTTTTTAATTACATTAAAATAAATATATTTTATAAATAATTAAATTATTATATTTTATAACTTCTTTTATTAAAAAAATATTTTATTATTATCTATATATTAAAAATAGTAAAATAAAAATTAATTTAATTTAATTTAATTTTTTATTATTATTCTATGATATTTTGTAAAACAAAAATCTATTTAGGAATTTAAAATATTCGTGACCTCTTTTCTATATTTTAAAACATGTTTTAAAAGTAACTTTTATTTGTAAGACATTTATGTAAATTTATTCTTTTAATTTACTACACTCATAAGTTTCAACAAGCATAACTAAGTCATACATGTCAGCAACACAATGTGAGCGCCCGACAGTGCTTGAAGGACTAAGTGTGAAAGCACTAAATGAGACTCTTGGTAATCGTAAGCTTTAATGAATACTTGGTATAAGAGAAAGATTAGGAAAACAAACCAAGATGGATAAGCTTAAGTCTTTGTGTATAATAAATTAATGATTTGGGTTGATTTGTCAAGCACTCGAAATAGCAAAACATTGTTCTCTATTGTTGGTAGATGACCAACAATGTTTTTTCCAACTAAATTTCTCTGAGCAAACAACAAGCATACATGCAACAAAGTATGTATGATTTTTTGGGTACGCCCCTCTGAAACTTAAGTTAGTTTTTAGAAGAAATAAGTTATGACTATTTTAGGGAGGTTAGTTCATACCTGAAATTGATATTTGATGACCTTTTATTCTAGCAGAGTTGTGATATTTAATGTGTCTCTTTAATGCTTTAAATGGACCCACAATTGACCTTGCGAATAACGACTTTTAAGCTTAAAGTCAAACGTTTATATTCATTATTGCTCTTTGGAACATTTATTACTTGTATAATGAGCTCTTTGGAACATTTATTACTTGTTTAATGATTAAGGACGTTGTCCGAATAGCCCTTTGTCTATCTAATACCTAGAAGAGAAATGGATTTATATCTTAATAGATGCAAGGTCCCACACCTACCTCATGGGGAGCCTCTTGCCCCACTAAATTGGATATTATTTAATTTCCTTCTCTTATGTTTTATCTTCAATTATTCTCCATATTTATAATATTATTTTTTTTAAATAATCTTAAACAAAATGAAAACCACTGGAAGATATTATCTAAAAATATATATGTTCTTGTGGACCCCGCATTTCTGCTTATGCGTTTCCCACTCGATGACGAGCTTGATTTTAATTGGAAAAATGATTTTTATTGATTAAGAAAATGACTTGGAGTCGCCACTTATTTTTGTTTTATTTTTAAAGGGTAAACAAAATAAGAAAGAAAAACCCTAAGTGTGACTCCTTATTTTGGAAAAGGTGGTCTGTGGAAAACCGGATCGGGTTCGGGGGTCAGGTTACTTATCGGGAAGGTATGGTAAAGACCGTAGCACCCCTCTAAGTCCCTAAAGTCGGGTCTCTACTAATAAAATGAAGCTGACATGACAATCAATGAGAAAATCAATGAATACCCGAAGCGATCATGCACATATGGGAATCAAAACATGTATAAAGAATGAGCAAAATATGAGTGGATACATACCTGGTCCTCCAGTCGTGGATGCGCTATCATGGAACAGGATTAGTGAATCACGAATAGATAAAGTTATGCGCATGTCAAGGAACAGAATAAATCAAACAAGCATGGTAAATCAATCAATCAATCAATCAATCAGTCATAAAATCACATATGCGGGGCCCCCACCAAAGCCCGATTAATCTTGCCTGAATTAATCTCGCGAAACCCATTATTTCGGAATTATGAAGATTCATCATTCTTGCTTGTGTGAAAAAATCAAAAGAAATAGAACATTATTTAAAAATCGAAGTGGAATTAAAGCTATTCGAGATAAAACTGGATTTTTGTTTATCGTTCTCAAGGAATTTCAGTTGTGAAATCTATTGATGCTTCAGATATTGTCAATGATGCAACTATTTGATGAGGTGATTGAATAGGTTTATCCATTCAATGTAGTGACTAATAATGCAAAAAATTACGTGGCCACAGGGAGATTGATTTCTCAGAAGTATAAACACATCAATTAGTCACCTTGTCTAGCTCATTGTCTTAATTTGATCTTTAAGGATATTGGTAAGATGGACTATGTTGCTAAACCTGCAAGATGTGCATCAGAAGTGATAAATTTTGTATATAATTATGTTACTTTGTTAAGTTGGTTGAGAAAAAAAAAAGATGGATAAAGATTTTCTGACCTGGTGCAATTTGCTTTATTATACTACATTCATTACAATCAAGAGTCTTCTTGATCATAAACATGACTTGCAAGCTTTTGTGACTAGCAAGTTCTTTGTGAACTTTTGATATTCAAGGGATAATAAAAGCAAAGTTGCAGTTTCTATCATCTTAGATAACATATTTTGGAATGATTGTTTGATAGTTGTGAATCTCATAGCTCCACTAATGTGCTTATTATGTGTTATTGACTGTTATGAGAGGTCTTTCGATGGGATATGTGTATGAAGGCATGTATAGGGCTCGCTTGGGCATCAAGAAATTATTTAACCACAACAAAAGACTATACAAACCTTATATAGAGATCATAAATCAACGTTGAGATCAACAACTAAAGAAAAACATTTATTCAACAACTTATTGGTTGAATCCATGTTTTCAATATGATTAGGAAAACTTTTGTAATAAGCCAATAGTTATTGGAGGTGTCATGGATGTTATTGATCAAAAAGTTCTAAAGGGCAAGTATGAAACGATAAATGAATTGAAGTTGTTTCGTGATTGATTAAGAAGTTTTGTAAGAGACTTTGCTTATTCTTCACATGAAGTACTTCAACCTGGTAAAAGATAATTTTAATTTATTAGTGTGTTTGTTCTTTTTCATTAGTTACCTACTTACTATTTAATATTTACTAGTGTGTTTTAATTTTAAAATATATATTATAATATTTTTAAACTTGCTAATGCTTTTTTTTTTCTTCTTATTTTTAATGTGAAAATGATAACTAGATGAATGGTGGAGGCCACATAGATACAGAGCACCACATTTGCAAAAGTTAGTCATTCAAATATTGAGTCAAACTGCATCATCTTCTAGATGTGAGAGGAATTGGAGCGTGTTTGAACATATACATACCAAAAGAAGGAATAAATTGGAGCATCAAAGGCTTAATGATCTTGTATATGTTCATTATAATTTGCAGCGAAAAAATCAATATAAATGTTTTCTTAATTGTTTTGAATTTAAATTTTTTCATTGACAATTATGAATAATTATATGATTTTCTTTTTTGGGTTCTACAACAAGAAAAGAACCTATGATCCCATTGACTATGCATGCATTGATAAAATCGATTTTTGGATAGTTGATGAGGATGAGTTAGAAGAATTAGATGTTGAAGAATTGAAAAATCTTCTATATGAAGAAGGGTCAATTCCAATAAATGAAGTGGAAGGTTCAAGTTTTCACATTAGTTAGTATAATATTTAAATTTATAAAATTTCAATAATTATATATATATTCTTTAAAAATGATTTCTTGTTGATATATATTCAATATTTTTGTAAATGACGAGGATGGTAATGGTGTGGCTTTAGAAGGGCTTGATGTGGAGAATTTTGTTTTCCATATGCTCATTTTGAATCTCCATATCCCAATTTTCAAAATGAATGAAGATGTGAATTTTATATTTATTAGTATGAAAAATTCTTTATGAATACTCAAATATTGACATGTTATATTTTGAGTAACTATTTAAGTGTTGTGGTTGACATTTGTACTATCTATTATAGATAATGTGTTAACAACTTTTTGATAATTTGGTAATTGTTGGTTTATTGCTCATATATAGATGTAGGGTAGCAATGGTTTGATTATTTGATAAATATTGGATTGACTGACATTATGAATGTATAACATCTTATATTGTGTTAAAGATATGATATATGATATATGATATATGATATATGATATATGATGACTTCTACAAGTAAAAAAAATTGTGAAAAAACTCAATTAATAGAGTAGATGCTATTAAAATTTAGATAGAATTTATTATTTTTAACTTTTAATTTTTAAAATTTTTTAATAATATATAAAATATATATTTAGAATATCACTAGTTCGATCGCGGTTCAACTGCGGTTTGATCGCGGCTCAACTGCGGTTTGATCGCCAATCCAATCTGTGAACCATAAACTAGTAATTTTTTTGGTTCAATGATTGGTTCAGTTCTTAAAACATTGGGGATATGTATAGGAAAGAGTGGGAAAAGGGAAAAAAAGAAAAAGGAAAAGAAAAAAATAAAATAAATAAAAAGAAAGAAAGAAAGAAAAGAAAATAAAAATAAATAAAATAAAATAATAAAAATAAAAATATAATATATTATAATATAAAATACAAAATACAAATAAATATAATAAGAATAAAAATCAAGATTTAAAAGATATAAATAGACAAAAAAAAAAAAAAATTAAATGTCATCAAGTTTCAAATTTAAGGATAAAATTGAATTCAAAATTAATATGGAAATAAATTTGGGACAAATTTTAGGATCTACAAATTTATATTGAATTTTAATATGAAAAATATAAAAAGATGAGTATCTTGAGCGAGAAAGATTCAATTTATCACATTTTAATATAATCTCCCAACTTATGTAATAAAATAGACTAAAATGTTTATTGAAAGCCTTGAATAGTGTCCTATTATTGTGAAAAGCAAAATATTTAGGTCATGTTTTATATGCGAGAATGGGAAGTTGGAATGGACGTATCATTCATCTTTTCATCCATTCCCATGTTTGGATAACTAAAGTAAGGATGAGAGTGAAATCAAGAATGATTTCAAAGGAAATGAAATTCGAGTTATAAGTAAGGTTTTAAATCATCCCTTAGCATAAGGTATTTTGATTCCCTAGTCCAATTTATTTTTTAAAATACTTTTCAAAAATTAAAAATTCAAAAACTTTTTTGGATAAATTATTTTTAACAATATTTTTTATTTAGATTTTGTAAAAAAAAAAAAATATATAAATTCCATTTATATAATATTAACTAATTTTAATTCAAGTCTTATTAAAAATAAAAATAGTTTTGTAATTATAAATAAATTTAAAAATAAATAGCATTTAATAAAATATAAATATTAATTTTATTATAAAATCATAAATCATATTTTTATAAATATTATAAAAATATGGATATTAATATTTTATTAAAGCATAATTGATTTATTTTGTTAAAAATAAATAATAATAATGTAAAATTAATAATTGTTAATAATGTTTCATTTTAAATTAATTTAAAAACAAATAAAGTTTAATTTTTTGAGGTATAAATGAGTCAAAATTTTCATTACATAGATACTTTTAGTACTCAATCAAGAACATGATATTCTAAATTTTTTTATTTAATCTATAATTAATTAATCAAATTTTAAAATTTTATTATTCTTAGAAGTTAGAAAATTTATTAAAGAATTTAAAACATTAATTATGTGTATTAATTTTTATAATCATTGTATATATATTTTTGAATTTTAAATTATTTTTAAAAAATTATTAAACTTTTATTTTATTTTTAAAACTATGCATAGTTTGAGAATTTTCTTTTTAAATGAAAATGAATATTTTAATATTGAAATAAAAATAAATAATTATTCTAACCTTAGAATCCTAAACACGTTCATACGCAGGAATTGGAATCACCAAATCTAGAGAAGGAATGAAAATGGAAAAAAAAAATATTTTTTCCACACGCCATTGGTGTGTTTGACTTGACCCTTGTTTGAAGGTTTAATTTGTATTGAATGAACCGTGGCTGGATCTTCTTCCTATTATTTAATGAACTGTAAACCCTTGTGATTCAAAGAAGCCATGGGTGGCTACTGGGTGGGGTATTGTTATAGTTCTCTTGTCTTCTCTTTTCTCATAATCTCTTCTTTTCCCTCGATATACGCAAAAACCCAACTTTCCCAATTATATCCAAGTTATGCAAATCTCTCCAGCTCATGGGCTAACAGCGTGGGACACTGGGCAAAGTCCTCGGATTGGGTAACCGTGAATCCCATCCTTGTTAGAGAAACTAGTGGCCCAGGTTTCTTCTGTGGCTTCTACTGCCACTTTGAGAGCAATTCATGCCTCTTTGCAGTCCTCATCTTCCAAGACGAAGACCACCCTCAGCTTGTGTGGTCTGCTAATAGAAACAATCCGGTCAAACTTAATGCTACTCTGGAACTCACTGAACAAGGAGATTTGATCTTGTCAGATGCTGATGGCACTTTGGTCTGGTCCACAGACACATCTGGAAAGAATGTTTCAGGCTTAAACTTAACTGAAACTGGAGACCTTGTGCTCTTCAACACAGAAAACTCTGCCGTGTGGGAGTCTTTCCATCACCCAACTGACTCTTTGGTTGTGGGTCAATCTTTGCTTGATGGGATGAAGCTGACGGCCAGTATATCGGATTCAAATTGGACTGAAGGTTTGTTTTCAATTTTGCCGACAACTCACGGATTTGTTGCTCAGTTAGAGTCCAACCCTCCGCAGCTCTATTACGAATTCAAGAGTAAAGGTTCTAGAATTTTGAACAGAAGTGTAGGAGCTTTTATCTCTTACAATAACGGAAGCCTCCGCCTGCCCACTTATGATGACGGACACCCTTCATTTATTCCTATTCCTAAGGCAGGATCTGCTCAATACATGAAGTTGGAGGCTGATGGTCATTTGCGGGTTTATGAGTGGCAAAAACCTAACTGGACGGCGGTGGCTGACCTTCTGAAAGGAAATAAAGACGGGGGTGGATACCCATTAGACTGCGGGAGATATGGTATCTGCTCACAAGGGCAGTGTTCCTGTCCCCTGGCATCAACTAATGGAACATCCTACTTTAGGCCAATAAATAAAAAGCAACCCAACCTGGGCTGCTCTGCATTTCAACCCATATCTTGCCACTTGTCTCAATATCACACCCTTCTTGAGCTTCCACACACAGAATACTTCACTTTTCGCGCGGACATTCAGAATACAGATATACAGACTTGCAAGAAGGCCTGTCTGAAAAACTGTTCATGCAAAGCTGCTCTGTTTAACCACAATTCAAATATTTCAATTGGGGATTGCTGCCTGCTATCCGAAGTCTTTTCACTCCAGAACATGAATGGAACATACAATTATAGCACATCTTTTTTTCTGAAAGTGCAGATCGAAACAGGGGATGTTGGAAACATGATTCGGAAAAGAACAGGGCATGCTCGAATGGTACTTGGTTCAAGTCTTGGAGCGTTTTTGGGTGTATTAGTTTGCATTGGTCCTTGCCTTTTTCTTTTATGGAAGAGAAGACACTCCCTGGAAGTTGAGGAGGATTATTTAGACTGGGTACAAGGAATGCCCACTAGATTTTCCTATCATGAATTGAAAGCTAGCACCAAAAATTTTAGTTGCAAGCTTGGGGAAGGAGGATTTGGTGTGGTGTTCGAAGGGATTCTGAGCAATGGAATGAAAGTTGCAGTAAAGCGCCTTGAAGGCTTAGGGCAAATCAAGAAGTCATTTTTGGCCGAAGTTGAGACAATAGGCAACATTCACCATGTCAATTTGGTAAGATTGATTGGATTTTGTGCTGAAAAATCACATAGGCTGTTAGTCTATGAGTACATGTGCAATGGATCCTTGGATAAGTGGATCTTCCACAGAAACAAGGACCTTACTCTTGGTTGGCAATCAAGAAAGAAGATCATACTCGACATAGCCAAAGGACTGGCCTATCTCCACGAAGATTGCAGGCAGAAGATTTTTCACTTGGACATTAAGCCTCAAAACATCCTCTTGGATAAACATTTCAGAGCAAAAGTTTCTGATTTCGGAATGTCAAAGCTCATTGACAAGGATCAAAGCCAAGTTGTAACAAAAATGAGAGGAACACCCGGGTACTTAGCTCCAGAATGGTTGAGCTCAGTCATCACAGAGAAAGTGGATGTTTACAGCTTTGGTGTGGTGGTATTGGAAATTCTGTGTGGGCGAAGAAACATAGATAGATCCCAGCCAGAGGAAGATATGCATTTACTAAGCATATTCAAGAGAAAGGCAGAAGAGGAGCAACTTGCGGATATAATTGATAAACACAGCGAGGACATGGAAGAACATGGAGAGGAAGTAATGGAGATGACGAGGGTGGCTGCATGGTGTCTGCAAAGTGATTATGCCAAGAGGCCTTCCATGTCTGTGGTGGTGAAGGTTTTGGAGGGTTCAGTTGGAGTAGAAATTAACTTGGATTACAGCTTTTCATATTCACCATTATCAGGAAAATCTCTGGCCCAGGGGTACAAGGCAGCTAGTGCTAGTCCTCCATTACTGCCATGCACTTTGTCAGGACCCAGGTGAAAGGGAGTCCCTCCTCTATGAGGTTTCATTGTAATTTTAGTTTGTATTGTCAGTGTAGGCCAAAATTCCTGTGTTTTGGATCTCCATTGTTTTAGCTTTATCCAAGGTGAGAAGAGGGCCTTGGTTTAAAACTCTCTTAATATTTGAAATAGTGAAATTAATATTTGTAAGATCAAAAAGCTTCACCAATAATAAAGCAAATTTTCTTTTTCTTGGAGATGTACGTTATACCTTAAGAAATGCTAGTGTTCGACAAGACTTCAGGGTGATGTAAAGCTCTATTTGAATGATAGTAGCAAAGAATTGGATGAATTACATTCTTCTAGTACCTAAATTTGAGTCATCCATGGAAAATAATTGCGACTAAGTCAATTTCACCCTAAATCCACGCAAAGAAAGACTCCCAACAAAATGTGTCCAAGAAAACCTTAATCAGTCGTAAAAGAAAAGATGTGGAACCAGTCCAAGACGATAAAATGTTTTAAAAAATAAAAATAAAAATAAACGGTGGAATATGAAAACATGGAGTGTTTTTATAGTCAGTGATGTCTTTGGCTTGAATCAAACAGCTGGGAGAGAAGAAAAAGGAAAACGACATCTTAATTATCCAAAAAAGCAATGGCCTGGCATGGACTGGAGTCTTGTCATGTTGCGTCTCTTTCCCACCTCGGTCTCATATCTCTCTTTCGTGGTGCTACCCACCTCGGTCTGTCTCATATCCTAATATTGCACGTCTCTCCAGTTCATGCATGGACTAACGTTGGTCAAGAACCTATATATTTCGACTGGGATGAGGCAGTCACCGTGGTGGGCCCATAAGGGTCAATCCCAAGATTGGGGCTTAGCACTTCCGAAGGGATGGCTAGAGGCCCAAGGCCAATTGTTTATTGGGAGAATTATGTTTTGGGGGTAGATGGGCCCCCAAATTAACAAAAGGTTCATGTAACTCTTCAAATTGAGCTCAAGATCCAATGAAAGTATGGAAATTGAGTTAAAGGATATTATCCTTCAGTATTTCCAAAAATGCCCTTTGTTGATTTTGAGAAAAAAAATTAATATTTTTGAAAAATACTTTTATGTAATTTAATATTTTTTAAAATAATTTTATTTAATTTAATATTTTTTAAAAATAAATTTATTTAATTTAATATTTTTTTAAAATAAATTTATTTAATTTAATATTAAAAAAATATTTAATTTAATATTTTTTTAAATACTTTAATTTAATTTAATATTTTTGAAAAAAAATTAATTTAATATTTTTGAAAAAGAAATTATTTAATTTAATATTTTTGAAAACTACTTTTATTTAATTTAGTATTTTTGAAAAAAAAATTTATTGAAAAAAAATTATTTAACTTAATTTTATAAAATATTTTATATGTGTTCTAAAAGGGTATATTTGTCTGTTACTATTTCATATCCTTCAACTCAATTTGAAGAGTTATATAGACCTTTTGTTAATTTGGGGACCCATCTACCCCAAAAAGATAATTCTCCCTTGTTTATTTGTTCCAATTCCAATATAGAGGTCGATTATGGTGGGCCCATAAGGCTCAATCTCAAGATTGGGGCTTAACACTTTGGAAGGGAAGGCTAGAAGCCTAGGACCGTGGCCCCTCAATCACACCAATTGTTTATTTGTTCCAATAAAGGAGACGTCCCCAGGAATTGAACCTAGGACCAAACCTTTAAGGTCCACCTAAATGTCAATCCCGGTACCAGGACGCCTCATTTATTGGAATAAATAAACAATTGGTGTGATTGAGGAGCCACGGTCCTGGGCTTCCTGAGCGCCAACCATGGTGGGCCTATAAGGCTCAATCCCAACACAGGATCCTGGTTTGGATTCTACTCTCTCTAAGAGAGATGAAGGCCTCTTGGCTGTTGTCATCTACCACCCCAAATCTCATTCCTCTTCTATAGATTCTCCAAAACTAGTGTGGTCTGCTAATCCGAACAATCCTGTCGGGGTAAATGCTACTTTACAGCTAACTGGAGGAGGAGACTTGATCTTGAAGGATGCTGATGGCAAATTTGTTTGGTCTACAAACACAACAGGAAAGATTGTTTCAAGCTTAAAATTGACTGAAGCGGGAGATGTTGTCCTCTTTGACGCAAACAATGCTACGGTTTGGCAGTCTTTTGACCACCCCACCGATGCTTTACTTCACGGCCAAAAGATGGTTTCAGGGAAGAAGCTTACAGCCAGCTTAGCCACAGATGGTTTAGGCTGGAGTCTTCTTCTGTTTCTGCTCTTCTTTTTTCTCTTCTAATGATCTCTCCCTTCCCCTTAACGCATGCCCAATATGTCCAATAACCAAGCAATGCAAACCTCTCTAGTTCATACTGTTGCACAGCCCATCCTACTTAGAGAAAGCACTGGCTCAGGTTTCATCTGTGGCTTCTACTGCTACATTGGCAACAACGCCTGCTTCTTTGGTGTCCTTATCTTCCAAAACGGGGATTTTCCAGAACTAGTGTGGTCTGCTAATCCAAACAATCCGTTCAGAATTAATGCTACTTCTACCCTGGAACTTACTAAAGGAGGAGATTTGACCTTAGAAGATGCTGATGGCACTCTGATTTGGTCTACAAACACAAGTGGCAAATCTATTCCAGGATTAAACTTAACTGGAGCTGTCAACCTTGTATTCTTTGACAAAAATAACAATACCGTTTGGCAGTCTTTTGATTACCCGACAGACTGTTTAGTTCACAGTCAAAAGTTGGTTTCAGAGAAGGAGCTGATAGCAAGTATATCTGCATCAAATTGGAGTGAAGGTTTACCTTCACTTATGGTTACTAATGAAGTTATTGTAGCTTATGTTGAATCTAGTCCTCCACAGTTCTATTATAACAAGACTATTACAGGCATAAAAAAACAATACAGAACCAAGTTATATTCAATTCAGGAATGAAAGCCTTGCTCTGTTCATACTTACTGCTGAGCCAAATGATCCAGATTCAGTGATTTCCATTCCTGCAGCATTATCTTCTTAGTTCATGAAGTTGGGCCCCAATGGTCATTTGAGAGTTTATGAGTGGAGAGAATCTGAATGGAAGGAAGTAACTGATCTCCTGAAAGCCAATGAAGGCAATTGTGAATATCCATTATTGTGTGGAATATATGGAATTTGTTCAGACGAGCAGTGCAGCTGTCCTGAAGCTTCAAGTAATGAGGCAAAGTCCTTCAGGCCAGTAGATGATCGGCTACCCAATCTTGGATGTTCTGAAATCACTTCCATTTCTTGCTCGTCTTCCCAATATTACAGTCTTATGGAGCTTGACAACTACAGATACTCTATTTTCAGAGAGGACACTGTATACAGATATGGAGAATTACAAACAGGCTTGCTTGGAGAACTGTTCATGCAAAGGCGCTAGATTTCTATATGATCAGAATTCTTCCAATGAGAATTGCTCATTATAGTCTGAAGCTTTTTCACTCAAATAATTATGGGGAATATTAAGAACCATTTATGAACTCCACCGTACTTCTTAAAGTGGAGGACTCTCCAACTGAAAATAAAACAGAAAAAGTTGGAAGCAAAGCCGGGAAGTAAACAGGGCATGTTCCAATCATAATTGAGTCGAGTCTTGGAACTTTCTTTGGTGTGCTTATCTTAATTGTCACTTGACTGTTTCTTTTCAGGAAGAAAAATAATGCCATGGAAGTTGAGGAGGATTATCTCGACCAGGTATTAGGGATGCCCACTAGATTCTCTTATGAAGACTTGAAAGCTGCAACTGAAAATTTTAGTCGGAAGCTTGGGGAAGGAGGATTTGGGTCAGTTTATGAAGGCACATTGGACAATGGTGTCAAGGAAGCAGTGAAGCATCTTGAAGGTTTAGCCCAAGTAAAGAAATCATTTTTAGCAGAAGTTGAGACAATAGGCAGCATTCACCATGTCAATTTGGTAAGACTAATTGGATTTTGTGCTGAAAAATCACAAAGGCTCTTAGTCTATGAGTACATGTGCAATGGATCCCTGGATAGATGAATCTTCCACAAAAACCAAGACCTTGCTCTTGGTTGGCAATAAAGAAGAAAGATCATCCTTGACATAGCCAAGGGATTCTCCTACCTCCATGAAGAATGTGGAAAGAAAATATTTCACTTGGATATTAAGCCCCAAAACATCCTTTTGGATGAACACTTCAATGCAAAAGTTTCTGATTTTGGCTTATCCAAGCTTATAGACAGGGACCAAAGTCAAGTTGTAACAATAATGAGGGGAACACCGGGTTATTTAGCTCCTGAGTGGTTTGAGTGCAGTAATCACAGAAAAAGTGGATGTTTATAGCTTTGGTGTCATGGTATTGGCATGGAAATCTTGTGCGGACGAGAAAATGTAGACCGGTCTCAGCCTGAGGATTTCAAGAGGAAGGCACAAGAGAAGCAGCTTTTGGACATGGTTGATAAACACAGTACTGAGGGGATGCAATTACATGGAACAGAAGTAGTGAAGATGATGAGAGTGGGTGCATGGTGCCTACAATGTGATTTTGCTAAGAGACCTTCCATGTCCATGGTAGTGAAAGCTATGGGGGGTTTGGTCGATGTTGATGAGAACCTGGATTATAGCTTCTCACCTTTGCCACTGCCTGGACCCTTACCAGTGGTTGGTCCCAAGGAAGGTGCTGCCAGTTCTAGTACTACTCCATTACTGGCATCAGTTTTATCTGGGCCAAGGTAAAGAAGCTTTCACAAATTCATGAAACCTAAAAATTTCTCTTGGGAGAACACCATCGTGATTCTGGATGCATAGTAGTCATATGTAGATGAAAATCATTGAACTTTCATATTTTGCATTACATTGTTGTTCCAAGGTTCGATATTGGAGAATCATCAAGATCAGTGAAGATGAAAGTATAAGATCATGACTTAGAATTGCTTGTTGCTTTCTTTTTTAGGGTTGTAGGATGGTGTTTTTTTTTTTTTTTTTTGAATTTAAATTAGGGAAAATGATGTAATGAATGAAAATAAAACGAAATGGGATAGGAAAGGTAGAACTGTTTTCAAAAACAATTTTATGATTTGTTTTTTTAAAACAAAAGTTTATTTGAGAGCTTATAATATTTTTAACCCATTTTTTATATTTTCAAATATTTTTTAAAAATAAATTTTATATGTAATATTTTATTTTCAATTCTTCTTCGTATTTAACTTATTATTTTTTAAAATAGTCATTCTATTATTTTCAATTATGTTTTCAAAAAACACTTTAGTGTATTTTGTTTTTTTGGTTTAAGATATATATGATCTTTTAGAAAAAAAGAAAAAGAAAAAAGATAAAGAAAGAAGTCCCTAACTTATTCAATGAAAGGCATCGAATAAGTTATTAAGATTATGTATGGTAACTATTTTTTAAAATAATTTTTAAAAATAATTTTTAAAAATTATTCTCTAATGTTTTATAGTAAAATTATTTGTTTAATAACCTCAAATGTTTAATATGTTTTCTTTTCTAAATGTATTTTAAAAATAAATTTTATATTTACTATTTTGTTTTTAATCATTTGTTATATTTATATAATTACTTTTTAAAAAATAATAGTTAAAAAAATAAAGCAATTGAAAATAATTAAAAGATGTTCCCTTCTTTCGATTTTTGAGAATAGAGAATTATTTTATTATTATTACAAAACATATTTTCTTGGCTTTTTATTCTTATAAAAAAAAAACTGTTTTTTAAAACAATACCTCGAGTATGTTTGGAAATTAGTTTTTAAAATAGTTTTTTATTTTCCAAAATAAAAAACATACGTTTGATAATAAAAAACTATTTTCTATTTTCAATTCTTTTATTACAAAAAATAGGATGTTTTCATATAAGATCTTTTAGCTGTTTTTTATTGTTTTCACTTGTTTAATTTATTATGATCGTTTTAAAAAATAATTATACAAAAGTATAGAATAATTAAAAATAAAATATTATATATAAAAATTATTTTTAAAATATGTTTAAAAATATTAAAAATAAATTAAAATATTTTAAATTTTTAAACAAATTTTTGTTCTACAAAATTAGAGAATAATTTTTTTAAAAATCTCTTCTCACAAACTAATTTTCAAAATTGTTTTAAAAGATAGGAGAAAGATACCCTTATTAGGTTAGATGACACCAATAATTTGTATGGCAGTTATTGCCTTCGCCAACCATCCAACTACCTATTTAATGTCAACCTTGTGATGCCTGCAGTCGAGAATATGAGGACCATAGAAAAAAAAAAATGTTAATATATATAAAATAATTTGCATGTTAACATGAAAATTTGTTTGTAATGCATATTGCAAGCACAACTGAAAATATTTTATATATATTATTTTAAAATAATGTATATTTATTTAAATTTATTTTTATTTCCCTCCTTTTTTAAAATAAAAAAAATTCTCATTTCACTTACAATACATTGAAATTATTCAATTTTTTTGCACTTCGTAAACCAAGTATATCGCTTTTCACACTTCAAATATTCATCCAATTTTTTCAACAAATAATTTGAAATTAAAATAAAATAAATTTACCTTTTCTTAATTTATTAATTATATCACCAAATTATTTTATTTTAGAATATTTGGTTTATTTTATTTTATTTTTTTTCGTTACGTCTTGGGTATATCACTTTATATTACAAAAATAAATAAATTGTAATTTACCATTCAAATGATTTTTATTTTTACAAATTATTCAATACATAAAATAATTCCTTCAATTATATAATTGGATGTTGTAAAGATTTAAATTTTTTGTGTTGCATTGGATTCTTTTCTTGGTATAGGTGGTTGACCTGTAGAGTAAGGTTTTTATTTTTTTTTTATTTTTTATTCAACCGACTCTAACATGTGGCATATTGCCACTGGTTTAAGATTGTGGGTATGGTACCAATGATGGTATTTCGGTACCAAAGCATAACCCATTCATATGTTGACCAACTAGAACCATATACATCCATCATATGACCTTTCGTGAGTTGACAAAATAAAAAAATCTGACTAAGGAAAACAATCAAGTCAATTCCACCCTAAATCCACTCAAAAGAAGACTAACAAAATATGTCCACGAAAAACTTTTGTACTTTAACAGAAACTTCCCGTAATAATTTGTACGTACATAACTAAATATATTATCAAACATATTTTTTTCGTTTATATTTAAATAAATAATTTTTTTTTTTCAAATGTAAATAGAGAGAGACGGAGAATCTTTTCTAGATTATTGAAGCTTTGACTTGACCTTAAAATTTCCACTATGTTATATATTTCGAAGTAGTTCATGCATTTTCTTTATCTCCTGTTGCTTTCCTTCAATGTTGTGTGGGTAGAAATCTAAAATCCAGCTTCTTAATTATCAGGAAAAGCAATGGCCTGCCATGGACTGGAGTCTTGTGTTGTTGCTGGTCTTTCCCTCCTCGCATTCATCTCTCTTTTTCGTGGCGCTACCCAAGATTCGGACGATTATCCTAATATTGCACGTCTTTCCAGTTCATGGATTAACGTTAATCAAGAAATTATATATTACTCGGATGAGGCAGTCACTGTGCAGCCCATTCTTGGCAACAAAAGTAAGGGTGTAGGATTCTGCTTTGGATTCTACTGCCGCAATTCAACAGATGAATGCCTCTTGGCTGTTGTCATCTACCACCTCGCATCTCATTCCTCTTCTATAGGGTATCCAAGACTAGTGTGGTCTGCTAATCGGAACACTCCTGTCCGGGTAAATGCTACTTTACAGCTAACTGGAGGAGGAGACTTGATCTTGAAGGATGCTGATGGCAAATTTGTTTGGTCCACAAACACAACAGGAAAGAGTGTTTCAGGCTTAAAATTGACGGAAGCCGGAAATGTTGTCCTCTTTGATGCAAACAATGCTACTGTTTGGCAGTCTTTTGACCACCCCACTGATGCTTTACTTCACGGCCAAAAGATGGTTTCAGGGAAGAAGCTTACAGCCAGCTTAGCCGCAGATAACTGGACTGAAGGTTTGTTATCACTTTCGGTTACGAATCAAGCTCTGGTAGCTTATGTACAGTCCAATCCTCCTCAATTCTATTATCGTCTTGAGGGCTCGGATACAAACACAAAAGGTAAAACAAAACAAAATTATATCTTACTCAGGAATGAAAACCTCGATGTGTTCATACATGGTGCTGAACCAAACCATCCAGATTCAAGGATTTCCATTCCTACAGACTTGTCTGCTCAGTTCATCAAACTGGGGCCGGATGGTCATTTGAGAGCCTACGGGTGGAAACAATCTGACTGGAAGGAGGTGGCTGATCTTCTGACTGGGTGGTCATCATTTCCAAATGATCTAAGTAATGTAGATGACTGTCAATACCCGCTGGTGTGCGGGAAATATGGTATTTGTTCAGAAAGACAGTGTAGCTGTCCCCCACCATCTCCTCATGGAACAAAATATTTCAGGCCAGTAGATGACAGGCCAACCAGTCATGGATGCCATGCAACTAAACCCATTGCTTGCGGCTCTTCTCAATATCATCATCTTCTTGAGCTTCAACACGTAGGTTACTTTGCCTTCAGTTCTGACATTAGCAGTACAAATGTAGAAAATTGCAAGCAGGCCTGTTTGAACAACTGTTCATGCAAAGCTGCTGTTTTTCAATATACAGACGATCCTTTACATGGGGATTGCTGCCTTCTATCTGAGGTCTTTTCATTTATGACCACTGATCGGGGTGATATTAACTCATCCACGTTCCTTAAAGTGGCGATTTCTCCTATTGAAAGGATAAGGGAGCCCGTTGGAAACATAATTCAGAAGAAAAAAGGGCATGCTGGAGTTATACTCGTATCAAGTCTTGCAGCTTTCTTTGGTGTCTTTATTTTTATTACCGCTTGCTTCTTTCTTTTCAGGAAGAAAAAGGATTCTATTGAAGTTGAGGAGGATTACCTAGATCAGGTATCAGGAATGCCCACAAGATTCTCCTTCGATCACTTGAAAGCTACAACCCGAAACTTTAGTTGCAAGCTTGGGGAAGGAGGATTCGGGTCAGTCTATGAAGGCACTTTGAGCAACGGTGTCAAAGTTGCAGTGAAGCATCTTGAAGGTTCAGCTCAAGTAAAGAAATCATTCTCAGCTGAAGTTGAGACCATTGGCAGCATTCACCATGTCAATTTGGTAAGACTGATAGGATTTTGTGCTGAAAAATCACATAGGCTCTTAGTCTATGAGTACATGTGTAATGGGTCCTTGGATAAATGGATCTTCCACAAAAACCAACATCTTTCTCTTGGTTGGGAATCCAGAAGAAAGATCATCCTTGACATAGCGAAGGGACTAGCCTATCTCCATGAAGAATGCAGGCAGAAGATATTTCACTTGGATATCAAACCCCAAAACATCCTTTTGGATGAACACTTGAATGCAAAAGTTTCCGATTTCGGACTGTCAAAACTGATTGACAAGGACCAAAGCCAAGTTGTAACAACAATGAGGGGGACCCCGGGTTACTTGGCTCCCGAATGGTTGAGCTCAGTTATCACAGAAAAAGTGGACGTCTACAGCTTTGGCGTTGTGTTGTTAGAAATTCTGTGTGGGCGAAGAAATGTAGACCGATCTCAACCTGAAGAAGATTTGCATTTACTCAGTATTTTCAGAAGGAAGGCAAATGAAGGACAAGTGTTGGATATGGTTGATAAAAACAGTGAGGATATGCAGGGACATGGAGCAGAAGTTATGGAGCTGATGAAGGTTGCTGCAGGGTGCCTACAAAATGATTATGCCAGGAGGCCTTCCATGTCCGTGGTGGTGAAGGCTTTGGAGGGTTTGGTTGATATTGAAGATGACCTGGATTACAATTTTTCGTATTCACCATTACCTAGGGGCATTGCTCACAAGGTTGCTGCTGCTGCTACTCCAATTATGCCATCAGCTTTATCAGGACCTAGGTAAACGTCAACCTACCTGGCTGTGACTCTAATTAAAGTGTGATGCTTTTATGAAATTTTATTTGGTTGTAACTGAAAATTTTAAAATTTTCATTTTCACCTTCTTCCTTTTGAATTCGATGAGCTTTTGTGGCTTTATTATTTTATCATTTTAATCAATTTCCATTTTATCTATAATTTTTGTCCAAGTGAATCCCAAGAAAATAAAAAAATAAAAAATAAAACAAGAAAAATTCAATAAAGCATTGTGGAACCCAAGTCCCACGAGTCAAAGTAAACAAGGTCATTGCAAAGCCGAGTGAGAAGGCCATTACTCCCTTTGGCCCCACTTCGTTCAATGTCTTGACCAACTACAATGAACCTGCCGGATGAAGAGACACTAGGGCCTCATCAGCAAGCACGGGAACGTATACCGAAAGCAACAGCGCTACGCCATTGACAATTCAAGTCTTCATACAGCACCAACTTAAGCGAGTTTCACAATGTGGAGATATCAAGAACTGATGATATCATTTGATAGTTGAGTCAAATTTTTTGACATGAGACATGTTCTCTAGTAGGACCTTCCCTCCTAGGGACTTTCCGGTAACCTTCACTTGGAGAGCCTTCTGGCCCCATTCTAATCCCAGAAGCTATTTCAGAGCACACCGGTTTTGAATTATTCTCTTTTCTACATTTTCTTAGTCTTCCATGCTTTATAAATCAACGCCAGGCAACATTATACTTTACTATGACCAAACATGTAAAAGATGGCCAAATTGTTGGTATGAAAAGACCATGTTGAGTATTTCCTTTCATTTCATTTTCGATCAGATGCACCTGCAACAAAGTGGTAAAGCCATGTTGATAAATTTTTTTCATGAAGTGGAGCCGGTTTTAGAACAGTAGAAACTTATGAACTGTAATCTCCAACTATAATGATTTTTTGTACATCTTCTTGGAATGTATTCTGCTGCATAGTGACATAGTCAGAATTCGTAATCAATGCAGAAATATTTTTTTTATTCCATTTCCTTATTGGGAGAATCATGATTACCCGTGCCATTAAAAAAAATCATTTTTAAAAAGTTTAGGAATATAACCTTTAAACCCCCCACCCCCCGTGAGTTTTTCTTTTTTCTTTTAACTTTGACATGACAAATTATAAGACTTGTCATTTTTTTATTATTTTTTTTAAATAAATAAAACTTTGTAGTTCTAATATTTTGCTTTATTAAATTTTTTATTTATATAAAATAAAAAATAAAGTTTATTTTTCATAAATAGAAAAAAATTATATATAGTCATTTATATTAATTTTATTAAAAAATAAAATACTTGCATATTGATCAACACAATCGATATTTCTAAACCGATATTTCTATTAAACCGATATTTTGTCGATATATCGCCGACTTTGCCGATATTCCTCTCAATTGATAATCGGTGTTGAATTTTGTTTTGAGCTCGCCCGATATTTAATATATTGACAAAATATCGCCAATAAAATCCGATTTTTTAATTCATGATGACATTCATGATGGTTTTCAAGGTGGCCTGTCAGTTAACTTGTTTCTTGTCCTTCAAAATCTCATACAAGTTGTAAAGGATGTCAAATGCAGTGGCATAGGACTAGTGTTGTTGTTGCAACATACTTTTGAGTGACCTCAAGGTATTACACTTTGCCATCTCATCATCCCTCTTCCACTTTTGACATGCATCATTTTCCTCTAAGGGAGGAGGTCATGAAGTTGGCTCAGGTGCTAGATCAAGACTAACCCATCTGAGTTGCTTTGTAGTGAAAACTATATATATATATATATACTTCTCTTCCAATCCACACAATTAGGTTTAATTGATTTGTTTTGGGTTAGAATAAAAACTAATAGGCTATACAAGTTTTTTAAAACAAATATATGAGACACTCATATATTATTACAAATATTCAATTGTCATAACTCTAGCATAAATACTAAAATATAATGCTTTCAATATTATGTTTGAACCAACAATAGCATCCTAGAATCATAAAAATTTTAGCTTACTTTAGACAAGTCTAGAATTTGTTACTAGGTGGAGATTTTATGCAATCAAACTTGTCGTCTTTGTTGTAATATGGAACAAAGTAGACATATCGTTTCTTTGATCACCTAAATTATGATAAAAGAGACTACTCTAAGCACTTGTATTAACATATTTAAGTCAAGGGGATACCTAGTATCACTGATATCAATATTATTAAATGGAAGGTTCTATTTTTAAGATCATAAGTCAAATTCAATATTTATGATATGGTAATTTTGTTGGAATTTTTATATGTAGACTTACATAATCAATTTGATAATATCATAAATCAGTATTAATTTAATTTTTGCATTGTAGTCCATAATGGAACTGGACACATATTGTTGCTTGATTTTTTATAGGCTCACCCTAATTCACTTGACTGGCCCATTAAGTCAATATATATATATATATATATATATGTGCATTTGGAGACAACTCTCTTTTCTTCTCTTGGAGAGCACTGCATGCACACACACTTGCACTTGGACTGAATTTTCGGGAAGCAAGGGAAGAGCTCATTGATCTCTAATTCTCGTACCATCATGCACCTAGAGCAGCTTATTGGATATCAGAGGAGGAAGAAATGGCTTCCCATGGCATAAACCAAGGTAATCAATTCATTTTTTGCTATTAAATGCATGCTTAAATGTTAACATGTAATCCTATGCTATTTCAATTCTCTTCAAATTTCTCCCATCTTTAAGATGGGGTGAAGTTATCATATTGAACTTTACAACGGAGGTTATAGGTATATTAAAGTCTTATCCCATTTTGGGGATGGCAACAAGGTAGGTTTGGGATGGGCCGCCCCTATCCCAACCCTACCCTGTTTATTCAAAATAATTCTCATCTTTGTCCTATTTAAAAAATTAAACAGTGTCCCGTTTAACTTTTTTCTTTTTTTTGAAATTATTTTATATTATTTTTTTAAAACTTACCTTTAAATTTTTTAATTACATTAATATAAATATATTTTATAAATAATTAAATTATTATATTTTATAACTTATTTTATTTAAAAAATTATTTTATTATTATCTATATATTAAAAATAGTAAAATAAAAAATAAATTAAATTAAATTATTATTTTTACAATTATTCTATGATATTTTGTAAAACAAAAATCTATTTAGGAATTTAAAATATTTTTACCTCTTTTATATATTTTAAAACATGTTTTAAAAGTAACTTTTATTTGTAAGACATTTATGTAAATTTATTCTTTTAATTTACTATACTCATAAGTTTCAACAAGCGTAACCAAGTTATACATGTCAACAACACAATTTGAGCGTCCGACGATGATTGAAGGACTAAGTGTTAAAGCACTAAATGAGACTCTCGGTAATCGTAAGGTTTAATGAATACTTGGTATGAGAGAAAGATTAGGAACACAAACCAAGATGGATAAGCTTAAGTCTTTGTGTATAATAAATTATTGATTTGGGTTGATTTGTCAAGCACTCGAAATAGCAAAACATTGTTCTCTACCGTTGGTAGATGACCAACAATGTTTTTTCCAACTAAATTTCTCTGAGCAAACTGCAAGCATACATGCAACAAAGTATGTTTAAATGGTTTTTTTAGGTACACCCCTCTGAAACTTAAGTTAGTTTTTGGAAGAAATAAGTTATGACTTTTTTAGGGAGCTTAGTTCATACCTGAAATTGATGTTTGATGGCCTTTTATTCTAGTAGAGTTGTGATGCTTTATGTGTCTCTTTAATGCTTTAAATGGACCCACAATTGACCTTGAGAATAACGACTTTTAAGCTTAAAGTCAAACATTTATATTCATTATTGCTTCTGTCATAACGGTTTGGAACATTTATTACTTGTATAATGAATAAAGATGTTGTCCGAATAGCCCTTTGTCTATCTGATACCTAAATGAGAAATGGATTTATATCTTGATAGATGCAAGGTCCCACACCTACCCTCATGGGGAGCCTCTTGGCCCACTAAATTGGATATTATTTAATTTCCCTCTCTTATGTTTTATTTTCAATCATTCTCCATATTTATAATATTTTTTTTTTAAAATAATCTTAAACAAAATGAAAACCACTAGAAGATATTATCTAAAAATATGTATGTTCTATTGTTAAGAATATAAAACTATTTTTTGTTTTCTCATTACAAACATGTTTTTCTTATTTATTGATTTATTTTATTCTAAATAATAGAAAATTGTTTTAAAAAACTTCTAATTTCAATTTAAATAATTCTTATATTTGTGAAGCAAATTGACACTAGAAATGCAGTTGAGTTTCCATAAATCTCATAGTAATAGGATCAATAATACACTAAAAGTTTTTATATGATATGTTTGAATATTTACAATTTGCTTTCATGTTTTCGTATTATTGTATTTATTTATTTATATAAAAAAAAATCTTGTAAAAGGATTTATTTGACATTATCCATAGTGTAAAGTTCTTATTTTTTTAAAAAAATAAGTTTAAAGAAATACAAGTGAAAGTATAAGATTGAATTTTTAAATTTTTCTCAAAAATTTTTTATTAAATTATTTTGGTGTATTTTCACTTAAACTCGCATACTTCAACTCAATAGATAGTCAAAGACTTGGTTACAAAAAAGTAGACTTATATATATTTAAAATTTGAATTGATAAATATTTTAATATTTTAATTTTTTTAAAAATAATTAGCTTAACTATGTTTTGTAATTGTTTTCGAAATGCTTTTCTCTTCTTGTATTTTTGAAAACATGTTTTATAACAAAAAATTATTTTTAGTTTTCTATTCCCCAAAAATATTTTCTATTTTCTGTTCTTAAGAACAGAAAGAAAATAGAGTTTAGAAAAACATCTTTTAGTTCATTTTTATTATTTTTTAAGGGTTATTTTAAAAAATAATTATACAAACATGTAAAATGATTAAAAATAAAATACTAGATATAAAAATTATTTTTAAAACATATTTAAAAATATTTAAAACATATTTAAAATATTTTAAGTTTTCAAATAAACTTTTGTTCTACAAAAATTAAAGAACAGTTTTTTAAAATTGTTTTTTCACAATTATTTTTAAAAACAATTACCTAATAGACTTTTATTATTTTTAATTAATTTCATTTATATTTTAAATACTATTTTGAAAAATAATTATACGAGCACCGATTAAAAATAAGTATTGTACACAAAAGTTATTTTTAAAATATATTTTGAAATATGGGTAAAAACATTCATATTTTCAAACATGGTTTTATTTTACAAAATAATAAAGAATAATTTTTAAAAATTGTTATAAAAAAATCGATTTACATGAAATGATTTTCAAAACACTCGTCAAACAATACTTAAGGCCTTGTATGACAATTGGTTTTAAGAACAATTTTTCTATTTTTTAGAACCTAAAAACTGAAAAATACATTTAACAATCTGAAATTGAAGAACAATTGTTTTTTAGAGTTGTTTTAATGAATAATTATACAAATATATATAATGATTAAAAATAAAGCTATAAACATAAGAATTATTTTTAAAATATATTTAATAATATTAAAAAAAAGTTAAAAACATTCACTTTTGTTATACAAAAATCATAGAATAATTTTTAAAATCTGTTCTTAAACACTACTTTTTTTTTTCTTTTTTTCTTTTGTTTTTTTTTTTTTTTTTTTTTGTTTTTTTTTTTTTTTTTTTTTACTTTTTTGAAAAATACCTACCGAATAAGTTCTAAGTTTTTGTTTTTGGATTTTTTTTAAATTCGAAATCACATAATTTTAGGACTTATCAGAAAGTGTCAACCAGATGATGACGTGTCTATACTGATTGGATTATTTAATGTCTGTGAAAACGTTCCATTTTGTGTGGTTTTTGCCTGAAAATGGGTTCACTTTTGGGCGGCGCCGGTGGAGGCCACGGCGGCTTGTGGTGGCGTCCATTTGAATCTCAAAAACGGCAGGGGAGAAGAAGAAGAAGTTCGAAACCTTCTGATTCAGTAGATCGTACCACCAGCGGAGGTGGTTACCGGTTCCCTCTGAAACAAGCCCTGACCGCCGGTTCTCTTGCTTTCGCCGGAGACTCCATCGCTCAACTTAGCGAACGCTATAGAAAGAGAAATTCTCTTTCTGATTCTGATTCTGATTCTGGTTTTTCCAAGGTCGGTATGTCATTAGTAGTGCCTGCTGCTTGTGGTCTGTTTGGTTGGCGAGAAAATTTAGGAAATATTATGAAGTTGAAGTTCTGAAAATTTTCACTGCTAGTACCGAAATTCTTCCTCATTATTTTTTTATGGTATGTTTGATTCCTGGGAGAATGTAGTAAAGGGGAGAGAGATTGTTGTTCTGAATCATAAAATTTTCAATTTTAGTGAATCAAACACTATCACTGTATCATTACTCGTAAGATTCAGCAGCTCTCTTATTTTCTTTTGTTTTCTCATCAAGCAAATAGGAAGAGCTTCGCTCTCTTTGGTTGCCGGGAAATGTAGGAAATGTCTAGAAATTGAAGTTTTTGACCTTAAGTTTTTTGCATTCATTGAATCAAAGGCATCCTCTTAAATGTGCCTAATAAGAGAAATGAGATTCGAAATGCCCCTTATTTTCCCCAGTTTTCTCATCAAGAGAACAGATTTAGTTTTGTAGGTTATGCTACTAACAACTATACCAAATGCCAATGAAAGTGATAACTTGGATAATTAGAAATGTTTCAGTTGCAAATTAGATGTGAAGGCCATAATAGACGGCTTCTAAACCACCAGGACTGGGACAAGGTCTGGTTGGTGGATTCCTTTTGGTTCTACAGTTTAGCTGCCTGGTTTGATTTGGAAAGGCCGTAATTTGCATTTGTATGCAGAATTTTCACACATGAGAGGATTATGAGAACTATGAAATGGCTCTCAGGAACTTGGTTGTACCTTTTTAATGTTTTTCTCAGAAAATATCAAACATTTGACACAGACTATCAAATCAACAATATGTAAGCCCAGGTTCAGGTAACAATATGTAAACCCAGGGTGGGGCATGGAAGGTTTTGATTCCATTATTCTGAGAGTGAATAGCTTCTCATATATTGCACCAGGACATCAGGAAAACTGCAGGTTTATCCTATTGCTGCTGCCTTTTTTTTTCAGCTTTTGGACTCTCCATGGGGACCAAACCTTGGGGTGCATTCAACCCCAAACCTTGGGGTGAGCCCTTTGAACTCTCCCTGGGGACATAAACCTCAGGATGCGCTGATTGTGTCTGCCACAACCAGCACTGGGTAATCTGGTACATTCTACCAGCATAAAAAATTGAACCCAGGACTGTGTGCCTCTACCACACATCCTGACATTTGCCCTAACCAACTGGGCACCTTGACGTGCTTTCTGGTTGCTGGAATTGTTAGAACTATGTGATACAAACATATATAAGTTCTGTCTTTCTTCAGTAGTAAAAGAAAGGACCTCTGACTGATTCAGTGTTCAAAATCTTGGGTTGTCAAGAGTGCATATGCAGACTTGAGCTCTGAGATTGGGGAAGGGCCCCTTGGTGCAATAACTCAGGAATGGGCCACACTAGGTAATGGCGTTTGAGTTTTGTATTTCTTGCTATTGTGCAGTTGAATTTGTTGGATGCAAATCTCAGTTTGTACTTTTTCTTTCCTATTTTGTTAACATTTTTTACTTTTATTATGTCCAGTAATTTTGTTGTGTTGTCTTTTTGATGGTAAGACAGGGAATTGATAGCTTGCGACAACCTTCTCAATGCATTCATGTCATTCTCAAGATTCTTTTTTGCAACGTTTTCTTTTTATCTAAATATGGGTTTCTTCTCTGACCAAAATGCTTCTCTCAGGATATCATGTGGATGCTCTGTTCAAACCATGATTGGCTCCGAGCCCTCCGGATGGCTTCTTATGGGTTTCTTCTTTATGGCCCTGGTTCTTATGCATGGTATCAGTATCTTGATCGTGCTTTGCCAAAGCAAACTGTAGAGAACCTGTTGCTGAAGGTAATTTTTTCTTTTTATTTTCATGTCAATTTATTTTTTCTTTCACAATGACAATCCTGAAAAGGAAAATCCAGATTCTTTAAACAATACCTTAAAATTCACTTCCTTTCAGGTCTTATTAAACCAAATTGTGCTCGGTCCATCTGTTATTGCTATTGTTTTTGCATGGAACAATATATGGCAAGGGAAGCTCTCAGAGCTTCCAAATAAGTACCAGAAAGATGCCATTCCCACACTAATTACTGGTAAAAACCTCTTTTTAGAAATCTGTTTAGCTTGACAATATGGATTGATATTTCATGTAGTTTTAGTTTTCTAATTTTGATTCCTGTGCAGGATTTAGATTTGGTTGATTTTTTATGGAGTTTTGACATTCTAATTCTGATTCCTGTGCAGGATATAAGTTCTGGATCCCTGTCAGTGCATTGAACTTTTGGTAAATTTTCTCAATTTTTCCATTGTAAATTGAAGTATTAAGGATCTATTTGAAAATCAAAAAGTACCATTAAAAGTGTTAAAAAATAGATGGAAATTTGAAATTCTCTTATTTGTTTTGTAATGACAAATACGAAGGATAGTAAAATATGATGAAAATTATTTGAAAACTAAAACATTTTCAAATTGTTCGTTATCATCTATTTAGAAAAAGAGTAAAATAGAGTAATTTTATTTTCTTATCTTTTTCTTTATTTTCCTTTTTTACCTTTTTTGTATGTCCCCTTACAATTTTTGAAATCCAAATGAATCATTAACAAATTATAATGCTAAACTTACTTGGTGCCTTCAAAAATGATGAAACTACGGATCTATCCCTCAAGTTTACTTTGAAATGGTTTGGGATAAATTTTACGAGGAAAAAGAAAGTAATCATTTTTTTTTTTTTTTAATAAGTGAAAAGGAAAGTAATCATACTATCCACATTGCCCAATATGGAAGTCCTCAGTTTGTGCTATATGGTTTTAGGGTAAGTCTTACAATTAGCACAACTCTTTGAGTTTGGAATGACCACAACCATTGTATTTAGTTGCCACCTTGCCAACTTTGAGCAATCTTGAGCAGATTGTTGGTGATGAGAACAAGGAAACAACATTTATAATATTGTATGTGAAAAGCTACCAATTTGACACTAAATTTTAGGTTATTAGGTAATGAACCAACAATATATATCAAGTTGACTTAGGCTAAAACTCTAACACTTCACTTCATAGAAAGCCTTCTCCGAGTTTGCATATGGAGTCAAAAAAATGAGGTAAATAAGCATCAATGTGGTTCAAACTCATGATCTCCCATAAGCAAAAGTGTTGATACCATGGTAAGCTATCAATTGACTTGCCCTATGAGCCTTTGTAGCTTAACATGGCATTAAATTCTTGATTTATGAGAGATTATGAATGCGAATCTCACTGATATTTATTTTCTCCATATATTGAGCCCATGTGTAAGCCTAAAATAGAAGTGCACTTGTGAGGTGGGGTGTTAAAGATGTTATTCTAAGTTTGCTTGATATGCATTGTTGGGTCATTACCTAATAGCTTAAGCTTCTTGGTCAAATCGTTAGTTTAACATGGTATCAAAGTTTTGGTTAACTAGAGCTATTTAGTTCAAGTCCTAGGTATTTATTCTCCTCTCTATTTCTCTATGGTCCATGGATGGTGTAGGAAGGTGTCTTTGATATCTTATTTGGCAAAGTCCATGCGGGCTAATGATTGCATGCTACATTTGTAACATGTGAGTGTGATACAACAAATTATGAAGTGTCATATGTTTTGAGAATCGGTATCATATATCTAAGACAACTTAATTTACATAATACCTGATGCACCTTACATCTTTGATGTGTGCATTGGTCCATGCTCTCCTTGCATCTCTCCTTATGCCACAGTGCTACATCATTTGGACACAAATATTTATCTCATACTACTCTCAGTGATGTAGGTGTCCATAGAACATGGATGCCCACCCTTAGTGGATGTTGAGGGGGCTCTCCTATTCTACACCTTGTTAAGGTGACATTGTATGTTCCTCAGAGGGATAATTGTTTCACTCCTTTTATAGAAAAAAAATTGTTTGCTTCAAAATGGTTGTGGTTTGATGATATCCTATACTCTCTCAAAGGTGCTACCATTGACACAAGCTTTTATGCTAGTATGCTTGTTTGAGTCATGAGTAGAGTTAGGGGTTTTTGAAATGGACTTGGTGCTTTTGGGTGGTAGAATTGGCCTTCCCATCGCTAAATACTTTAGGATTGGTTGACGAGTCTTGATTTGATTGTTGGAGTTAAAGCCTTGATAACCTTTTGGCTAAAATGAGAGGGAGGGAGAACTGTTGTTTCTTCATGACATGTCCCATCTCTAGAGAATTCCATATCATCATGAAATGATTAATGTAGAAGTTACTATTTTTAAGCACCATAAAAGGGCTTGATTTTTAACCAAACAAAAGAATGAAGAAATTCCCACTCTCCTAGAATTCTCTTGTATTACTATCTTCAATTCCCTCTCATTTTTCAGTTCGCTCCGCTCTCCTCTCAAACTCTTGATACCTCACACCTCACATCTCACATTGTTGGCCTCTTATGGTTAAGAACCTCCAATAAACATGGTAAAACCTATGAATAGGTTTGCATATACGTTATTTCACTAATAAGTCCCATTTTTGCAAGTGATTGATGTTAGCATTGAAATTAAATTTAAAACTTACACACCATGCTAATACCAACGTATTTGTGTTGTGTAATTAAACTTGGTGAGAGGCTGAAACACTGAAGGGAGTTAAGTTTTCATCACATGGTTAGATGCCCTTCCTCAAGCAATCTAGACCCTTTATTATTTGCATGAATATAGATAGACTAAACCTAAGCATGAAGGTGAGATTGCTTGGACAATTTCACGGAGACATTTTGTTAGCTTTTTGTGCTCCATATGAATGTCAGTTCATCTATTTGATTAAGGTTTTGTGAAAGGTTTCTTTTCATATGTATGAAAACTCTTTTTTGCCACTTCTTTAGGAGCATGGGGATTCATTTTGTATTTCTATTAATATATATATATATCTATATTTTTTTTAGTAGATTGTAGAAATTGACGTTTAAGTGATGAACTTGCTCATGGTGAAACATCCTTAGTCCTTAGTGAATGTATTAGAGACAAATTTAAACAGAATGGAGATCATGGGAAGAAAATTATGAATAAGAACAACCTCATGAAGGCTTGCAACAGAGATTTTCAGTAAGAGCATCATCATGTGTTCAAAATAAAGGTATTATCCCCTTGAATGCTGGACCACAAAGGCACACAAATCTTCTCTCGTGCATTCTTAGAGACAATTCCTTCAACATCAAATCATGGTTCAACATTGGAATGATGAGAGCTCTTAATAAAATATAATTAAAAACCATGATCTTCAAACCTCCATCTTTATTGCAACTTCTGGAAAGGAATTGTTGCTTGCATGTGTTTGTTTTGGATCATTTGAGAAAACCTTTTTTTGGTGTCATGAAGTTACTTCTCTCTCTCTCTCTGAAATATTTATTTTTTATTTTTTATTTTTATTTTACCTCTTTTTAACAGATGAGTAGTGCAGTTAATTGGAAACCCTTAGAGTAACATCTTTTTTGTCAATTCTATACAACACGTCTACAGGGTGGTTCCGCTTCAAGCCCGTGTAGCTTTCATGTCCATGGGCTCCATATTCTGGAACTTCTGCTTGTCTGCAACTATGAGCAAATAATCTTTTGCTGAGAAGTTTTATCAATGGCTTGAAATAAAGAAATTTTGAGCACTAGGTATCTAAACCCGAATCAAACATTTTTTCTGCTCTTGAGTTTACTGGCTCAAGTGTTTATTTATTTATTATTTTTGCTAATTCTTACCGTTTGTAACTTTTGGAATGTGGACCGATGGGCAGGTACACCCTTCTTCTCAGTTCATGAGGAAGGCCTGACGACAGGAAGAAGGATCCCAGTGTCCCTCAAACTTCTGGAGAAGTTGCTTGCAGAACTTACAAATGATCGTGGATCAAGTGAACAGCTTGCCTTTCCTGTGGGTGCAAGATGAATTGTTTTCTTGCTTTATGAATCTGTGTTCACTGGGGAATGAAATACCTGGTGATTTTTAGCTTGTCTCATACACATAATTACTTTGTTTTCATCTTCATCTGGATTCTGGATGATGGTTTTTGTTTTCAGTAGTTCAGAAACCTTAGCTAATTGTGCTCTTCCAATCGAGCTGGAGGAACTTGAAAATTGAATGGAAATGAAATCCTTTAGTCCCTTATTTTTCAGGGCACTCAAAAATGGGTTATCAAAAAGACATAATTGAAAAATAAGAGTTCAATGAAGAATTTTATTTTTTTCCCTGCCCCACAAAATCTTACAGCCTAAGCATGGCCCAATTGAGAACACTGCAAAACATTGTACATGTCTCACAAAAAAAAAGAAAAAAAAAAAAAGGATCAAATCAGAAGATATTCACTGCCATTGATAAAAGAAAGTGGCATATATTTTGAGTTATTTTTCAATTTATAGAAAATATTACACACATGTTCCTTGGAAGAATCATGACATGTAAGGACGGAAATTCGTGTTGGCGCTCACGTTTGCGTCGTGTTCAAATATGTCAATACAAACAAAAAACATAAATCTAAGTACGATCTAATTATTAAAAAGGTAGCACATCATATAACTTATTTAATCCATTTAATATTTAGATACTATTTATTAATTAGATTCGAGTTTGGTTTTGTTTGAGTCGATATCACTAGTTTCATAACTTCACATATTTACAACTCAATTGATTTACTTATTCAAAATCTAATTTCAAATGAGTCAAATTATATGAATCAATACGAATATAATTCAAACGTAATTATATTCAACCCAAACATATGAAAAACGTGTATTTGTTCTATTTGACGAATCTTATCAAACTTTGTAATTCATAACAACATAACTTTATCGCAGTTTTCAATGTGAAGGTATTGCTACTTCCATGTTGCCATTAACCATTAAAAAAGACAAAGCAGAGTGGAAGAACTGGATTCCTTTCTTGACTTCCATTCAATCTTTTTCTTATAAGCCTCAGCCACTCAGCAAGGGCATCTTCTAAATGGGAATAGAACCATACTTTATATAAAGATCAATGAACACCACAGAGCAATAAAAATGGGACATGAAGAAAGAAATTGTTCAGAGTGAATTTCAACACTTACAAACAGAAGGGAATATTAAACTATATATACATATCAAACACAATACCCAGAGCCACCATAGTTTCTCATTGCAAACGAATCGACTTTCAGAATACTTAGGAGAAAGGAGAAGCCATGAACCGCACTACTAGGAGGATGCTGGGAAACTCCAATTCTACTGAACAAGACCTTTATCCTGCTTCTTTTGTAAGTGTCGACTCTTTTACCTATCTGATGGAAATTTCTCAGAACTGCTTCCATGGAAACTAAGTACAGCAAACAACAACCATCATCATATATCATCCCTGTAATGTGAATATTTTCTGATAAAAGAGTATTGAAAACAGGATACACTGAGGGCAATAGACGAGGCCATCAGATTAAACAACCTCCGCTTAACAAGGTAATGTATTACAGATTTTCCTTCAATCCATAGGGCCATTTTGATGGGAAATAATTTCTTAAAATCCTAAGATGATCAAATCTTTAGCAGGCATTAGATGACAGGAAGCTTCTTGTGATTTTCATTCCACACCCGACTTGGTTTTCGGTCACATGCTCTACAACCTTATGTAGCACCATATCAATAGTACCCGGTCATGGCCTTGGTGATTGATGATGAATACATCAAGTAGTTATACCACCATAATTTCTTTATTATTGCGACTTTCTGTCTGTTCATCTCATCACATTACGTACAAAGTTTTTTTTTTTTTTTTTCTTTTTATCTTTTTGTGATTCTTGATCTGCTACATATTTGGATTTCAGTTTACCAGCACAACCTCGTACACCACATCAAATTCTTGTATTAGATGATGATATTGCGAGAGGGTTGAGCCTCAGGTCGAGACAGCTTGTCTCAGAATCCTATCCAAGCCTTGCTGGCCAAAGAACTAGACAGGTTCCTACATATCAAGAGCAGTCCAGATTTACTCACGATGAGCAGAACAAGGCCTTCAAGAAGCTAAGGAAAGAATTTTATATTCCTAAGCCAAAGAGGATTGTAATGAGATTGTACTACAGAGAAAATCCCAAAAATTATATCAATGAGCAGGATGAAGGTCGTGAGAGGTGTGCCATTTGCTTGGAAGATTTCGAGATAGAGGAGGTGGTTGTCACCCCATGCAACCACATGTTCCATGAGGAATGCATTATTCCCTGGGTGAAGAGCCATGATCAGTGCCCAGTCTGCCGGTTTGCCGGTTTGCAATAGGTGATGGAAGGTGAAACAGCTATAGGGGTGGTGGGGTGGTGTGAATAGGGGTTTTTTAAAACAATTAGAGATGATATCTCACAAATAGTCACAATTCCCCTGATTTTCCTTTATAAATTGATTTTCTTTTTCAATCTAACGAACAAATGTGCAAATTACAAGCAACAATGGATGCACCAACACTCTCCCAAACAAGTTATTCAATGCAAGTCATATGCAAATGAGACAACACTCTTTAAACATGATATATAAGACATTGCATCATAAAAATTCTATTTCACATGCCCCTTGACATCAATCAACAAAAACTAAAATATATCTTATTCTTTCAAAGATCCGATAGCCAAATTTCAGCTCATGCTTCAATTAATTCAATCAACGTAATGTAATTAAAAATACCATAAGCTCATAAAAGACTAATCAAAAGACAAGATAGAAAAGAAAAATAATGACACCAATTTTTAACGTGGAGAACCTCAAAAGAGATTAAAAAAAAAAAAAACAAACAACAACAGGTCTTAAGCAATCAAATAATCCACTATGAAGAAAAATTAGCTAAGTACAAGGTTTTACCTAGTACATGTCTTTCATCATCTCCCGAACCACTTGCCAAGAACCTTCAAGCCTCAGCTACCCCCTTTCTTCTTTAGGAAAACACTTGGAGTCTACTCCAAGCTTTGATCTCGACTTCTTCTTGAGTCCACACAAGAAGAATCTTGGGTTTTACCCCAATAAGTTGAACATGAGAGCAAGGATGAAGAACATAATGAATTAACCCATTTGAACAAAGATTTGTTACTTAAAAACTGATTTTCAATTCAAACCCAAAATTTTTCTCACAAGACAAACACTCCTCAATATGGTAAGAGAAACTTGAAGCTCCAAAACCCAGGGTTTTCACCCTCACAACTACCCTCACCACATCTAGAAAGAGAGCTTAAGTACTAGGGTTTTGAAACCTATCCTACAGTTGAGAATGATTTGAAAAAATATGAAAGAATGCAAATATGATCGAAGTTGAATCGATTAGACAAGAATAGAAATGACCTAGGTACAATAGAGATTGTTACCTTTAAGTTTGATTAATCAGAAATTGATTCAAATGACTTAAACGTTATGTTTGCACTCCTTAAACAACCACTCAAAATTTTGATAAAACGATAAGAGTTTAAAAACAAGATTGATTAGTGGTCACCATCATCTAACATCTCAAAAGCACTTACCACTCCTCTAGCCATCTTCAAACATGAATAACTTGGAAAAGGTAAGTGTCCAAGGGAGGATTTTAGGAGTATGAGCTAAGAGACATAATGTGAATTTTGACCCGGAATTACTAATACACAAAATACACTTACAAAAGGAAAGAGGATGCATTACCCTTCAACGACAATACCTCAGTGGTCTATTTGCAGGAGAGATCATTTCCATCATAGAGATCATGAATAAAGCTTTTGAATTTGGCAACTCAAACCCATTATACGATATGGAATGGAAAAGAAATCTGAGGGATAATTGTTTGGACCCATTTTGATCATGGGTGATGACAGTTGAGAGCAATATTAGGCCAAAAGTTAAGGGCTACCCAAATTGGGAGGAGAGTCCACTTAGTCATGCGACATAAAAGGCGAATAGCTTATTTTGTACTTAAGAATATGTAAGAAAAAATAATGATTGGATTGAGAGAAAATTCATCAGACCAAAGTCATGATTCTTGTAGCCCTTTTTTGAAATGGCATTTTATAAAAATTGTAATATCCCATATCCTATAGGGAAAAAAGTTCTTAGTGCAATATATGTATGGTCCTTTTTTAACCATGTAAACGTGTTTTAAAATTGTTAGGGTCTCTTTGACTTAGAGAGAATCCTTGGTCTTGGTGTGAGAGTTTGTTTGGCCTTATAAAGAATGTGTCTATTTGACCTCTTAATTATGTGGGAAATAGCAAGGATGTTGTATCTTTGTAGAGGCATAATTACTTAAATATGTTTTAAAGTCTTGAGGGTCCATTGGATCAAGAGCAAACAACATCTACATGGTTGATAGCAAGTCATTACAAATGATAGCAAAGTCAATCCTTGACCCCAGTGTGAGAATTTGTTTGGCCCCGCAAGTGGTGGTTGTTTGTTTGACCCCACAATAACGTGAAACACAATGAGAACATTATGTCTGAATGAGAATGATTAAAATATCTCACATCAAATAGCGAAAAAAGTTTTTAGCGCAATATATATATATATGAGTTCCTTTTATCCATGTAAACATGTTTTAAAGATGTGAGGGTATATTTGGCTGAAAGCAAACAATATCTATATGATTGGGAATAAGTCATTATGAATGTATCAGAATAGATCCCTAAGCCTAATGTGGGAGTTTGTTTGGCCCTGCATGTAAGGAGTGTTTGCCTACTTGATCCTGCAATCTTATGAGACACAATAAGGATGTTACATCTGCATGAGAGATGATTGTGATATCCCATATTGGATATGGGAAAATATTTTTGGCATAATATGTGTATGAGTTTTTCTTAATTATGTAGATGCGTTTTAAAACTATAAGGGTCCATTGGCCTTAAAGGGGACAATATCTACACAGTTAAAGTGGGTCATTGCAACAACAAATTCCATTTATGTTTATTATCATTCATCTTTATCTTTCAATATTCTAGTTTTGTGCACTTCTTATCCATTTTATATTGAACTTCTTAGTAAGCTATTATGCAATAAAGGAAAGGAAAGATTTGCGGAGCAATGTCGAATTGGTCAATGATCTAATTTGTAGTGAATGGTATACAAATGAACTTTTTATAGTAAGAGAGGAAATCTTTTCTTTTCGATGCCTTTTTTTATGGTATCAAAGCGAAGGCTCTAATCTATAGTTTTTTTCTTGGCTTAGCCCTCCAATTCTTCATAAAATTAAAAGAATGTTATTTTTATTGCAGATTCCTTCTCAAATCCAAACACATTGCACCACTCTGATAATACAACAACTGTTCTTATATTACCTACTCTTAATGTAGACAATTATAATGCATGATACAAATCAATGCTTATGGCCTTGGGGGTAAAGAACAAATTGGGTTTCACAGATGGAATGATTAATTTTAGTTCCAAATTCTACTTTCCCAACTTTTGAATAATGGGTTTGGGCAAATGACACGGTTACTTCATGGTTCATTTATTTGCTAGTTTAAGAACTTGTAGCAAGTATTGTTTATCCAAATACAACCCAAAACATTTGGAAGAATCTTAAAGAACATTTTTCTCAACCAAGTAGCACAAAGATTTATGAGGCAAAAAAGGCAAATTTTAGATTGTAGACAAAAAGACTTTTTTGTGACTGCTTATTATACTTGTTTAAAGATTTTTATGAGATGAATTAGTACTATATATAAATATTCCAAATTGTTCTTATGGAGCTACAAGGCAATAACAGAGCTACTGCAGTAAGATTGTGCAATGTAATTTTTCTAAGGACTCAATGATGGGTATTTTTCCATTTGGAATCAATTTTTGTTACAAGAGCAACTTTCAATTGCAAATAAAATATATTCATTGTTATTATAAAAACAAAGACAACGACTACTCGTCATCTCAACAATATCTAATCAAATGAAGGGTCTACACAAGCCATGTCTAAAGGCAAGCGTACAACAGTCAAAATATGAAATTGGGTTTTAATTTTTCAATTTAAAGCAAACCTAGACATGGGCAAACACCTAATCACAAAGGCAAACAAAAAAAATCATCCAAATATTTGTTGCAATCACTAGAGAAAGGAGAATCACCCTATTAATAAATGCTACAAACTACTAATAATAATTCTTTTGAGGCTTCTAGTTCTTAGCCCCATGGTTTTGTGACGTCATCTGAGCAATCGATGACGTCTAGTTTGGGAATTGAGCAATCAAACCATACATCATCATCGACAATAACACAAGGACAATAGATCAAGTTCTTGCCATTGTATAATGAGGTAAAATGATCTCTTGACTTATTTTGAAGATATTCCTCTTAGTTCTTCCCTTAATGATACTTAGAGATAGTGGAGCCACAAATTAATCATATATGTTCTTCAACTTAACTATTTCAAACCTCATTACAAACACCTCTCTATCAATTATTGTTCAAATGATCCATGATTCTATTGCACAAATAACAAAAATTAGTTCCACTTCAATTAATTTTGTTCTTCAGCTTAATTAATGAACCAAAAATTATTTCATCCTATCAATGAACCAACATTAAGTTTTCTATTTTCTTTCTTGTAATAAATTTTTGAACATGAACTTGCTTAATTTTAAGGTCTTTTAGGATGGATATAATTGACATCATCAAAATAAATAAATAGGAATCACAAGATAACGTGTATAAACCAATGCATCTTATATTTGATTTCTTTCATAGTTAGTTTCATAATAAAACTGAGTATAAGAAAATCACTTTTCTTAATATTATTTTTCTTTCTTTTATTTTTTAAAAAAATAAGTATAACATAGAAAGTTAAATAAATTGTTTTCATATGGTTCTATAACTTATTTCATTTAATTTTTTTCTCTTTTATATAAAAATGCGATAATTTAAAAATATAAAAAAAATAAATTATATTTTTTTCTTCATATTTTTCATAATAAATCAAATATAAGAAAATTATTTTCTTTAACATTTTTTTCTCTTTTTCTAGTACTTTCCTTATCACCAAATACAACATTCCTTAGTAATTTAGGTAAGAATTTGAATTTTAAAAATTTGTAATATATTTTTTTGGGTATTATTTAGTTCCTTCTTTGATTGAGGAATGTGTATAAATTTATGAATTTAATTTGTTTGCCAATTGGATGAATTATAAGCAAAAAAAAAAAAGTGATTGCTAGTGGAAGAATTTAGATTTCATTTTTAAAATTTGTTGAATTTATTTTAGATTAATTTATTATTCAAATTAAATAATTTTTATGTTATTGGTTTGATTTTTAATTAATAATTTATAAGAAAATAGATCTAAATTTTCGTGAGAGTTAATAAGACATAAAATGATAAAATCAAAACCAAATTAAGTTATTTTAGTTTTTTCTTGAATTACAATTTTTAAAATTTATATTCAAATTGCACAAAATTAGTGTAATTAAACTTTTTCCTTTTTTTTTTTTTTTTTTAAAAAAAAAGAGTTATCCAAATTTAAAAAAAATGAATTTAAAATTATTGTGTGTAAAAGGTTGAATTTAAGTATTATAATAAAGTTAGAGGGTTGAAAAGAAAAAGAAGAAAAAATAACTTTTAAAAGTGACAAAGTTTGATATTTTTTTCTATTAAAATAAAATTCTCTTAAAAAAAAGAGTAAAATAAACTACTTAAAATAAGTTAAACAACGAGAGAGAGAGAGAGAGAGAGAGAGAGAGAGAGAGAGAGAGAGAGAGAGAGAGAGAGAGAGAGAGAGAGAGATGTTTTATACTTTTCTGATGGAGTATAAGAGAGAGAGATTTTTATACTTTTCTGATGGGGTATAACCCTATAGTTATATTCCTTTTGGAGGGTATTGGTTTCTTTCAAGTTCCAATCTGGATGCCCATCAATGAAAATGCGAAGTGACGCAAACAGTATTAATCCAGAATTGGATTCTTTTCTTAACTTATGTTCAATCTTTTTCTTCTCTGTCTCCCCCACGAAGCAAGAGCATCCTATAAATGCGTAGAATCTTACTTTATATAAAGAATAAAGACATCAGGAGGAACACTTAAAAAGCAATAAAAACAAAAAAGAATACCGGAAGAAAGATATATTCAATGGGTGAATTTCATCTCCTTCAAAGAGAAAGGAATACCAACTATAAAACTCAGTAGCCCAAAGCTGCCATTGTTCCTCATTGCCAAGGAGTTGACTTACAGAGATCAGAAGAAAGGAAAGGAAACGCCATGAGCCGTAGCACCAACAATTTGACGAGGATGCTGGGAAATCAGCAAACTCGACCAGAATATAGTGCCCGTCTTCCTTGGTATCTTTCCCATGAAGCCACTTCAGTAAGCCTCTCTTTTACCTGTTAATTAGTAACCACAAATGAATATATTTGGAATTGCTAGCTATGTATGTATACACCAAGCCTGTAAGGTTAATAATTGCTGATCATAGAAGGTGATTAGATTTTAATCTTTGTTGGTTTGGTGTGATTTTTCCAGGATGCCAATTATTTAGTACATGATCCATGGAGCCCATTAGAGGAGAGACTGCTCCTCAGCTTGGCAAGGTAAAGCCATGGAAGACCTTTCTTTTTCTTCTTCTTCATCGCCCTCTCTTTTTCCCTTTTTTTTTTTTTTTCTTTTTTTAATTCTCCAGCTGATTTGTCTGTCCACAAACATGGATTTCAGTTTTCCACGACAACCTCCACCGCTTCAAATTCTAGTCTTGGATGATGAAATTGCAAGAGAGTTGAACCGCAGGCCCCGAGAACCGCCTACAGCCTTTGCTGGGCCATGGACAAGGCAGGCTTCTCCGTATCAGGAGCAATCCAAATTGACTCAAGATGAGCAAAAGGTAGCCTTACAAAAGCTAAAGAAGGAAATCTACAATCCTATGCCAAAGATAATTTCCAGGAGATTGAGCTTGTTTTACCAAGACAATGACACATACCATGTGAGTGAGAAGAGAAAGGAGCATGAAGACCTGAAGAAGTGTGCCATCTGCCTAGAAGATTTCGAGCCCAGAGAGCAGGTGCTGCTCACCCCATGCAACCATATGTTCCATGAGGATTGCATCGTTCCCTGGGTGAAGAACCATGGCCAGTGCCCAGTATGTCGGTTTGCGATATGCGACCGAATGAAACAGAGCACAGCACCCTCGAACAATAACATGCCTGTGATCTATTTCTAAGTCAGATTATTTCCTATATGGACCATGGATAAAGCTTTTCGGTCAGGCAATGCAAACCTCATAATATGCATGATATCAAACGGGAAAGACATCCACAGAAATTATTGGCAGTACTGCTATTGCCATTCATCGTGTTGGCCATCCGGCAAAAGCTTTCCTTCTTGCTTCAAGATCATCGTTTGCGCAAAGAACAAAGAAAAGCTGGGAAGGAAAGATAGTTATAGCGTGGAAATTAAGGAGATTTGATAAAGCAGTCATCTAGGAATTAAATAAGAGAATAATATGGGCCTTAGCTAGTTACAGCTGAATGCCCAAAAAAGGATACCTGTAGCTGATCATATTTGTATACAACAATTAAGAAATTACAATCATTAAAATAGTCATTTATATACATAGTAAATCCTACCAATATGACCGGGCATTGAATTTGAAAAATTATAGGTTCATAATTCACTAGTTGGATTAGTAGTTGAATAACAATCGAATTGATGATATAATAAATATATAATATGTATAATATTTAACTATAAATATATTGAAAATGAAAGAAAACTTAACTATGCAAATTTATATATTCTAATTTCATATTTTTTTAAAAAATATTTTATTATTTTACTTATATTATTTAAATACAAAAACATTAAAAAAAAATAATTTGTAATGAATATATTTTGAAATTTGTTTGCATTATTGAATGATAAAATGTAAGCAACGAGTAGCAAACACTTCATGTTTTAAATTTGAGGTCCAAGGTTCAAAACCAATGGTGTGTCTTCTCAAGAATTTTTCTTAGACTATGCATTCCACATCGGTTATAAGTAGGGATGACAATGGGACGGATTTTTTTGGGTACCCGTCCCGTCCTGTTAGACGGGTTTTAATTTTAACTAAACAAATTTTGAATGAGTTTGGGATTTTTTTTTAAAACCTAGGATAAGTTCGGGTCTTGTCCTAGCCCACCCCACTTCGATTATATATAAAATTAATTTTAAAAGTAATTTAATTTAATTATTATTTTACTGTTTTTAATATATAAATAATAATAAATATTTTTTAAATAAAATAAGCTATATAAAATATAATAATTTAATTATTCATAAAATATATTTATTTTAATATAATTAAAAATTTTAAACGTAATTTTTTAAAAATTTTCAAAAAAAAAGTTAAACTGGGGGAATTTCTCATACACAGCCCGGCCCGGCCCACCTCATTTAATTTTTTAAATGATAGAGAGATGATAATCATTTTGAATAAACGGAAACAAGAGAAAGAGACATTGGACTCGTGGTGAGGTATGGGCATTAAACTCGAATACATCCAATGTTTCATTGGGCTGGGTCCAACTGATAGCCCAGGGAACTATTTGAGAGGGAAGATATATTTTTAGAGCCACAAACCTACAAGCAAACAATAACAACCGAGTAAAAGGTTTTATTTAGCTCAAATCCACAGTCCACTCATTCTTCCCTAACCTCTTTATTACTACATTTTCACTTCAGCTACCCATCTTCTTTTTTGGGAGCATACTTGTCATATCAAACTTGATCTCGATCTCTTTTTAGTCCATACAAGAAGAAAATAAGTTTTACCTCAACCCAATAACCATAAAGAGAGAAAAAATGGAAAAACTAAATGAATCGGTGCTTTAAAAAAAAAAAAAAAACCCTATTCAAAAATTGTTTTGAACTTCAAAATGAGTTAGATTTTCTTGGAAAACAAATAAAATTGTACTTCAAATGAAAGAATACAATGGATGTATTTGATGGTTGCTAGTGTTTTTCCCTAGCCCTAGAATGAAGATTTTGGATTTAAATAGGAAGGAAAACCCTTTATTCAATCCCTGAAAATTGTTTTAGCTGAAGATGGATCAATCCTATGTAAAATCTATATCAATCTTGAAATTAAAAAAATACTTAGCAAAAAAAAAAAAAAAAACAAACTGATATGCAAACGCTGCCAACAAAATGTATATACAGTCTCCTATAAACAGGCATTGGTATGTACATAGACACTGAAAAATAACAAACTGGACTTGAACTTAAATTTGAAGCTGTGTTACCTTTGAATGTATGTCTTACTCCACCATGTCAACAGAGAAACAGTTCTGCAACAACCCTGCCAGTGCTGCAACGGCCAGCTTTTTTCTTCTGTAATTCTCTTTTCATAGCCATGAACTGCAGAAAGGCTAAACAGTACAAGGCATGAACTGCAATTTTCCTCATGGCCATGAACCTGCGAGAGTGGATTTATTGTTGAGGACAGTACAAGGCATGCTTCAATAAATAATTTGACTTTGTTCTATTTGATTTTTCACTGCATTATTATCATTGTTCTTGCTTAGTTCAAGCTGTCTATGGCTTGGACATATGATAATTCCAACTTTTAGCCTGAAAAACTGGTAAAGCATGAATCAAGTTAAAGAGAAAAACATGGAGACCTGAAATGATTCCAATGTTCTTCCTGCAAAGTAGTCTCTCAAATGATAGTCCATAATTTTTTTAGTTGAAGGAAGCATCGACTCTCTGGGTGTTTGGATTTTTCTTTTCTTTTTCAAATTGAAACAAGTCAAGATGCCTAATTTTTTACCAGGCTAAAAGTTCTCTATCCAGTAGATTTCCATGAAAACTGTTCATGCATGGGATGACAATTTCCTAGATTCTTACCTCCAAAATTTTTCTGGAAAATGCATGATCAAGACCAATTTTTCTTACCCTAACATATTTTCATAGCAGTTTTCTGATTTTATAGTGATTGAGAACTAGACATCTACGGCTATTTCAAATCTATCGCCATGCTCCTTATGGAGGTTAAGAAGAAAAGACACAAGTAGTTTGGAAGAATTGGGTTCCTTTCTTGACTTCTGTTGAAGCTTTTCCTCCTATCCCCATCAATATGGCTATCAAGCAAAGGTGTCTTTTGATTGGGGAGACAGCTTACTTCGTATTCAAAACTGGGAAAACATGAACGAAACCTCAAATCCAACAGAAAAATGAACATGATGAAGAAAGATATATTCAAAGAGTGAGTGCCACCACCTCCAAACGGAAAGGAACTTAAGCCATAAAACCAAATAGCCACCATTGTTGTTTTCTGCCAAGATATTGATCTCTAGAGATCAATAATTAGTAGCCATCATGAGCTACGGTCACTGGTCACTCGGAAATTGGCAGACCGGAGCTTTACCATGGAGGAATTGGCAAACAGGAGTGACCAATTATGCTAGGAATCGGCAGCCTGGAGCCACCAGTAGTGCTAGGAATTGGCAGGTTCGAGCAGAACCAATGTGGAATTGGCAGACAGGGATGGCACCACCAGGGAATTGGCAGACCGGAGTAGCACCACGGGCAAACTGGCATACTGGACCGGCACCATCCTGGAACCGGCAGACTCAAGTGGCCAGGGGTGTTGGGAACTGGCAGAATGGAATGGCAACAATGGGTAATTGGCGGACTGGAGTCACTGATGGTATCGGACATTGGCAGACTGGGCTGGCACCAGGAGGCAATTGGCATATTGGACCAAACTATAGCCCCTGGGATTGGCAGACTGGACCAAACTATAGTGCATGGAATTGGCTGACTGGACTGGACTACGGCGCATTCTTTCCCTGGTACCTTGCCTTCCCAGCAGCTTGGGTGAGCAGTAGTTTTTGCCCATCTAGTATGAATAAATGAATATTTTTTTGCTTCCATTTCCATGTTTGGCTAAAAATTATAAAGCACTGTTATACCATCACATATCATCATATCTGCAAGGTGGATATTCGGTGATAAAAGATCATTAGATTTTAATGTTAGTTGTTTTGGTGTGTTTTCCAGGATGCCAGTGGAGCTGCGCAGGATCCATGGAGGCCATTAGAAGAGAGCATGCCCCGCATCTTAACAGGGTAATTCCAGATTCTCCATTGTTTATCAAAATCCTAAGATGATCCACTCTAGTCAGGCATTCAGGAGGTAAACATAGAGTTGTTTTAGATGCTTGAATGACTGGTTCTGCATGAGCTCAAAATTATAGTAGTAGATTTGGTGATCAACCATGAACAGCATCAACATAGAAAATAACCATTAAAAAGTGAAGCAATAAAAAAATTTAAAATATTAAAACTGGACCTTATAAGTTAATTATGATTCTAGTTTTTCTGATATTTAGTGTTATATTCATATAGCTAATGCTAATCCCTAAAATATTTTCTTTTTTCATTTTTCTTTTCTAACTTTAATGGTCTCATACATTTCTCATCATATCGCAAAGCTTTTTCCATCTCTTGCTCATTTGCTACCATCAATTATGGAGCAATTCTCAGTTTCCCACCACAACCTCATCCCACCAGTCCAAAGTGCAGTTTACAGGCTACCCTGGAATTTCCAGACCAATGGCATATACAGATGCCTGCACATGAAGAGCAGCCCAGATTGACTCGAGAAGAACAGAGGGCAGCCTTGGAGAAGCTAAAGAAAGAAATCTACAAGCCTCTGCTGAAGAGGAACGGTGACAATGTTGGGGAGGATATTCATGAGAAGGAAAAGGAGAAAGACCAAGATACTGAGACGTGTGTCATTTGCTTAGAAGATTTCAAGCCTGAGGAGGAAGTGATGCTCACACCGTGCAACCATATGTTCCATGAGGATTGCATCGTTCCATGGGTGAAGAGCCATGGTCAGTGCCCCATCTGCCGTTTGCAATTCGTGAGGTTGCTCTTGAACAGAAATCATCCACAGTGATCTACTCCTAGAACACCTTATTTCAATCGAGCCATCCTATCATGAAAATATCATCAGCAGCGCTATCACTGTTCAGGCTCACCTAAATTTGTGACATTTCCTTTAGTTTTCAAGATGAAGGTGTCTTCTCCTTGCTCAGGATCATTACTTGAGTTATGATATGAAGGAAAACTTGGGACAAAGCATAGGGAGGTGAGCATAAGCCAAGCTCTATTTGACTAAGAAGATTCATAATATTTGAATAAGAGAAGGTAAGGCTCTAGATAAAGCTAAATGGCCAAAAAGGATTTGCATAGCTGCCCTTGAGCAGTTGGCTTATGAAAGGAATGTTTACACGACAATCGCTATGTACATTACCATACTGATAGCAATGATATAATTCCCGTTATATTGTTAATAGCTCTATTAAACAGTACAAAATCATAATCATCCCATTTCCTTCCCTTTTTTTGGTTCTAAATTTCGTTTCTCCAAGTCTATGACCTATTTCAGAAACAACCTGATAGGGCAGTTCCAACCAAGCATCTGAAGTGAAAACCAAAGACAGGGTTTGCAAAGAGTTTCATTTCATAGTGATCTAGCATACCACAAGTGACTAATCTACCTGAGTCGCGTAGTGTACCATAGCTTCCTGAAAAATAATGCTCAATATGCAATTTTGGCAAGTGCTTTCCTTTGTAAACAGGCTCCATTCCTTAAATCAGACATGTCAACTAATTTTAGGCCTACAAGCTCATTAAATCACATAAACCAGAAACCAATAGATCGATGTACTTAAAATCAAAATCATACAGCTAAGCACCCCAAGCAACTTCAACCACAGCAACCCATGAACAAATGAACAGGAGTTAACCCGCTTGCAGTTAGATGCTTCTATTCTAGCAATACCTTCTATAAACGGAAGCTATTGGTTTCCAAAACTGCATTTAAATAACGACACCCAAGTGTGATTCAGTTCAGTTCATGCAGAGCAAGATCTTGGCATACCTGTAAAATGCAGTTTTACAAGCAAATTGACCATCATATCAAGTCATAGGTTACAACTTCGAAGCAAAAACCATTTGCTTGAATGCTCCTGAAGATGAAAGGAGCAAACTACTCAAGTGACAAATGTTAGCCTTCCCAAACACGATGATATGGCATATTCTATGTTTGTATTTTTCTTAATCTCGACATACCACAGGAATAAGCAAGCATTATCAATAACAATGAAACTGGGGCAAAAAGGATAGTAACTTTTATATGCTTTATTTTCAAACCAAGATGAATGTGCTTGCATCCAATAGACTTCTCTACAACATTCTGCAGCAATATGCAGCAAAATTTGGCTAAGGATGACAAATTCCTTGACTCTAACCTCCAAAAATGTTTCTAGAAAAAGGGTGTCCAAGCCAAATATTCACCAATGGACAAGAAAAGCAAAAAAGAAAAAAAATATTATTCTATAATTTCATTTTCATTTCCATTTGGCATCAACAGTCTTCTGAATTTATATTGATTCACAAGATACATTATGCTTCTGACTCCACTGCCATATTGTGGAGGATAAGATGCGAAGCGACAAGCAGGTTGGAAGAATCAGGTTCCTTTCTTCACTTCTGTTGAAATTTTTCCTCCCTTCGCAATCCAGATCACCACCAAGAAAAGGTGTCCTTTAATTGGGGATAGGGTCATACTTTGTATAAAGATTGGAAAACATCAACAAAACTTCAAAGGGAAAAAGGTTGAACATGATGAAGAGAGATATATTCATGGGATGAGTGCCACCACCTCCATACAGAAAGGAACTTGAGCTATAAAACAAATAACTCAGAGCCACCATTGTTCTTCTGCCAGGCATCCCACCAGGAAATTGGCAGACTGGAATGTTACTCCAACAAATCTGCAGATTGAATTTATTGATAGGCAGATTGAAACTGAACCACAGAGAAATTAGCAGAATCAAATTTAACAGTGTCACCACCTTTACCGCAAAAATATCAGCATGTAATCTGCAACCACGGATACCATCAAGAAATCAGTGGACTGGACCATTACTACTGAGAAATCCGCAGTCTGGATTGTTACTTACCAAGAATCAGCAGACTAGATAGACTAGACAAAGGTGCCTAACTTCTTCCCCTCCCAGCAGCTTTGGTAAGCTGTAGTTTTTTGCCCAACCAGTACACAAAATTCCTGATTCCATGTTTAGCAAATACACAAAGCAATGATACACTGTCATTTACCATTACGCTTACAGTGTGGACATTTAATTTTCTGATAAAATATTATTGGATTTCAACATTAGTTATTTTGGTATTTTTATGTAGGATGCTGGTGAAGATGCAAAGGATCCTTGGAGGGCATTAGAGAGACTGTGCCTCATCTTAACGTGATTTTCAGTCATTCCCAAAGTCCTAAGGTAGTCGATTTTCAGTCAGGCATGCCCAAGATAAACATAGAATCCTTTTAAATGACTTCAAAAAGGATTTAAATGATTTTAACTGTGTTTGCTGCAAACCACTGGTTCAGTTTTCAGCCAATACATTCTTTACAACCTTGTTTATCACCACATCTACATCAGTACTAGGTCATCAGCTGGGTGATCAAAGGTAAACAGCATCATTGTCCTTAAAAATTGGATGGTTTTGATCCCTGCCTTTATATTAATCAGACTGAATATGGTCTTCATGACAATTAGTTATTTGAAAGTACTCAGTGGAAAAATACTGAAGAAACAGAATAGAATTTCAAGAAAGAATATTCTTTCAATTTTCACCACATTTATACATATGGATTGCTCCACATCTTCACAATTGGCCTTCACTTCCAGCCAGAAACAATCCTTAGAAAGCATTAAAAAAATGACCCTCATAAGTTAATATTGATTGGAGTTTACCTGATATCTTAACTATACAAGGTACTATATTCCTATAGCTAACACTAATCTTTAAAATACTTCCATGGCCTTTGTAGATTTCTTTTGTTACATTACATAGGAAAGCTTTTTCGATCCATTTCTTGCTGATTTGCTACCATCAAATATGGAGCAATTCTCTGCTTTCCACCCTATCTCATCACCAGTTCAAAGTTTTGAGTCTTGGAAAATGACATGGCAAGACAGGTGATCCTGGAACCCCACCATACTTCATGAACCAAGGGAACATGCAGACCCCCGCAAATGAAGAGCAGTCCAAATTGATTCGGGATGAGCAGAAAGAGACCTTACATAATCTAAAGAAAGAGATATACAATCCTGTACTGAGGAGGCTTGTCAAAATATTGTGTGAATGGTCAAATACCTTGGCCTTGAGTTTTGTATATTATATATAGACTTTACAAGGATGCTATACATGGAAAGCAAATAAAAGCAAATAAATTCCCGCATGATTCTAGCCCTATACCTGTAAACTATAATTTGTCAAATAATGTATGCTAACTGTACAGAATAATAAATGGAGAAATAAGGAAACAATTGTGAGCTAAAATAAGGAAAAAAGTGTGGACAGCAAAGCTGTCCTTTGATAGCCCCCCTCAAATTGATGCAGGTTGATCAACAAGCATCAATTTGCTACTTAGCAAGCAATGTCAATGACGAGGGAGAGTCTTGGTGAAGATATCAACAATTTGTAAGTTAGTGGAAATATGTGGAAGAGTGATAACATGAGCTTCAAGGCTTCCTGGATAGAGTGACAGTCCACTTCAATATGCTTTATGCGCTCATGATAGACAGGATTGGCCTTGATCTGAATAGCACTTGTATTATCGGCATGTAGAGGTGTAGGATCGGTCTCAAAAAAATCTAACTCCGCAAGCAAACCTCGAAGCCAAATGATTTCAGAACAAGCAAGAGACATCGCTAGGTACTTAGATTCCGTAGATGACTTAGAGACTTTGTCTTGCTTCTTACTTTTCCAAGAGATCAATGCATCACCTAAGAACACACACCAGCCAGTGATGGAACGATGGGTATCCGCACAACCAGCCCAATCAGCATCACTATAAGCAGCAAGGTGAGTAGAATTGCCTACAGGAAAGAACAAGCCACAAGTAGAAGTGCCTTTAACATAGCATATGATCCTACGGACAACAGCCAAATGAAGATGACGAGGAGTCTGAAGGAACTGGCTGACTTGCTGTACAGCAAAAGAAATGTCCGGTCTGGTAATGGTGAGATAAACAAGGCTACCCACCAACTTCCTGTATAAACTGGGAACAGCAAGTAAGTCACTCTCCTTTTTGCGAAGCTTGACATTTAATTCCATGGGAGTATCAACAGAAGTAGCCCCCTGTAGACCATCTGTAGCCACCAAGTCACTTGCATACTTATGTTGATTGAGGGAAATACCAGAGGGATTATGATGCACCTCAAGACCAAGAAAATATGTGAGAGACCCAAGATCTTTCATATGAAAGGACTCGGAGAGATGAGTTTTGAGCTGACCAAGTAAAGCAGAATCGGAACTAGTGATCACAATATCATCAACGGAAACCAAAAGAACAACAATACCCATGTCTGATTTCCAAAGAAACAAGGAAGTGTCATACTTCCTCTGCCTGAATGAAAATTGTAATAAAGTGGTGCGGAATTTATCAAACCAGGCCCTTGAAGACCATAAAGAGAGTGATGAAGCTTACACACATGTGAAGTCGGAGAGGGAAACAATCCCGGGGGTGGCTTCATATAAATACACTCTTTAAGATCCCCATGAAGAAAATGTTGTTCTGCCTATCAAAAAAAAAAAAAAAAAAAGATCCCCATGAAGAAAAACATTTTTTACATCCATCTAATGTAGTGGCCAATCACTGGAAGCAGCAAGAGCTAGAATCGTACAAACAGTAATCATTTTAGCCATAGGAGCAAAGGTCTCTTCATACTTGACACCATATTCCTGATTATTCCCAAGTGCAACAAGCCGAACTTTGTAACGATCCAAACTTCCATCAAATCGGACCTTGACTGAGTAAACCCCTTTGCAACCCAGAGGAACAATAGTGGGAGGACAAGGCTCAATGTCCCAAGTGTGATTGGCTTCTAGAGCGGCAATTTCTTCCTACATAGCTTGTCGCCAACAATCATGCTTGGCAGCATGTGAGTAGCATGTGGGAATATCAAAATTGGACAATGCAGCAATAAGAGCTGAAATAGAATTGCCAGAACTGGAAGAGGGAAATCCATACCTATTTGGAGGTACAGACACTCGAGGAGAGCGACGTACTAAAGGTGTTGCAACTGACTGAATCTGGAGCGTGGTAGGATCAGATATCGAGTAAGCCACTGAAAGAGACTGTGGATGGGAGCGTCTCGTATACACAATACCTGGTTGAAAACAAGAATTGACTAGATGAAGATCTGAGAAAGGGGAGGACCATAGTAGAAGAGCATGGCACAGTAGAAGAGGATACAGGAAAGAAATGTTGATTTTCAAATAAAATAACATTCCTAGAAATATGTGTACGATGTAATGTAGGATCATAGCAAACAAATCCCTTTTGACACATATTTTATCCCAAGAAAGCACATCGAACAGATTGAGCAGATAATTTATGTCACTCATGAGGAGGTAAATGAACAAAACATACACAACCAAAAATACGAAGGTGATCACAACTAGGTTGCTTAGCAAATAAGCGGAAATAGGGAAACTCCATATGTAGGACTTGAGAAGATAAACGATTAATCAAGTGAGTAGCAGTTTTCAAAGCCTCTACCCAAAACATGGATGGAACAGAAGATTCTAACAAGAGAGTACGTACCACATCTAGGAGATGAAGATTTTTGCGTTCGACAACTCCAATTTGTTGAGGAGTAAAGAGACATGAACGTTGATGAATAATACCCTTAGAAGCCAAGAATGCTTGAAATTCAGTAGACAAATATTCACCATCGGAATTTGTGCGTAATGTCTTAATAGAAGTAGAAAATTGATTATCAACATACACTAAAAACTCAGTGAAAGTACGAAAGACCTCAGATTTAGAGCGAAGAAAGTAGACCCAAGTAAATCTACTATGATCATCAATGAAAGTCACATAATATTTAAATTTCTCATGTGAACTAATCGGGGAAGGTCCTCAAACATCACTATGGATAAGATCAAAGCAGTGAGATGCTCTACTTGCATGCAAAGGGAAGGGAAGAGTTTTACTTTTACCAAGTTTGCAAAAATCACACTCAAGAGATAAAGAAGAACGATTCTTATTACCAGGTAAATCAGAGTTCAATACATGAGAAAAGATCTGAGTATTAGGATGGCCTAAACAATGATGCCACACCATACTAAGATCTGAAACATTATTACAAGCAAAAGACTTGATAGAAGAAAGTGGAGAAAAATCTGGAACAGATACAAATAGTGGAAACAAGCACCCCACTTTAGGTCCCTTCACGATCGGTTCCCCCGTTACCTGGTTCTGCACAACACAACCATTACCAGAAAAATTAACAGCACAATTGTTATCAACTAATTGGCCAACAAAAATAAGATTCGTGGAAAGCTGAGAAACAAGAAACACATCAGTGAACTTAGAAGAGGCATCGCCGATAGGAGCTATGGGCAAAGAGCTGCCACTGGCAGTCTGAATGGAAGATTGACTAGCGTAGGGCCGAACATGACACAAAGCGGTGAGATTATTAGTCATGTTATTAGAGGCCCCCGAGTCCACGTACCAGAGTTTAGTAGAATTGTTACCTTGGAACCCCATTGCTGATAATACTGAAATTAACATCCGTTGCACCATTTCTAGGGTGCAGTAATCTGGTGTAGGAAGTGCAAGAACAGAGCACACAACTGAAGGAAAGTCGTGTGCTACAGAAGTTGTTACAGGAGGGACAATAACCAAAGTCTGAAATGCTTGGGTCTAATGATTCTGGGGGCGAATACGACATTCTTTGATAATGTGACCCTTCTTCTTGCAATAAGAACAAAACTTCTTAGGACAAGTGGCAGTAATATGCCCATATTCCTTGTAACAGAAACACTACAAGTTTTTAGAATGCATAGGTGGTCTATGTCCTTGGGCAACATAAGCTACAATTGTCGTCCCGAAACTGCCATGAGATTGCTCCAAAATAGCTTGAGTACTAAGGCGTTGCTCTTCGCGAAGTAACTCACCAAAACAAATATCAAGAGAGGGAACAGGAGATCTGTTCAGTAAAAAGGAGCGGACAGATTCATATTTTGAACGTAGTTTCATAAGAAACTGATCACGCTGGGTAATCGCATGAATAGTCTGAATAGTTGAGAGAGCGGCAGTAGGAACATCCGCTGTAACCAAATCAGCAAATTCATGCCAGAGAGTCAGAAATGCCGAATAGTAGTCCTGGATGGAAAGACTACCATGTTGAAACATGGCAATCGCATGTTATAATTAAAAGCGACGAGCATCGTTATCCTGATGATAAACTTTCTTCAAGTAAGCCCACATAGATTGAGCGGAGCGATGGGGCCGCAAGTGGGTGACAATATGAGGCTCCATTAAACCAAGAAGCCAAGACATGATGCGTGCATCAAGCACAACCCATGAAAGAGAAGACCCAACATCCTGAGATTTGTCAAAAGTGAATGGTTTTTCAACATCTGTGCCATCAATATGACCCCAAAGGTCTTTTCCCTTGAGAAAAAGTTCAAACTGAAATGCCCAGTTAGAATAATTTGTGCCTGTAAACTTAACACACACAGGTGCGGAATCCATAGAAAATAAATAGAACCCGAGACAAAATGATGGACCAAAAAAAATCCCAAAAGAAAACTGACCCACGACAGCCACAGAAATACTGAGAAAAATAGTTGTGGTTGGGTGCAGCACGAATCAACACAGACTTGACCGAAAAACACGAAAGGCACCTCCGAAACCGAGAAGACATAAAAGAATTCAAGGTAAGAAAAATTAGCAACCTTGCTCTGATACCATGTCAAAATATTGTGTGAATGACCGAATACCTTGGCCTTGAGTTTTGTATATTATATATAGACTTTACAAGGATGTTATACATGAAAAGCAAATAAAAGCAAATAAATTACTACATGATTCTAGCCCTATACATGTAAACTATAATCTATTAAATAATGTATGCTCATTGTACAAAATAATAAATGAAGAAATAAGGAAACAATTGTGGGCTAAAATAAGGAAAGAAGTGTGGACAGCAAAACTATCTTTTGACAAGGCTAACAAAGAGATTCAACATTTATTACAAAAACAACGACAAAGTAAACGGAGAAAAATGAAATGTGGATTTATAGTAAGTCAAACATTCTTTTGAGTAATGACTGAGAGATTAAAAATGCTTGATTTGATGTGTTTTGAGAGCTTGGGATATGAACAGGATTTTCTTAGTAATGTGTTGTGTTTGTTAGATGATGACTTTGCATATGCACTTGTATCTTTCATTGTCTCATCATGTTGCACACTCCATGTTTTGTATGAAGAGAGGATTCAACATTCAATTGAGAAAACATAGTTCATCTTATGGCATCCAATATAGACGAGTAAGAGACATTAGATTCTAGATCAATTTTGGACTTGATCTATATCCAACATCCATATTTGGATATGGTAAACTATTTAAATTGAATTCAAAATTTATTTTTGAATTAATATGTTAATACTCGTCTTCATAAGTGGCTTGAATTGAATAAAAACATGCCATATTTTGAATTCATATGGTTGGACAGAGAGATATCACTCCATTTGAATTCAAGGAAACCTTATCTTATACTCTATAAATAGAGTAGTCATTGCTAAGAATTATCATCCATCCAAAGTGAGTGTGAGTAATTGAACTCAAGTTGATAGAGGACTCTCATAGCTCTCTGTCTGTCTCTGTTTCTTGGAAGCTCATAACAGGAAGCACAATTGATATTAATCCCACTTAGCTATCAGTTCCACTTTAGCTAAAAGGTATTCATATGAAAACTGTTCAAATTGTTATATGTATGATGCTTTTTATCACATACATATTATCAAAAATTTAAGGACAAAGCAGTCTATATCACAACTTGTACATGCCCTCATTACAAGAACAGTAATGATGAATCAGGTATTACCCAATATATCAACTTTTTTAAGCTTACAAGATCCTTAAATAACGTACCAGAAACCAACTAGATACAACTTCTTAAACTCAATATCACACAACCAACCACCACAAGTAACTTCTACCAAGCAAACCATGAACAATTGAATATGAATAGTCCTGCAATTAGATGATCTTATTCTAGCAATGCCTTCTCAAATTGGAAGCTATTGGTGATCCAAAGCTGTGATTCACTAAAAAATCAACAATGGCAGGCGTAGTCAGGTTATGCAGAGCAAGATAACGAGATTTATACAGGCTATGTTAGGTTCTAGGATCACTCGTGGAAAAATGCAAGGGAAAAAAAAATAAAAAATAAAGATAAAGTTAATAAATTATTTGTATATGCTACTTCAAACTCATTTCACTTATTCTAACTCTTCGATATAAAGATTAAATAATTTGAAAATGCATAAGTTTTTAACTAATTCTAACTATATTCAATTTTTTTTTTTTTTTTGGAATTTTCCATAATACAACCAAACACGAGAAAAACATTTTCCTTGACATTTTTTTTTCTTTCCTTTTGGGAACCAAACATAACCATAAGGTTTACAATTTTCCCAAACAAAATGCTTTGTAGTTCTCAAGTCGATCATTAATAAACAACTCTTATGCATATATAAACAAAGCTGACCACTGTATCAGATTATACAATGGAATATTTGAAACAGAAACCATTTGCTAGACAGCCACTCATGGTAAAGAGGAGCAAACAACTTAAAAGTAAACAAGCACTATACTTGTCTAACAACCAGACACTTGTATTGCTTACTTTGTGTTGTTATTATTTTTTTCTTTTCTTTTCCCTTTTTTGTTTCTTATCTCAGCATATCAGAGAAGGAAGATGAGAGCATGGCCAACAAAAAGGAAAAAAAAAAGACAGATAATAGTGGAGGCAGTTACCCCCATAGAACGGGCACAGATATGGACATTGACACTGAAACATCACTAGTGAAACTTGAGCCCAGATTTGCTGATGAGTTACTGCTGAATGTATATCCTACTCCCCACAACCCATAAGGCAAGGCAACTGCCTCATACTTCTGGCAAACTCTAGCAAGTGATGCTGCCTTCCTCCTGGCCCTCTTCGTGCCTGTGTACAGCAGAATGTGGAGCAAGCTGGAAAACGCAGGCACCTTAGCAACTTTCTGGATTATAGATGGTCCACCATTTCGACACAACTCAAGCATTGCTGACACAGCATTCTCCTTCCCCCTTGAGGTCCCATGCCTCATCATATTGATCAATCTTGGCACTGCCCTTTCCTCCTTGTTGACTGCTTGGGCTCCTATTGGCTGTCGGACCAGCATGCCTAACACACCCAATGCCTCCTCTGCTACCCCTTCTGTCTCCATTGCATCCACCAGAGCTGTAATAGCCCCTGCCTCTATCATTCTGCTGCAATTGTCCATATGGGTGGACAAATTAAAGAGTGCAGTTACAGCATCCTTCTTCCCTCTCTGAGTTCCCTCCTTCAGTAACCCTGCCAGTGCTGAGATAGCCCCGTTTTCATCTGTAATTCTCTTCTTATAGTCATGAACTACAGAGAGGCTAAACAGTGTTGCCGCAGCGTTTTCCCTTGACTCTTCTGTGTGCCCAAATCTAAGTACTTCAACAATCAAAGACAAACACCCTGGTTCCTCCACAATAAGGCTCTTATTATCTTCATAAAGGGATAAATTCAGTATTGCTGTCACAGCATTCTCTTGTGCAGCTGGATTAGGAGACGAAAGTAGCCTTTGAAGGAGTGGGATTGCCCCTGCTTGTGCAATACAAACACGGCTCTCTCTTCTAGTTTTTGCTAGCAACCGCAGCTCATGTGCAGCAATAATCTTTGCACCATCTGACCCACAAGATAGCTGCTCCACTAGAATCTTAGCAGTGGCTCTATTAACTTCAATCACAGCCCTGGTAGGCAAAGCCACTGAAATAGTCCCCATGCTTTTATCTCCAGTTTCTATTGGGTCAAAGGATATTCCATGAGCGATGCACCACTCAGAAATTAATCTTCGAAGAGCTATATTTGGGACAAGGCGGGTGTGGGCAAGCATCTGCCCAGTTTGCGGGCAGCTATAGTTACCTTCTTCCATCCACTGAGTTATTGAATATCGATCATAGGTGTGCCCAGTGGATACAATCACAGGGTCTTGCATCAAATCCAATGAAATTGGGCAACAAAAGTCCTTTGGAACTGTTCCTAATGTCTCCATGGTCTCTTGAGAAGCCACACCCTCCCTTTCTTTCTTACAATTTTCCAAACACATTGTGTCGTCATCTCCACCAAACCCAAAAATCAAGAATCTACAATACTGGGTGAGCGCAACAGCACCCTTAATCACTGATGAAGTGGGTTCGACATCATTCTCGTGATTATAAATCAACTCCTCAAGAAACTCAATCTCACTTCTACAACTCTTCTCATCCCGAATCCCCAATCCTTCCACAAAAAACATTTGAAGCTCTGCTTTATCCGGTATCCCTCCTACCTCAAATTCATGGAGAAAATTATACAACTGAACCCTCATTGCCTCATCATGCTGATCAATGAACAATTTCTCTCTTTTCAATTGCTTCTTCAAAAGCTCCATTAATTCCTTAACATCCTGACACAACTCTATTTCTTCGCAAGGAAATACATCTAAAAACGTCAAAATATCCTTGTTCAGGTCAAGAAAATGAGTGGAAATTGTTGAATTCTGAAGTAAAAGCCATAACCTGCTCGATTGCGAGCAATAATCCAATAACATCTTTGTTCGAGACAACATAACATACATCTCCTTAAAGCATAGAATTGCAGTGAAGAAAAAACAGCCAGACCCCAAATCATTGAAATGCTCAAAGAGCGAAACAAAGATATCAATCTTCCGGATTAAGGATTGGAAATTTTTCCGATGACAAGGAACAAATGTATCGGAGAAAGACAAAACAAGTTCTTTGGAGCAGATTGTTAGTGTCTGCAGAATCGTGGACTCATTGACTTGACTGGGAGCCAAGAAAGCTTCCAAAGAAGGTGATATTCTCCTCCTCAGGGATGAGAACATGGTGGGTGTAGCCATATATTGATATTGAAATGAAACCTATGAGTTTTAAAGGGTACCACCCATGGTTTCGTAAACTACTTGTGGGTCGTCGTCTTCTTCTCCCCTCTGAGTCAAGTTTTCTCCTCAAATCACCACTTTTTTGCTTAAACTACTCATGGGTCTTCTTTTTCTTCTTCTTTGTATGTGATCACAATTCAAGTTTTCTCTATAATTTCCCGATTCAGCAATTTACAAATGATATTATGTAACAAAGAAAGACAAGCATTGTACAAATTAAAGAAAGAGACACAGATTATGCTACAAGTTTACAAGGTTCAGAAACAGTGAATTCATGGTATAAACTCGAGAAAGAACCAGAGAGTTTATGGAGATGTCTTACTTTAGGAGTGTTGTTGCAGTATTTGTTGGGTTCTGCGGTGGCGTGGAGTGTGGTGGTGGTTGATCTTGAGAGAGTCTTAAAGATATGGACATGGAGGTTTACTTGAGAAAGAAAATGTGTTTTGGCTTTGGAGTTGGTGGACTGTCCCTGTGACATTTTCTGTTTTTTTTTTTGTTTTTTTTTATTATTTTATTTTATTTATGTGGATTTTGTGGATAACATATGTTTCATGTTATCATAAGGCGAATAGTCTCTCCCATTTGCTCTTTTGTCTAGTGGAAGACTCCCATCTCCAAGTCTTTTCACCTTTGATCCCCTTTTTAATATATACAGCATGGAATCCTTACAAGTAATGATTTGAATTTTGTCAGTAAAAATATATAATAAAATTTATATCGTTGAATAAATGTAGACAAAAATAGAATTATGATATAAATGAATGAGATGAAGTTATAGGAGATAAGATGTAAATAAATGAATATCATTTGTCGTACAAGTGAACAAAATCTACGCATAAAACCGTGGAATTTGAATTATACATTTGATGCAAATTGATTGGTTATATTATTTGATTTCCGCATAAACATGTCATTGAGTATGATTATACATATATAATCATATTTATGAATTATGAAAAAAAAATTAAAAATAATTGGTTAAAATGGATGAAATATTTCCTATATTGGTGAATTCACCCTTTTTCATATTTTTGTTTGAAGAGTAACCCGTTTTTTATATAAATGTCCTTAATTATTTCATATATTTATAATATATTTAAAAAAAAAAAGTTATTTTTACAAGAAAATAATAAATATGTTTTTGTCAAAATAAAGTGTTCGATTTTTAAATTTGGGTTTTTAATGACCCTTTTAATCAAATAACCCAAAAAATTATTGATTGATTTTGGGGTAGAAATCTAATTAATGATTTTGGGGTAGAAAGTGTGACAATTGAGACCCAACATTCTTTGAATAGAAAATTGTACAATTATCTTTATGAGAAAGAGCTGAATGATTGAATGATTTGTGTCCAAATACAGATGGAATGGACCAGACCCCTATGCATTATAAACATTTCATTCTAATGCCCTCATATGAGTTAGTCAAGCTTTGTGTTACCAATTCAAAAATGATAAAAATAGCTATGAAGAGGCTGTCATCATATCTCAGTCACTATCTCTGGGATTTTGAAATATGCATGAGAAAATAATCCAAATTAATCAAATATAAATATGGTTTTATTCTTATTTTATTTTTAATAATTCAGAAATAAATGTGAGAAAATGTGCCGACATACCACTATGATATGGTCACTATCTCCATCTAATTATATAGTATAAAGGAAATTTAATTGTGGGCCAAAAGGAAGGGGAAAAGGGGGGAAAAGAAAAATATTTTAAGCAAAAGAAAAAGAAAATGGGGATTCCAATGAGTCCTGAGTTGGCCCACAAATAAAGAAGCTGTCTTTCCATAGGTCTGAATGCAGCCATGGAGTTTCAAAGTCATAGCATGCCTTTTTTAATTGTCATTTTTCTCCATTTTCATAGTGAAAAAAGAAGGATAGAAGAGGCTAAGTCAATAGGTCAATGCAATGTGCTGGCTGGCACCATTGAGGATACAATAAAGATTTCCATTTTCATATTTTGTCAATTTAATGGGGTTGGAAATTGGTTTTTTTATAAAGTTGCCCACAAATTATAATGGAATAATGAAAATGCCACTTTCTTTGTTTTTTATGATATGGTTGAGATGTTCATAGAGTTTATCAATGGATATAAAGTCTTAAAGCTTGGAATTTTATTTATTTATTTTTATTTTTGGGTGTGAAATGTATGTTGGTTTACAATTGTTTTGTGCTAACATATAAAATTATTTAAAGTGTTGTGGGAAGTTATTCGGAAAACTTATAATTGGTTTTTATAATTAGATATTTAAAAATATTTAAAATTTTATTTTAAAAAGAACTTTAAATTAGTTGTATAGCATTAGTTTTAGGTCACTAGCTGTAGTTGACTTGATTGTGGCCAAAGGCCGAAAGACCATGACCATAGATTATGGTTATAGACAAAGAAAACCACAATTAGGCATCATCATAAGTGGCGCAAATAAATGTTGATTATAATTACAATCACATGCAACATCGTAAGTATAGGTGAAAGAACTATAACGATAGTCAGCTTGAACCCGTGACTGAAGGGTTTTTAAATAAAAAGAGACTTTTAATTGAAGTGATTGCTACAACTTTGACTAATAACTTCTTATAGCTGCAATTGTCTCGTAACCAAGAATGAAAATTTCAGATTCAATGGATGTATCAGTAATTTGATTTTATGGATATATCGAGATATATCAGAAAATATCGATAAACATTTTGATATGAAATATCGATGAGATGGAAATAGATAAAAACTCATGAAATTGTTGAAAAAAACTTTAACAAATGATAAAATAAGTGATAACACATGTATATATATATTGAATTTTTTATTGAATATGTATACAAAAAATGATATTTGGATAAGTTTTTTTTTTATTTATAATGATTTTATTTTATTTTATTTATAATATAGAGTATATATATATATATATATATATATATAATTTAATAATAATGAAGTTGTAGTTCAATGGCCCTTGGCATCCCTAGGATTGAGCGTGCATGGTTATGTGAAAATTTTAAAGTACTGTAAAAGGTTGTCCACATATGTATTTTGAAAGACAAAAAAGGTCTATTTAAAAATGATGACCTCCGACACATATAGAGAAAACTATATATTTCTACAAATCATTCATTCATAAATCATTAAAAGTAGTTATGAATTAATAAAATAAAAAATAATAAATAAATAAATAAATAAATAAAACAATGAAAAGGACTATACTAGATGTTACAACCCTCGAACATAAATAAAAGTGAAGTACTTATAAATTTTATTCCTGAGTTCTCTCCAATAATCTAAAGCTCTTCATCTACCAAATGATCTTGTAATTCATGTAAAACTCCATTTTCCTACTTAAATAGTATCCCGATTTCTAAAGTGCTTAAGTCAATCATCTAAAGAAAGCAAATCAGTTTCAAATTATATAATTTAAATTATTAAAATTTAAACTAATTATAAAAATAAAAATAATAATTTACGTATTATTTAAAAATTAAAATTTTATTTGAAAATAAAAAATTAGTTTCAAATTAGAAATTTAAATTAAAATCATAATTTTAATTTTAATTTTGAAATTTTAAAATTTATTTTTAAATCAAAAATTTATTTAAAATTGCAATGTTTTCATTAATTTAAATTAAAATCATAAAGTAAAAAAATAATAAATATAAAAGAAAATAAATAATAATAAGATGAGGTAAAAAATAAATAAATAATAAAAAAAATTCTAGAAGGGATGAGAAGGGCAGCCAAAAAAGAGAAGAATGTGGGAAGGGGGTTCTGCCGATGAGATGGGTTGTTGGGAAAAAATAAAAATAAAAATTGGTTGAACTGGACGGTTTGAAAGGAATCGTTCAGTTTGCTAATTGGATTGTTAGTTCAACCGATTCAATTCTGGTTTGACTACTTTTCGGCGTAATTGACCAAATTGGACCGGTTGGTCCGTTCTGGTTTTTAAAACCATGATGGAAGGTCTAAATTTTTTTGGGTTAATTACATATGTTAGAAGTCATGAAAGGTTTAGAAAATTTCAGGTCATGCACTCTCCAAGCAACTAGAATATAGGTTGTAAAGTTGTTTTGGTCCTATTATTTTTTTGAAAATCAAATTGTATGCACATAGATTTTTCCTACACAAAAAAAATAAAAATACAAAATAAAAATGAGGAGAGCTCAAGAATATAAAATTGAATCAAGGAAGAAATCATACATGGAAGATAGAATTTTGTTACATACAAAGACTTACAATGTTATAATTTTAAACTAAATATTTATGTTGTCCATTAATTATACATGCTTGAACTAAATAAAGTTGAACATTGCCTCTCATCACGAGCATCATTTAGTACATATGTGAAAACTTGCTTTGTTAGAAATGAAGACGCTAAAAGTTTGATGAATGACTCTACCATATATGGAGATTGTAGGGTGGTAGGATGTCGATATAGCCCATACGTTCATAATGAAGGGTATGGAATGATAGCACTCAGATGAACTTCATTCTCATATGTATCTATGGAAAACACAAAAATAATAATAATAATTATTATTATTATTAAAATAAATTAACATATGCATGAAATGATACCCAATATTATGTAGTGAATAATATTTTGATTTTAAAAATTACTACTAAATTTAAAAAGTTGTAGCAAGTATACTATTATGATACATTGATGGCTATGAGGTTGATGGTATCACATTCTCTTCCCCATGAGCAGAGTGGTCATTCAACAAAATTACTTCATAAAACTTGATGTTTGGTTATAAATGTTGACTAATTTTAACTTTATATCAACATTAACATTTTTGTATTCAAAACATGTAATTTGGTTTTTATGTAGTTAGAAATTTTGATATATGTCAATATAAATTTAAATGTAGTTTCATGGTTATAGGTTTCTAATTGAATGATAAGGTTAGTATAAACTTATCAATAATATCACCATGGATTTTTCAAGCAACAAATTAATTGTGAACATACTTGCAAGAAATTGTGTCCATCGAGTTCAATATGAACTAACTTGAAAAAAAGTTAAGTTCAAGTGTATTGTAAAGTTATCAAATTTAATATGGACTTAACGATTATCAAGTTGATTTTGTATGGATTCATAGGAAGTTATGTCCACAATTAACATTTTAACCTACACTTAACCATTGTCAAGTTGTTTTGTGTACAAACTTGAAAATAATTAAGTCCATAGTTTTCACATAAAACTTAAACGTAACTACTATCAAGTTACCTATGAACAAACTTGAAAGATGTTAAGTATAAGTTTATTCTAAAGTTATCATATTTAATATGGACTTATTTTTGCACATACTCATAGGAATTTATCTCCACAATTGACATTTTAACTTGAACTTAACTCTTGTCAAGTTTTTTCATATACAAATGTGAATGGTAGTTAAGTTCATAGCCTTTAGATAGAACCTAAACTTAACTACTATCAAGTTGACGGTCAACAACCTTGAAAGATGTTAAGTCCAAGTCTATTCCAAAGTTATCATATTTAATATGGAAGTTGATTTTGTACATACTCATAAAAAGTTATGTCTATAGTTTATATTTTAACGTGAATTTAACTATTGTCAATTTGTTTCATATACAAACTCGAAGGTGGTTAAGTCCATAATCTTCAGATAAAACCTAAACTTAACTACTATTAAATTCAATGTCAACAAACTTGAGGATAGGTTAGTCCATAGTTTGAGAATAAACATGCAATTTCATTCATGTTTTATACATGTCTCATCACAATATAAAAAAAGGTACTTTATATTTCCATTTGTACGTGTCCAAAAAAAGAGAGCTTTATTACAATTATCATCTATATATGTGTTTATTTATCACCTTATACAAAAAAAAAAAAAAAACTTATATTTTCATTCACATGAGTACTAAAAAAAAATCACTATTATAATTTTTTTCATGTCAATTCATAGGATGCCAAAGTTGTAATGATCTCATGGAATTGGTCGTTCGTATGTTCCCCGATTATGAACATATTGACTACATTGACTACAACAAGATGTGCGTTTGCCTTCTCCACTAGAAAGGATTCTTACTTTCCTTGGTCTTCCCATTAGCCGCCTTATTTTAGGTGGTAACACAACTTTGTTACGAATGTGATCATATATTATTCAATCTATCACATTTCCAATTGGATAAATAAACTTCAATTATGAAGAAAATAGTATTTTAGTAGTAAAATACTAAGAGCGCAAAGTGTAACATGAAAATGTTATAATATCTACAAACAACAATAGTATGTGCGCATGAAATATGATCAAGATCAAATTGTTAACATGTGCATGAATGAGTGTCTAAATTCACTTGAGCACTTATGCCAACATATTTAATATTACACTTCTTCGAGTTGATAGATTTCACCTAATATATTGATAACACATTATACTTTGAACGAAGTTTTCCATCAACCCACATGGTAAGTTCAGTTGATATTGATATTGCTTGTTATTGATGAGTTGCAAACCATTTTTAAAGTTTCTCAATTCTTCAACCAATTGCAAAACTAGAAGATATTTAGCATATTTCAATTTAGCATTAAGGTTTTCAACCATCCTTATGGTCATGATACTATATATTTCCCTAGTGAATAGTGTGAATGAGTCCACCAATCAACTCCTACACCCATTTGGTATCTTGTTGCTCTTGGGTAAATCATCTCTAGTTGTCTAAATATAACATTAAACTCTAAAATATGATAAGTATGGGTAATATCATAGAACAACTTCTAAATTATAGGATTTTTAAACTTTGTCTTCAAGTTTTGTCTAATGTGATAAATGTAGACATTGTGTTTTTCATGTGGAAATACTTTAAATACTACTTTCTTAATGCTACAATGACGATATGATATCATAAATAAATCATTGTGTTTAATTGCATCATGCAATTTTGTTAGAAACCACTCCTAAGAAGCATCATTTTCTGAATCATCAATCCTAAAGGCTAAGGGGTCTATCTAATTGTCGTTGTCTTTACATGCTACATTAAACAAACTTCCTAAGTACTTTGCTTTAAAAAATGTTCCATCAATTACAACCATAAGTCTTAGTGATGTGTGAAACTAAATAAGAATTGTACCAATAAATATAAAAAATATTTGAATTGATTATCACAATTAGTAACTATATCAGTAATGCTATCAAGAATTTTTTTGCTTTAAAACATAGCAATAAGATGGCAAAGCACCATGAATTACTCGGGTGATCCACTAAAAGAACCTAGAGTAAGTTCTCTGCTCTCCATGCCCTATCATAACTAGGTTAAACTCCATATTGATTCTGAATATATGCTACAATGCTTTTCGATCAATATTGATAGTTGACCCCTTGACCCTTGATATGCTTCTTTTTTGCTTTCACCAATTAGCCAACTACTTGCATCTTGATTCTCATAAGACATCATGTCTAACCTACAAGTGTATGTCGAATAGTATTTCATTATTTGAAAAATATTGGAATTCCTAACATCCCTTTGAGAGTTATTGTCAAGTTTTTTTAATTAGTTTATGTTGTTTCAGTTTTGAAAATGAAAGTCATTTTCAAATTTTTTAATTAAAATTGTTTTATCATGTTTTAGTTTTGACAATGAAAGTTATATCATTGTAATATCTCTTTCATTTTCTCAAGGGCCAAAATGATCATGTTGTTTTGCTTTTTGCATGATTGATTGCAAATTTTATAATTTATTTCTTAATACATGTGACTTGGTAACTTGTTAGGCAACAAGCCTTTACACTTAGGAAGTTGAATTAGAGAGGTAGTGTGTGCATGAATGGTTACTGATATTTGAATCTTAAGGGTCAATTGTTGCATTGGTATGAGCTGGGTAGTGGGTATTGGAGAATGCCTTGAGATTATTTGTGGAGTATTACTAAGAAAGTTAAGATAAGAAAAATTATTTTAATTGTAGTAATAATACATCCTTATTAGGTGATAATTAATGCAGAGGAAATACAATTGTCAAATAAGTTACTCAATGACAATACTATTATAAGTTACTCAATGGCAATGCTACTATCTTGGTATTAAGGTTGCCTGCTCATCAAATTCTATGTCAATGATGATATTGTTTGGACATTTTACATGATATGGGAATGTTGGGGTGTTGATTTTACAAGATCACTAATAGAGCAAAATATAAAACTTGACATTGATGATGGAGATCTTTTATTTGATGGAACCATTTAGTGTTGCCTTACAGTCTTTTAATTCACTTGGCCTTACTAGACCAAATATCCTTCTTGTTGAGATCCTCAATCAATTCATAGAAGCTCCTAAAAAGCTACACATTGATGTAGGCTTATGAGTTTTGCCTACTTAAGTGCATAACCTAATCAAGGAATTTTGCTAGCCGCTTCAAGTCCATTGAATTTGATTGCCTATGCTAACTCTAACTAAGGAGGTTATCTTATTACTTGTAGATCTACAAGTGAATACTAAACTTTTTTTTTGTGCTATTCTTATCTCATGGAAAACCAAAAAGTAAAGTAATGTTTCTCAATATTTACTAAATTTGAGTACAAAGTCACAAATCAAGTCATTTGTGTGTTTCAATAGTTAAAGTTTTTACCAGCTACTTGAGGATCCATTTCTATAGTTTAGCAATCTTGTATTATGATAATCGAGCAACTATCAATATCATCATCAATCCCGTTTTCATGAGCGAACTAAGCATATTGAATTAGATTATTATTTTATTCTTAAGAAAATTCAACAATAATTAGTCAAAACAACATATATTCCTTTGATGAAGTAGACTATCAATATCTTCATCAATCTCTTGGCTAGTGAGAACCTTCAATGTCTTCCTGACAAATTGGGCATGATAAGCTTTTCCGATCCAACCTTAAGGAGAGTATCACATAACAAAACTAAAGGAGTAAACTATGTAATAGTCAACTTCTCTTAATCCAAGTGATTCTTCTCCTATTATTCCTCCCCTAAATCACTCCTTAATCTTTCCTATTTGTACATTTTTTTACTACAATTTTTGTTCATGTACATATGCCACTTATACTCCCCCATAAAAATGACATAAGAATTGAAAGCTCATTCATCTTCATTATTTTGGTATTTACACTCAAATTTTTATATATTTTGTTTTTATCCAAACATAAAGAAAAATATTATCCACTTTTTTTTTTTTGTATTTTCTCATAAATTTTTTTTTTCTATAAAATATAGTTTCCTCCCTTAAATATTAAACTCTTTTTTAAATTCTTGAATTCTTTTTTTAATAAAAATACTTAAAGTTTTAAAATTCTATTTAATTTAACAAGGAAGAAGAATCAATGTTGTCTTTGGAAGAAGAGGTAATTTCCAATGGTGAGAAATGGTTTTTTCATGGGAATATATATATATATATATATATATATAAAAGGATCTTATTATTTTAAATCTTATTTTATATATATCTTAATTTTATTTTTTATATTATATATATATTTATATATTTATTAAATTATTTAAATTTTATTTGGCTATTAGTTTTTTTTCTCTAAAATAAAAAAAATAAAAAATATGTTTAATAATTAAAAAATTATTTTTAATTTTTTATCCTTAAAAACAAAAAATATAATCTTAATAATTTTTTTAACATTGTTTTCCTTTAATATTTGAAAACTGTTTTAAAAATAATCACATAAATATAAAAACAATTAAAAATAAAATATCAAATATAAAAATTATTTTAAAAATACATTTAAATCATGAAAAATAAGTTAAAAGTAAGTTACATTTAGAAACTTTTATTTTGTAAAATAGTAAATAATATTTTTTTTAAATAATTTTTATAAACTATTTTTCAAAACTATTTTTTGAAAATAAATACGTCCGTTATATTTCACAACATAACTAAAAGACTTGTAAGTGGAACGATTACCTTTTCTAAACGTATTTTGAAAATAAAAAAAAATTCCGTCCAAACAAACAGAGCCAGGAAAACCTGCTAAACACGCCATCAAAATCTTTCGAAGTCCTAAGAAAAATATCTAAACAAGTTAAAGGTTGTGGTACAGCAGCTGACCATTGCAAGAAGGCCACGTACGCCATCCAGAAACCACATCCACTCCCTCTAAAAATACAGCTAACGCCCCCACAGCTCTCCCGTCTTCAGTTGCTTCACCTCTCCCAGCTTCTTACTCTATTCATTCTATCACAATCCTCTGCTCGTAGGTACACCCTCTTCGCCTGCTCTTCCATATTCTAATGAGTCATTGTTCTTTTACGAGAGGAATTATAATGAAATGTTACCAGTGATGTCTTGGTTGGCGATTTTTATGGCTGCTCTCATTTGCCCAATTCATTAATTTGGTCCAGTTTCATTTTTATAATGATGTTTTGTTGATGGGTTTCTGTTGGAATTGTGTTTAAATTTGTTTATTCGTGGATTCAGAGGAAAAGAAACATAAACCCTAGAGAGGGGTGTGTGTGTGTGTGTGTGTGTGTGTGTGTGTGTGTTTGCAATTTTTTTCTTTAATTGTGTTGGTATTGATGATTTTGGGGCGATGAAGATTTTGGAGGAATGGGAATTGATGCCTGTAGGTTCGTGTATTTTAGACTATAATTGTGTGGAACCATAGATTGTTGATTCTGAATTTTCTTTGAAATCTATAATTTTGGCTCTTATGATTTTCTGGGTTTTTGAGCTTTGAATTTTGGACTTGGGTAAAATAGAGTTTGTTCTTTTAAATGGGTACATGCAGTTTATTTCTATATTTTAGCTCTATTTGGTTGCTGAGAAAGCAGAGGAGTAAAAAATATAAAAGAAACTGGTACCTTTTTGTCTGATATCAGCTCCTGAAGAAATGAAAATACAGGCTTCAGTGGTACTTTTGCATTAATATGGTTGAGTTTAATTTCTGCCAAAAACAAGAGTTGAATTTTTGGTTCTTTTAAAAACTAAACAGAAGAAAGTTTGTGACCTTTTTTTGTTTCCTTAGTTCACTGGTTAGCCAAATAGAGGGCATATAATTTGTTCTTGACATTTTTCATTTTTTTCTCTCTTTTTTTTTTTTTTTTTTTGGTTCTAAGCTAATTCTTTATTGGCATCACTTTATGTGGAAAATTTTGCTTGATTAATAAAAATATAGATGGAAATTTGGTAGTATTCTTTTAATTTTGTTCTAATTGCATTTTGCCATTTTGGATATCTTTTCTTCTGTTATTATGATAAAAATTTCATCAAAAGAGAGAAACAGAAGATCTTTTGAGAATGTGGAACTCTTTGTCCGAAGGTTGAAATTCTTATTTTTGTGTAACTTGTTAACTTGGACCAAATTCTTTATAGGTGAAAGATTGATGTCCAAAGTTATTTTCATTGATTGGTTGGGTTCAGTTTGAGGGAGGGAGTAGCTTTTAGTTCTCTTCCTTTTTTTGGCGCTTTTTGGCAGCTGTTGTATACATCGTGTGTACTTTGGTGTGTCCTTTTTGGTGCTTTTAATACTATTCTCATTTACTGAAAAAAAAATGATAAAAATTCATCGAAGTGTTTTTCCTGAGGTAATTATACATTTAATTTTTTTCATTCAGATGCAGAGTTCCTTGTCTACCAGTTACTAGTTCACTTATAAGCTGCTTATTTGTTTGGATATAGAAGTTTGGAAATTTTATTTTTGTAGATTCTTTTAGGAGTGGTTTCCATGCCTTTTGTCTTCTTTGTCACCATTGCATGAGTGTTGTTAAAATTTTGGAACTGGTTTTAGAGATTTGTTCTACATATATTTTATTTTCATATTCACTTCTAACACATTTAATTTTTCAGTGCTTCCATCTTGTTCTACAAGTAAATCAGCACTATACCACAGATGGCAGCATCATCAGCTTGCCTTGTGGGAAATGGTCTATCCACCTGCATTACTAAACCAGGTTTGAGCAAGGAATTCCATGGTAGGCATCTTTTGCCATCCTCAAGCTTTCCATCATTGGGTAAAGTGTCCAAAGCAGTTTTTGTAAAAGCATCTTTGGACCAGAGACAGCATGAGGGAAGGAGAGGCTTTCTCAAGTTTTTGCTTGGTAATGCGGGGCTTGGGGTACCTGCTTTACTTGGTAATGGAAAAGCTAATGCGGAGGAGCAAGGGGTTTCCTCATCAAGGATGTCATATTCTAGATTTTTGGAGTATCTGGACAAGGATAGGGTAAAAAAAGTAGATTTGTTTGAGAATGGAACCATAGCTATTGTTGAAGCTGTTTCTCCTGAGTTGGGTAACCGGGTGCAGCGAGTTCGTGTGCAACTCCCAGGACTCAACCAGGAGCTCCTTCAGAAATTCAGAGAAAAGAACATTGACTTTGCTGCACACAATGCTCAAGAGGACTCAGGTTCTCTGTTATTCAACTTGATTGGCAACCTTGCTTTCCCACTAATCTTAATTGGAGGCCTTTTCCTTCTCTCAAGGCGTTCATCAGGAGGAATGGGTGGCCCTGGTGGGCCTGGCTTCCCCCTTGCCTTTGGTCAATCAAAAGCCAAGTTCCAAATGGAGCCAAACACTGGTGTAACATTTGATGATGTTGCTGGGGTAGATGAAGCAAAACAAGATTTCATGGAAGTAGTGGAGTTTCTGAAAAAGCCCGAGAGATTCACTGCAGTTGGAGCTCGCATTCCTAAAGGTGTTCTTCTTGTTGGCCCTCCAGGAACTGGGAAGACTCTGCTAGCTAAGGCAATTGCTGGTGAAGCAGGTGTTCCATTTTTCTCTATCTCAGGTTCTGAGTTTGTTGAGATGTTTGTTGGTGTTGGTGCATCTAGAGTCCGTGATCTTTTCAAGAAGGCCAAGGAGAATGCTCCCTGCATTGTATTTGTTGATGAAATTGATGCTGTTGGGCGCCAAAGAGGAACTGGAATTGGAGGAGGAAATGATGAAAGGGAACAAACTCTTAACCAGCTTTTGACTGAAATGGATGGTTTTGAAGGAAACACTGGTATAATTGTTATTGCAGCCACTAACAGGGCAGACATTCTTGACTCTGCCTTATTGAGGCCTGGACGATTTGACAGACAGGTAAGCATAGAGAATATATCGTTTTTTGCCCTTATCTTTTATTATAAGTGGGAAATACTTACGTTAAATCTTTGGAGCAGGTAACTGTTGATGTTCCTGATATACGGGGAAGGACAGAGATCTTAAAGGTTCATGCTGGTAATAAGAAGTTTGATGGAGATGTGTCTCTTGATGTAATAGCCATGAGAACTCCAGGTTTTAGTGGAGCAGATCTTGCAAACCTCTTAAATGAGGCAGCTATATTGGCTGGTCGTCGTGGGAAGACAGCAATCACATCTAAAGAGATTGATGATTCAATTGATAGGATTGTGGCTGGAATGGAAGGAACAGTTATGACAGATGGAAAGAGCAAGAGTCTGGTGGCTTACCATGAAGTTGGTCATGCCATATGTGGGTAAGTGAAAATATCATGCCATGTTGTTTCTTATTCTGGACATTCTCCATGTTGATATTCTTCTTGATAAGGTCAGCAGTTTTACTTCAAAACTAATTTTTCAGGTTATACCTTGAAAATTGCTTTTCTCCACACTTGATTCAACCTTATTGTCAATGTGATTTGATGACCAGGCATTTTTTTCCTGGGGGATAGTTGATGTGCTATGTGGCTGTTTGGAATATCTTTAACTTGTGTTGTTAAGTAGTAGAAGAATCAGATGCAGAAGTGTTATTTTTTGTTGTTTTTTGTGCTTGGGAATTTTATTTGAAAAATGAGGTTTATTTTGGCCTTTTAAATTTTTTATTAAATACAAATCTAATTTTGCATTGTTATTGAGCCAAAGGAATCTCCTACTTTTCTAAAACATGGATAAAACCTTTGGACTTTGTGGGATCATGTTTGGAGATTCTTGCCAACATCCTTGGAAGTTGCTTTTGGTGTTTGGAAAGCCCCCCAAACAAAGGTTGGGGATGGTTTGTGGGAGGTTTCAGGTTCAGGTTCGAATAGGGACAAAAATCTCTCTCTCTCTCTGTATATATATATATATATATATATATATATATATATATATATATATATATATATATTTATATAAAGCTCTCTTAAACCAAGGTTTGATCATTGTAGGTACTTAGGTTTCACTTTACCACATTTTTTTCAACTTTGATTTGTTAATCCATGCATTTGTTGGGACAACTTGCTCAAGTTGTTAGGTAAAACAGTAGCATTGCTGTGTTAATGATATTCAGGGTCTAAGCACAAAAATAGTTAAAACAGACCCTACAAAAGATTCTAAAAACATCTGTGGTTTGATAAATTGTGGGGTACATCTGCCTGTCTGACCTTTTGTTTAGGTCTTGGATCATACTCAAGCTATTCAAAATGCCATCTCAAGTCTCACCTTGCTTCTGCAGCAATTTATTCTCATGTTTCCCATGATTTGTCTTTGTATTCCTTTTAGTAATATCTTAAAGATTTATTCCCTCTTCCTGTATATGTGCACACACATGCACACACTCTGCCAGAAAAAGTTCCTATGTTCTCATCTTTCTATGAACATCCTGATGGCAGAAATAACTAGTTTGGTTATGAACTTGAAATTTACCATTTTCATCTCTATCTTAGGGACTTAATGAATATCCTTTTTGTTAGATGCTTTTATCTGTCTTCTCCATGTGTTTTATGCCTATAATCATATGTACAGTTTACAACTAAATTCATTGTCAAATAACTTATGAACTCTTTTCTTTGATTCCTTTTCTTGCAGAACTTTGACCCCAGGACACGATGCTGTTCAGAAAGTCACCCTGATCCCTCGTGGTCAAGCACGCGGTCTTACATGGTTCATTCCTTCTGATGACCCTACCCTGATCTCAAAGCAGCAACTCTTTGCAAGAATTGTTGGCGGACTTGGTGGCAGAGCTGCTGAAGAAGTGATCTTTGGTGAGCCTGAGGTGACAACAGGTGCTGCTGGTGATTTGCAGCAGATCACTGGTTTGGCCAAACAGGTAATAAACAGTTCCTCCATCTGCTTCCAGCTGGTAACATTTAAACTGCAAATGTCATTGTCAGTTTCTATTCTCAACATATACAAAACACAGTACCACCATAATCCCAAAATCTCAAAACAAAAGATTTAAGATCTTAGAAATTTCAATTGCCTGGAGCAGAAATGAATTGAAATTTCAGAGTTCTATTCTGATTTATAACATTGCTTGCAACAACCTTTTCCAACATCCATAAATTCCTAGCTTACTCTTTTAACTAATTGCTTAACAAATAACAATTTCCCTCTCCTATTACTTGGACAAATTTAACTGAATTTGACGGGTTTAATTAATTCGTTTGGCCAAACAGATGGTGACCACGTTTGGGATGTCTGACATCGGCCCATGGTCGCTTATGGACACCTCGGCTCAGAGTGCTGATGTCATCATGAGAATGATGGCAAGGAATTCAATGTCTGAAAAGCTTGCAGAAGACATTGATACTGCTGTGAAGAGGATTTCAGATGACGCATACGAGATTGCATTGACCCACATAAGAAACAACCGTGAGGCCATTGACAAGATTGTTGAAGTCCTCCTTGAGAAAGAAACAATGACTGGGGATGAGTTCCGGGCAATCCTCTCAGAGTTTGTTGAGATTCCTGCAGAAAATCGTGTCCCTGCTTCAGTACCATCTCCAGTCACTGTATAAATAGTGAAAATCATACCGCAATTGTCATTTACACTTGGCCATACATCTTTTAGTTGTTCAGTGTATAATATCTGTATTCTTTTTCTTCTAAATATGTAAGTAGGAATGCTTACGAATTTGAATCCATGAATGCCAAAAGGCCCATAATCTAAATCTTGGAACTTAATTTGAGTTAGAAATGCTATAAGCTCAAATAGATACTGAGTCTTCTTGAATTGAGAAAGTTTTCGGTTCGGCTTTCCCAGCCGTTCAGATGTAAACTCAAATAGGTCGTTAATCCCCAGCTGAAGTTAAAATCTTCAAAGCTTAAGTTCAGGTATCGAAGAGTTGACAACATCTCCTGCCACAGCAATCACACAGTATTTCCAAAGGGGTAAAAATGGCTGTCTCTTGCCTTCCTCATAGCCATAGGAAGGTCACTGCTAGTTAGTTCTTTCTTACATGATCAGCTAATTGGAAGCAAATATTAAAATACTTTAATGCAACGTTGTTTGTATATTAGGTTGTTTCAACTTTCATTCATCTTAATGCATGATCAACTTAAAATGGCATAGATAATTATAGAAAGGCTTATGAAATGCTAATTTGTTTAGGTTATGTTTGATTCCCATAAATTTTTAAGGAAAATGTGAAAGAAATAAAATAAAGAGGAAAACAAGTAAAAAAATAGATTTAAAATCAATAAGTTTTTTCTATATAATTCTTCAAACTCGTTTTACTTATTTTTTTATTATATAAAAATTAAATAATTTTAAAATATATAAATTTTTAATTAATTTTTTTATATTTGATTTTTTTTTCCGTATTTTTTATAATAAAATTAAATATGAGAAAACCATTTTCCTTAATATTTTTTCCTCTTTAATTAGTATTTTGCGGGAATCAAATATAGTTTTAAAATATTGTATAAATTAGGTACAGGTGAATATAGAAAGTTTAAAAAGGTTAAGAGTCTGTTTGGTAATGATTTTAAAAAACGTTTATAATAGTTCTAATATTTGAAAATTTTTGTCATTAAAACATAAAAAATGTAAAAATATTTTATACAATCACTATCAAACACACCCTCATTTGTCGAAAGTATGGCATAAATTAAGCACAGGTGAGGATAGAAAGGTTGGTGAAAGGCTAATTTGTTTAAAATATGGCACATAAAGTGGACCAAGCACTTTACACAACACAGATAACCACCCCTGGCGCCATCCTCCTGCCAGGATACCAAGCACTCCAACATAACGCCCATATAGTGTTTGTTTAAATAATTGATGTGGCATCCCAAATTGTATGGGTAAGTATTGCCTTGGGCCTCTCACTAGGCGCCATTTCTCTACAAACCCTTCCTCTGGCTCTGAACTGACAGCCGAGTTCACCAACCTCTGCTCCAAAGGCCACCTCAAACAAGCTTTTGACAGATTCAGCTCTCATATATGGTCGGAGCCATCTCTCTTCTCACACCTCCTCCAATCATGCATTTCAGAAAATTCACTATCGCTAGGAAAACAGCTCCATTCCTTGATAATCACGTCTGGGTGTTCCTCAGACAAGTTCATTTCCAATCACCTCCTCAACCTCTACTCCAAATGCGGACAATTAGACACTGCAATCACATTGTTTGGCGTTATGCCCAGGAAGAATATCATGTCTTGTAACATTTTGATAAATGGCTATTTTAGGAGCGGTGATTGGGTGACTGCCCGGAAGATGTTTGATGAAATGCCTGAAAGAAATGTTGCTACGTGGAATGCCATGGTTGCGGGTTTGATACAGTTCGAGTTCAATGAGGAGGGCTTGGGTTTGTTTTCGAGGATGCATGAGTTGGGTTTTTTACCCGATGAGTTTGCGTTGGGGAGTGTTCTTCGGGGTTGTGCGGGGTTGAGAGCACTGGTTGCGGGCCGGCAGGTTCATGGTTATGTGAGGAAATGTGGGTTTGAGTTTAATTTGGTTGTCGTGAGTTCCTTGGCTCATATGTATATGAAATGCAGAAGTTTGGGGGAGGGAGAAAGACTAATTAGAGCAATGCCAAGTCAAAATGTGGTTGCTTGGAACACGCTTATTGCGGGAAGAGCTCAAAATGGATATCCTGAGGAAGTTTTGGATCAGTATAATATGATGAAATTGGCAGGCTTTAGACCGGATAAGATAACATTTGTGAGTGTAATCAGTTCATGTTCAGAATTGGCCACTCTTGGACAAGGCCAGCAGATCCATACTGAAGTAATTAAAGCTGGGGCGAGTTTGATAGTCTCAGTGATTAGTTCTTTAATTAGCATGTATTCGAGATGTGGGTGTTTGGAAGATTCATTGAAGGTTTTCTTGGAATGTGAAAATGGAGATGTTGTTTGTTGGAGCTCGATGATTGCTGCTTATGGGTTTCATGGGCGAGGAGTGGAGGCCATTGACTTGTTTAATCAGATGGAGCAAGAAAAATTAGAGGCAAATGATGTTACATTCTTGAGCTTGCTTTATGCTTGTAGTCACTGTGGATTGAAAGAGAAAGGGATCGAGTTCTTTGATTTGATGGTTGAAAAGTATGAAGTGAAACCTAGACTAGAACACTATTCATGTATGGTTGATCTACTGGGACGGTATGGAAGTGTGGAGGAAGCAGAGGCTTTGATAAGATCTATGCCGGTTAAAGCAGATGTTATTATATGGAAAACTTTGTTATCTGCATGTAAAATCCACAAGAAGACAGAGATGGCAAGAAGGATTTCTGAAGAAGTTTTTAGGCTTGATCCCAGGGATCCAGTTCCTTATGTGCTACTTTCAAACATCCATGCTTCTGATAAAAGGTGGGACGATGTTTCAGATGTGAGAAAAGCCATGAGAGATAGGAAGTTGAAGAAGGAACCAGGTATAAGCTGGTTGGAGGTGAAGAACCAGATACACCAATTCTGCATGGGGGATAAATCTCATCCAAAATTGGTGGAGATTGCTTCTTATTTAAGAGAATTGACTTCAGAGATGAAAAAGCGTGGATATGTGCCTGATATTGATTCTGTTTTGCATGACATGGATGTTGAGGACAAGGAATACAGCTTGGTGCACCATAGTGAAAAGTTGGCAATTGCTTTTGCTCTTCTCTACACTCCTGTTGGTACTCCAATAAGGGTGATTAAGAACTTGCGTGTCTGCAGTGATTGTCATGTTGCTATTAAGTACATATCAGAGATATCAAACAGAGAGATCATTGTGCGAGATTCTAGTAGGTTTCATCATTTCAAAAATGGGAGATGTTCTTGTGGTGATTATTGGTAATTGTAGATTACAATGCCCTCGAAATTGATGGGATTAATTTTATCTATTTGATTTAAAATAACATGATTTTCTTCTGATTTTTCCCTGTCACAGAAACCATTCAGAAAAGGAACAAGATGAATCTTTTTATTTGTTTCTCTGTAAGAACTTCTTGTTGTACTTGTGTGATGTTGGTGCTGTTTTTTCTTTACGGTTCTGAATTAATTCATACCTGTGCTTTGAATGCAACAGGGTACTTGTTATTGTTTCTGATTTTAAGTGAACAACTCTAGTGAAGATGAGTAAATGTGGTTTCCCAAGAAAGACCTTCATGATGGCCCCTCTTGAATCTGTAAGAGGAACCTGAATATTGTAAAATATTGACCGTCAAGTCATGCTTGGAATGCTGGAATAGAAAATGGGAATAGGAAATCAATTTCATCTCCTATTCATTCATACATTTGGATTATTTTTTAGAATGAAAATAGGAATAAAAAAATTATTGTTATGAAAATCAAATCCTATGTTTACTAGGATTTTGACTTCTCTTTTTTATATAATATTTTGAGTCCCCTCCATTTCTATCCTATTTCCATTCCTATTCCCACGTATCAAACTCATCCTTGAAGTCTAGTATAATTTCCAGGAACCTAACAGTGGATCTTTGGTGAGAAAAGTATTATCTGAAATTTCAGTGATTGGGTGGCTAAGGTTTTGTTTGACTATCAAACGGTCCTGTTACCAGAAAATAATGGAAGTGGCATAAAAAGGAAAAAAAAAAAAAAAACTATATCTGAAGCTATGAAATCAGGGAGTCCTTTTCTAAAGTCAGTCCTTCCTGGAAAGGCCAAATGCTTCATCATAACCATGGTAAGTAAAAAATAATGATCCAAGTCCTGCTTTTCCAGATATGAAGGATATAGAAGCATGCAAATAAACCTCTCTGTAGGATTGTTCTTGTGGTGGCAGTTTCTAAGGTATGATTTGTATGTCCTAGATGGAGATTTTTTTATGCCATCTGGAATTTTTGTGATAAGAGAAAGCATAAAGCAAATTAAAATTTCACATCAGTGTCATTGATCAAGGTACAAACCAACAAATTCTTTTTTGGCATCAAGCCCTGTGCCAGTGGAAGGAAATATACCAGAGATTTTCCCACCCAACTTTCTCTTCAAAGAAATCAGTGACAATGGTGATCTTTTCATGGCTAATCTTATAATTGTTATACACTTAGTGATACTGCAGAAGTCTAAGGGGGAAGAAGGATGGGGATGGCTAAACCAATCAAGTTGTGGTTCTGGGAATGCCTTTGATGTTTTCATATTAAGATCTAAAGGTCGCAACAGCGGAATCCAAGGAGAGACTTGATGGTGAGGGATTTGTCTCTGCTTTCAAAGGAATTGTAGAAGATGCACTAGATTGCGCCAAAGAGGTTGGGTGAAAGGATGCAGGAGTTTGTAGAAGTTGAGACAGTAGGAAGCATACACCATCTCAATTTTGTAAGGTTGATAGGATTTTGTGCAGAAAAATCACTGAGTCTTTAGTTTATGAATGCGTGAACAATGTTGCTTTTGACAATTGGATTTTCTATAGCAGCCAGAAGCCTGTCTTGATTGGCAAAACCAGAAAAAATATTATACTTGACATAGCCAAAGGATTGGCCTATCCTTATGAAAATGGCTGACAGAGAACGGTACATCTGGATATAAAGCTGCAGACCATACTCTCGGTTTGGGTTATCTAAGCTAATAGACACAGATGAGAGCCAAGTGCCTTCACAATGAGAGGAACTTCTGGGGTATCTTGCTCCAGAGTGATGGGAATAAAAAATCACAATGAAAGTTGTCATTTAAAGCTTTGGAGTTATCTTTCTTGGAATAGTTAGTGGAATGAAACTTTGGATTGCACTCAGTTCGAATCTAGCTTAAATATGCTTAGTGTTGATGTTTGGAGAACTTGGATGGCATGCAAAATCTTGGAGAAATGCTGAGGATGATCAGGGTTGGAGATTGGTGTTTGCTGGATGACCATACCAGAAGACCACCCATGTCAGTTGCTGTGAAGGTTCTGGCTGGAGTAATGGAGGCGGAACCCACCATCAGATATAAGTGTCACTCATGCACTAGTTCCTTTTTATAGCCACTGCTTGAGTTTCTACTCCTGTAGAAGTATCTGTTCTTCCTAAGCCAAGATGAGAGAATGATCTTTTAAGGTAAAAAGAAAAGAAATTCTATTTATTCCTTCATCACTGAATTAAACCAAATGACATTTATGATCTGATTTTGTTATATTTCCAGATTGTGATAGCAGTGTTCACTACAACCACTTTTGAAATCAAATTATTGATCACATCATACTTACAAGTGCTTATTCAATTTTCTATCTCATCTTCTTTGTATCTTCTTTCTCTATATTTTTTTTATTTTGTTTTTCTCTACAATCAACTTGATCCCTTACTCCTCTCCTTAAACCCTAAAAAATAGAAACTCTAGCCCATCTATTTGATTGTAGGCAACCATCCTAGGGTTGTCCTACATCAAAACTTGAATGAATTTTTCTCTGCGCTGTATTGATGGTTTTTATCAGCAAAGCTTGGTTCTTTTAATGAGATAAGAATAAATTAGACAGAAATCAGTTGGTAGGAGGAATTGTGCTTGATCATTTGTACTTCATATGTATATGCAGGTCCAGTTGCTATCCTCTTGTTAAAGTGTCTTGAGGGTTGTGGCAGGTATGGGGAAGATTAGGTCCATATGGGTAGCAAATTTAGAACTTCTAAAGGAAGAAAAAGTAGGTCAATGGTCAATTTCCACCTAATGTAGCAGGGCTGACGCCTTTACTTCAAATAATTTATGGAGTCTTCCTAGCAATGACTTACATTGACTGGAATCTTTATGCTCGCCATTTCTCTCTCCCCTTTCTTTTCTCTAATGAATCATCCACACATAAGAGCAGCAAGAGTTTACCCATGAAATGTATAGCTAGGTTTTGAACACTTCTGTCAAATACATATGATCCGCTTGCTTCATTTGCTTATTTTTTTACTAGTATTATTTTCAGTGTATTCTTTTCCAAATCTTGTCTTGAACCTTTCTGCCCTCTATTAGTTAAACCTGCAAGTATTCTGTTAGAAAAGAAGATAAAACGTAGTGAAAGTAGACTCCATCTTTTTATATTATGGCTGTTCCCTTCTTGTGTTTGATCCTTATCATTCTTACTAGTGCTTGCTTTGGAAGTTGTGCACCCATCTCATTCGTGACAGGTCAGCCAATTTCAATGTCGGACAGTGCTTTCTATCTTAATTCAAGCCTGTCTCCAACATGGTACAACAACAATTCAATCAATATGATCACATATCCTGGTGATTCAACAGTGAGAGGAGTCCTCTCAAGGCAGAAGGACAGTATTGGTTTTGTTTGTGGTTTCTACTGTATTGGAACCTGCAGCTCTTACTTGTTCTCAGTCGTCGTAGTTGGAGATAACACTTCCAGTTTGGTTTGGTCAGCAAATAGAGACTATCCAGTTAAAGAGGATGCGATCCTGGAACTGACAGGAGAAGGAGGGCTAGTGCTACAAGATTCAGATGGCACCAAGGTGTGGTCAACAGATATATCCGGTAACTCCATACTAGGAATGAATATTACAGAAGCAGGAAATCTTGTTCTCTTTGACAGTGAAAGAGCCATGGTCTGGCAGTCATTCGACCACCCTGTTGACTCATTGCTAGTTGGGCAGCGATTATATGAAGGTCAAAAACTGATCGCAAGTTCCTCTTCCACCAATTGGAGCCTTGGACCATACTATGCTACATTAACAGCTAAGGATGGCTTTGCTGTTTTTGTCCAAGATGATCAGGCCGAAACATTGATGTATTATCAGTTGGTGCCAGACAAAAAGCTAAGCAACAGTACTGGATCAAATTATGCAGAGCTTCAACAAGATGGGTTCCTAGTGAACATGGAAGCGTCTCAAGTAACATCTGGAAGAACTCCATATGAATTTCTACTTTATTCTACCATTGAATTCATAAAACTTGAGGGTGATGGGCATCTAAGAAGATATCAACTAAGTAGCGGAAACGGGTTCAGAACGATTGTCGATTTGATTACAGTAGATCTGGGTGTGTGCCAGCATCCTCTCCACTGTGGGGAATATGGGGTATGCAGAGAAGGGCAATGTAGCTGTCCTGAAGACCATGATGGGGTTCGGTACTTCATTGAAACTCAGTCTCAATTGCCTGATCATGGTTGCTCTAGAATAACTGCATTGTCATGCGGACCTTCACTGGACCAGCATCATCTAATGGAAATAAAAAATGCAACCTACTTCAACGTTATTGATCTAGATGCTGCATCTCCAAATATCAAGGATATGGAAGAGTGCAAACAAGCCTGTCTGCAGAAGTGTTCTTGTAGTGGGGCCTTTTTCAGGTACGAGAAGAATACTTCAGATGGGTATTGTTTCATGCCATCTAAAATCTTGTCGCTGAGAGAAGAGCATATCCCCCACAACAATTTCTCATCTGCTACATTCATTAAGGTACAGATTCCCTTTGACGCACCACCAAGAAATAAAAGAAATTTAGCAGCAATAGTAGCTGGATCTAGTGCAGGTGTCATTTTCATTATTTGTCTTGCAATTTTTATATACTTGGTGATGCTGCGGAAGAGTAATTCCAAAGAGGATGGAGGTTATATCGTTCAAGTCCATGTTCCAGGAATGCTTGTGAGGCTCCCATATGAAGACATAAGGTTGGCAACAGAAGATTTCAAGGAGAGACTTGGCCAGGGGGGATTCGGTTCTGTCTTCAAAGGAATGCTAGCAGATGGCACTAGAATTGCAGTAAAGCGGCTGGACAAAATGAGCCAAGGGATGAGAGAGTTCTTAGCAGAAGTTGAGACAATAGGGAGCATACACCATTTTAATCTTGTAAGGCTGATTGGATTTTGTGCTGAAAAATCAAACAGGCTTTTAGTTTATGAATATATGAGTAATGGATCTCTGGAAAATTGGATTTTCTATGATGGCCAGAGGCCTTGTCTCGATTGGCAAACCCGAAAGAAGATTGTACTTGACATAGCCAAAGGCCTGGCTTATCTTCATGAAGAATGCCGACAGAGAATAGTTCATCTGGACATAAAGCCGCAGAACATTCTCTTGGATGAAAATTTCAATGCCAAAGTTTCCGATTTTGGGTTATCTAAGCTAATAGACAGGGATGAGAACCAAGTCCATTCAAAAATGAGAGGAACTCCTGGGTATCTGGCTCCAGAGTTGAGGGACTCAAAAATCTCTGTGAAAGCTGACATTTATAGCTTTGGTATAGTCCTCCTCGAAATAGTTAGTGGAAGGAAAAATGTTGATCGCAATCATTCAGAATCCAGTTTTCATATGCTTAGATTGTTGCAGAAGAAGGCAGAGGAGGACCGCCTGATTGAGATTGTGGAAAATCGGAATCAGGACATGCAAAATCACGAAGAAGTGGTGAGGATGATAAGGATTGGGGCTTGGTGTTTGCAGGACGATCCAACCAGGAGGCCTTCCATGTCAGTTGTTGTGAAGGTTTTGGAGGGAGTACTGGAGGTGGAACCGAGCATCACCTTCAAGTTTTTTCATGCAATAACTCCTACTTCTGTAGCCAACAACTGTGTTTCTTCTGCAGTTGAAGCATCAGTTCTTTCTAATCCAAGATGAGAGTATGGCTTCTTGAGGTAAGAAATGAAAGTTTCCTGGGTTTACACCTCTGGAATTGGATTTTATGCAAACAAAATTGAAGAAATTTGCAATCTGATTTTTTTTTTCATGTTTCCAGTCTTTGTTATTCAAGCAAAAGATACTACCAGATTAGGACTAAGACCCAGCCAAGTTGAGCTGGGTATTGGGTCTGATCATGTATTGGCCCTATTGGGTATTTTGGATTGAGCTAAATTGTTGTAAAACCTAACGTTGTCTATTGAAGCTTGGCTTGATTATTTGTTTATTCTTCTTTTTTTTCACTAGGTTTCATCGAGCTTTTGAAACGGCTATGCGTCATTCTTCACTGCTGTCTCTGATAAAATCAAATCGGTGCCCTGTACTGACAAGGGCTTGTTCAATTCGCTTTCGTAACATGCTTTAAATTCATCCTGATCACGAGTGTCTTCATAGTTAAGTTTCTCATTTGTCTCCATTACTGGAACTGGTGTTGCTTGAGATTGACTATTAATAAATCAAGCTTGAAGTTTAAGCCTGAGCTTTGCTAATTTAGTTGGCAAACAGGCTTGAATGAATTCCTTACTTGAAGGGGTCTGTTGTGTTCCCACCAACACAGTTTCCACCCCTCTTCGAAGGAATCAAGGAAAGCAATCTAGAAAATGTGGATGAGCCCAAGATGAGCCATGCCTCCCTTAAACAAAAAAGGAAGCCTAACTAATCAAGGACATCGGTTAATCTTTGGCTGCCCACCCCTTCATCAGGCTCCTGCTAGTTGAATAAATTGGCCAAAGTGGAAGGTAGAAAATATGGCCTGAGAAGCTGTGTCCATGCAAGACATGACCATATAGCCATCCTCCCGAGGAACATGAATGGTAGTCCATGTTCCACAATGCCTCTGTGACAGCTTTAACCCTTGTTAGTTCCCCATCATCCTAGTTTGGATTATCACAAAAGTGTGCCCAATCCCATATATGGGAGGTAAGGTCATTATGAAGTAACTCATTAGTAAGTCCTGTTGACTTCATCATCAAAAAAGGTGCACCAGAGGCATCTCCGATCATGCAAATGAACTTGGGTGAACTTCTTACCGAGCTCAGGTCATTTTGCTCGCTAGCAACTTTCCTTTTAAGCAGCCCTAAATAACATATTTGCAATTTGAGAGTGAATCAGTGAGACAAGAACACTTGGTTGTAAGAAGTTGGCTGAGTATTCTGATTTTAGACAATCAATAGACCATCCTACAGTTAGACCCACAATTATCACAAAAGACCCCTTCGCCATTTCAACCTGGATCTTCCTGTTGGATGTCACTAAAAGGCTTTCCATGAAAGTGAAAGTTAGTTATGTTTGGGTTTTTCTGTGGAAATTAATGGAAATGTATTGTGGAGGAATCGTTGTTATGTAATGCAAATGGACACAAATTTTAAAACCAGATCCATTTGTTTCTCACTTGTGGACTGCTAGCTGTCGCTTAGCTGCCATAGATGGCAACAAATTAGTCTGAAAAAAAGACTTTCTAGAGTCCGCGGAAAATACTTTCCATGAGACTAATGCAAAGCATTTGGTAAGAGAAATCCACGCTGGTGGTCAAAGATTTAATGGTGGTGGTGGCCAAGGGCCCCATACCTTTCCCTTCTTATCAAACCACTCCCAAAGGATACTCCAAAAGGAAGAAAGAATGCGCCTATGGTCAATTCCGACCCAAAGAAATGGGCCCAATGCCTTCATCCTCGATCAATCATGGAATCTTCCTACTATGTGCCTTGCATTGACTGGGTTCATGGCTCATCAGTCTGGCTATCCCTTTTCCTCTACCTTGTTCCTCTGATCAATACCCCCATTCATCAAAGCAATAACAATTTCTAGTGAAATCCATTGGTTATGAGCACTAAGTCAAAGACACATGGCTTCCTGCATCATCCTCTTTCTCATCATTTTCAGTCTCTGCTTTGCCAAAACCTGTGTTGCAGCCACTGAAAATTCCTCATCTATAAGGGCCAGTTACATATACTATCTAGACTCAGGCCTTCCCTCAACATGGTATAACAACAATTCTGTCATTATGGATGGATGGCAGATGAGAGTGTTCCTCGTGTACCCCAAGGATCCTCGGTTTTACTGTGGATTCTTCTGCACTGGAACCTGTGAAAGCTACTTTTTTTCAGTTGTCCGAGTTGTGGGAGGCAATGCAAGTCTGATTTGGTCAGCGAATGGGCGTCGTCCCGTGCAAAAGAATGCCGTGGTGCAACTGACTAATGGAGGTCTATCACTCAGAGATTCAAATGGCACAAAAGTCTGGTCTAGTAATACAACTGGTAACTCCATAGTGGGAATGAACCTTACTGAAGCAGGAAAGTTGGTTCTCTTTAACAATGAAGGCACCGGGCTTTGGCAGTCTACTATCCAGAACCAAACCAACACAACATCGACAAACACAACATCGCAAAACGATTATTGTAGCTCTGGGGATGGGTTATGCAGTGAAGGGCTATGTAGTTGTCCTGTGGGTGTTGATGGGATTGAATATTTCAAGCAGAACCAATCTCAATTTGCAGAAGTAGGTTGCTCTAGAATTACTCCTCTGTCATGCAACTCTCCATTGAGTCAACAGCAACTTGTGGAAGTAAGAAATTTTACCTACTTGAGCATCAATGAGACGACTGAAGCATTTCCAAATATCAAGGATATGGAAGGGTGCAAACAAACCTGCTTGCAGAATTGTTCTTGTGGTGGAGCCTTTTTCAGGTATGATTCAGATGCTTCAGATGGATATTGTTTTATGCCCTCTAGAATTTTGGTAATAAGAGAAGGGCAAACGGCGAATTACACCTTCACGTCGACATCATTCATCAAGGTACAGATCCCCTCTCTTGCACCTAGTCCTTTTCCAACAGAACCAGAGATTGTGCCACCCCCGCGTCCAAAAGGAAACAATTTTGCAGCAATAGCAGCAGGATCTGGTGCTGGGGCTTTTTTGTTAGTCTGTTTTCTAATTTTTATACTGTCAATGAAATTGCGGAAGAGTAAGGAGGAGGAGGAGGAGGGTGGGGATGCTTATACCAATCAAGTTCAAGTTCCGGGAATGCCTGTGAGATTTTCATATGAAGATCTAAGGAGAGCAACCGAGGAATTCAAGGAGAGACTTGGCCGCGGGGGATTCGGGTCTGTCTTCAAAGGAATGCTACCAGACGGCACTAAGATTGCAGTCAAGAGGCTCGACAAAATGGGGCCAGGGATGAGGGAGTTCTTAGCGGAAGTTGAGACTATTGGAAGCATACACCATTTCAATCTTGTGAGACTGATTGGATTCTGTGCAGAGAAATCTAACAGGCTTTTGGTTTATGAATACATGAGTAATGGCTCTTTAGATAACTGGATTTTCTATAGAAGCCAGGGGCCTTGTCTTGACTGGCAAACCAGAAAGAAGATTATACTAGACATAGCCAAAGGGTTGGCTTATCTTCATGAAGATTGCCGGCAAACAATAGTACATCTGGACATAAAGCCGCAGAACATTCTCCTGGATGAAAATTTCAATGCCAAAGTTTCTGATTTTGGGTTATCTAAGCTAATAGACAAAGATGAGAGCCAAGTGCTTATCACAATGAGAGGAACTCCTGGGTATCTTGCTCCAGAATGGCGGGAATCCAGAATCACAGTAAAAGTCGATATTTATAGCTTTGGAATTGTTCTTCTTGAGATAGTAACTGGAAGGAGAAATTTTGATCGGACACGAGCAGAGTCTAGTTCACATATACTTGGGCTATTGCAAAAGAAGGGAGAGGAGGAGAGACTACTTGACATTGTGGAAATTTTGGATGAGGACATGAACAATCGTGAAGAAGTGGAGAGGATGATAAAGATTGCAGCATGGTGTTTGCAGGATGATCACACAAGAAGGCCTCCCATGTCAGTAGTTGTGAAGGTTTTGGAGGGTGTTATGGAGGTGGACTCAAACATCATCTACAAGTTTGTCCATGCAATGCGCCCTCCTGCTGTAGTCAATGATCGGGTTTCTACTGCAGTAGAAGCATCTGTTCTTTCTAATCCAAGATGATCAAGACTTCTTGGGATAAAAAGGAAAGAAAGGTCTGTAATGTACTACCGCAGCATTGAATTTTGTGAAAAAACCAAATTGGTATGTAATTTTCAAGCACCTGAGCCATGTTTTAGGTTCTTCAAGCTTTATCTGAAAATGTAATGAATTGAGCTTGAGCTCTGTTGCAATCTTAATCCAGCTTGGTTCGTTGTTTCTTTTGAGTAGAAGTTTTTGAAGGGTCTTATAATGCCTGGCTTCCGTGTCAAATAATCTTCATTTCTGTCATTACAGATCACTTTTGTGTCCTTCATTCTTCATATCTGAGACTGAGAATAGAAAGCTAATTTACTTAGTGCTGGTATCCTGGGCTAAGCATTGGGTTCTGATTGTGTTCCTCCAATGATGTAGGTAGGTGGGAATTGGAATGGAAATAGGATGAGAATGGAGGAAAATCATAATGCCACATAGAAGAGAAGAATCAAAATCTTAGTAAAAATGGGATTTGGCTTCTATTAATGAATTTTTTTATCTTGTGTGCATTCTAAAAAATAATCCAAACATATTAATGGCATTCTCCATTCCAGCATTCCAGTTGTGACTGCAGGTTGCAATGCTTGCTAACAAATGAACATGCCCCTAAAGGTTAAACAAAAATCACTTGGTTGTATGAATCTTGCTGATTTTATTCCATTTCCAGATGAAACCAATTAACTATGACTGATGTTGGCCAAACAAACCAAGAAGGTATGAGCTCTAAGTTAGAGTGCCCGTAGTTCTTCATCCAAGAGTTCATAAAAGTGCCATCCCCTACTGCCATTTGACTCTGAGTTGAGGTGGTAGTTTTGGGTAAGCACCTCCATTCCCATGAAGAATGTGTAGGGACAGTGGGATCATCAGTATTTCAGCAAGGGAAACGCTTCAAACAAGGAAACCCACATCCACAAGATACTGAAAAAGGCATTAATTTTTAAGGAGTATGGGAAATTTGCTTGTAGAGGATATTGTTGGGAAGTTTGGGGTAGGATAACACTTGTTGTTGGATAGCACAATAAGACCAGGATACTTAACACCAGTGACGGATGGTGAACATGACTGGCACAACGACTGTATTTGACCGGCAGGGGCTACAACAACAACCCAACAAGTAAAGACAACAATGATAATCTAAGAATATATCAGCAATAACAATCCAAGAGAGTGGAGAGATTATGTCATAATAGCTTTAACAAAAGATTGAAAAAAAGAATCTTCACATTCAAAGTTGAAGGAACCACCCACAAGAGCTTCACCTTCGTGCCTTGATTAGCACAGCCCCTATTTTTCCTGCTCTTTTTCTCTCTTCCACAACCTCCCAATTTGGTTTGGTTCTTATCTTCTCTAAAAAAACACCCCAAATGTTGCCTATATTTGGGCTTAAAGACGCCCAAAAGAACGGCCCCATATGTAGGCTTGAAACAACTTTTCAAATATTACTCCTTTTGTACACAGTATTGAGGTGTCTGCAACACCAGTCCACTAATTTTCCTAAATTGCTGAAACACTTAGCATATTGAAATCTAACATAAATATTCTCTGCAAATCTTACAGCCCAAATTTGAATGTCAATAATTCATGAAACTTCATTGAATTTTCTGAATTATTCGTCTAAATAAGATAAAGATGTTCTTTGGTTGTTGTTTTACTGTTTGAATTTTCACTTTTGGACAACCTTTGGATCCGGAATCCTACTCAGTTTGGGTTAGTTGCAGTATCCAAATTCACAATGATTTATGGAGTTTCATGGTGTCCACAGCTGTATGCCGTGGTTTAAGGGTCATCCACAATTAGTCATTGACTAGTGTCTAGAATCGACCCACTCATCAAGAATCACATGTGGGCCTAAGGATGGATATTTGATAGGAAAATTGTTTGTCATGTGCCTTATTTTTAGTATTTGCGGAGAAATCATACAAGTCAAACGCGGCCCCTCTTTCAAATGATGAATGAACCCGAACACCACGATTAAGAGCTGGAATGGTCCCACTCTTGGATAAGAGAATGAGATCTCACAGTAGAATAGAAATGAGTTCCACTGGCATCAGACTTTGAGACGTATGGCCCCAAGCAAAGTGGAAGTTTCTCTTAAATAATTTGGCCAGTCTCCAAAAAAGACTTTGACTCCCAATCTTTTAGGTTATGTTTGGTTCTCAGAAAATTTGAGGAAAAATACAAAAGAAAGAAAATACAAAGAAAAAATAGAAGAAAAGAAAAAGTGAAGGAAAATAAAAAATGGATTAAAAGTTGATAAGTTATTTTTATTTTTTACTTAAAACTCATTTTATTTATTTTAACTCATTAATATAAAGATTAAATAATTTTAAAATACATAAGTTTTTAATTAGTTTTAATTATATTTGATTTTCTTTTATATTTTTCGTAAGACAACCAAACATGAAAAAATCATTTTCCTTTGCATTTTTTTTCTTTCCTTGGTATTTTCCAGGAACCAAACATAACCTTAATTCCCTTTAAACTCTTACCAAAAATCAGTCAATCATGGAAATGGTTATGTAGAGAAAGTATGTACTCCAAATTAGGTATAATGGCCAGCATCTGTTGTCCTTTGGTCATCATCCTCATTCTGATCGGTGGTGTTGGTTTTGCCCAAAGTGATGCAAGCAAGAATGAAAGCAGTCCTGTATTCTACCTTAATTCAAGTGTCCCTTTAACATGGTACAACAACGACTCAATCAAGATCAGGACTCCTGCTGATGGATCAAAAGTGAGAGTGGTCCTCTTGAGACAGCAGTCCATTAGTTTTGTGTGTGGATTCTACTGTGTTGGAGCCTGCAACTCCTACTTGTTCTCCATTGTTGCAGTTGGTGGTGGCAATTCAAGTGTGGTCTGGTCAGCAAATAGGGACTATCCGGTAAAAGAAAACGCGACACTGCAATTGACCGTAGATGGAGGGTTGGTGCTACAAGATTCGGATGGCGCCCAGGTGTGGTCAACCAATGGGTCTGGTAACTCCATTCTTGGAATGAATCTTACAGAAGCAGGGAACCTGGTTCTCCTAGGCAACAAAGGAGCCATAGTTTGGCAGTCTTTCGATCACCCTTCCGATGTGTTGCTCGTCAGGCAGCGCTTAAACGAGGGTCAAAAACTGATTGCAAGCTCCTCCGGTGACATTTGGAACCAGGGACAATACTATGCCACCCTGACTTCAGATGCTGGCTTTGCTGTTTTTATTGATGCAGATCAGGCTAAACCATTGATGTATTATAAGTTGGTGCCAGACAACAGGTCAAGCAACAGTACTGGATTAAATTATGCAGAGCTTCAACAACATGGATTCCTAGTGAACCTGGGAACATCCCAAGTAACATCTGGAAGGAATTCATATGAATATTCCGCTCAATCCGACGTCAAATATATGAGACTCGATTTTGATGGGCATCTAAGAATATATCAGCACAGCGACACAACAGGATTGAGGGTGATTGTTGATTTGATCACAGAAGATCTGGGTGACTGCCAGTATCCTCTCATATGTAGGGAATATGGTGTATGTAAGGCTGATCAATATTGTAGCTGTCCTGAAGGTGAAGACGGGGTTCAATATTTCCAAACAGATCTTGGTTGCTCTAGAATTACACCTTTGTCATGTGAACCTTCACTACATCATCTCCTGGAAGTGAAGAATGCTACCTACTTCAACACTATTGATTCAGATGCCGCATATCCAGGAATCAAGGATATGGACATGTGCAAGCAAGCCTGTCTGCAAAATTGTTCTTGTGGTGGAGCATTTTTCAGGTATGAGAACAATGTTTCGGACGGGTATTGTTTTATGCCATCTAAAATCTTGTCCATAAGAGAAGGGCATATACCAAACTACAATTTCACATCGGCAACATTTATCAAGGTACAGATTAACTTTGTGGCACCAAGTCTTGTGCCAGCAGCAAAAACTACAAGAGAGAACTTCCCACCAACTCCGTCTTCAGGAGATGGAGCAAATATAGCAGCAATAGTAGTAGGGGCTAGTATAGTCCCTCTCATCACATTTTGCCTTGTAGTAGTTACAATCCTGGCGACACTGAGGAGGACTAGCACAGTGGAGGAAGGGGAAGACTATACTATCGATCAAGTTCCAGGAATGCCTGTGAAGTTTCTGTATGAAGACCTTCGTGTGGCAACAGAGGATTTTAAGGAGAGAGTTGGTAGTGGAGGCTTTGGGTCTGTGTTCAAAGGGTTGCTAGCAGATGGCACTCGGATTGCAGTGAAGAGGTTGGACAGAATCGAGCAGGGGATGAGAGAGTTCTTGGCAGAAGTTAAGACTATAGGAAGTCTACACCATTTTAACCTTGTAAGACTGATTGGATTCTGTGCAGAAAAATCGAACAGGCTTTTAGTTTTCGAATATATGTGCAATGGATCTTTGGATAACTGGATTTTCTATGGTTGCCAGAGACCTTGTCTAGATTGGGAAACCCGAAAGAGGATTATACTTGACATAGCCAAAGGGTTGGCTTATCTTCATGAAGAATGCAGACATAGAATAGTTCATCTAGATATCAAGCCGCAGAACATTCTCCTGGATGAAAACTTCAATGCTAAGGTCTCTGATTTTGGGCTGTCTGAACTTATAGGCAGAGATGAAAGCCAAGTTTTCACCACAATGAGAGGAACTCCTGGGTATCTTGCTCCAGAGTGGAGCCAACCAAAAGTCACTGTGAAAGTTGACATCTATAGCTTTGGAATTGTTCTTCTTGAGATAGTCACTGGAAGGAGAAATGTGGATTGCACCCGGGAAGAATCTAATTCACAAATGCTCAGGGTTCTGCAGAAGAAAGCCGAGGAAGAAAGACTAATTGAGATTGTGGAAAATTTGGAGGAAATGAAAGATCATGGAGAAGTGGTGAGGATGATAAGGATTGGAGCATGGTGTTTGCAGGATGATCCCACAAGAAGGCCTCCTATGTCTGTGGTTGTGAAGGTTTTAGAGGGAGTGATGGAGGTGGACTCAAACATCATCTACAAGTTCATCCATGCAATGACTTCAACTTCTCCATCTGATGATAAAGTTTGTACAGAACCAGAGGCATCTGTCCTATCCAATCCAAGATAAAACTCCCTCAACCTCATCAGGTGAGTGAGTTTGATTCTGGTTTTTGAGATATTTTGTACATGCCTTCATCTGTAATTATCCTTTTATAATGGAGTATAGTCTTACTCTGATTAGGTTTTATACTTTGTGGGAAAGACCTCTCATCCTTCTCTTGAACTTTACTATTATCGATATATACTTTATGATCAAAAAAATAGAAGGGAAAGAACTCTTTTGTGCTTCTATACATCCAAAACCTGATTTTATGCATGTCAAATTCATTAAATCTGTAATAAGCTACTTAATTAGCTTCTGTCTCTTACATGATTCAAAAGCAAGATAAACACATTAGCAGTCGAGACGGGAATTCGAGTTAAATCACTTGGTTGTAAGAGCAAAAAATCATGTAATACCGTTATCTATCAAAGCCCAGTTCCATAGTTTCAGAAAATTAGAATGCCAACATTGATTTTGTGGTGCTTTTGCCCTCTAAAAATTCATTACTCCTGGGGTGGGTTCATTACTTTGAAACATCCACATCCATTGACATACTAATCTAACACTCCTCACTATAGAGCCTGATGGGTAGCCAACACAGATACCTTTTCTGCCCTCCAATTTTAGGGTGAGTTTGGTATATGGGAATAGGAATGGAAATATGATGAGAATGGAGGAGAATCACAATACCAAGTAAAAGAAAATAATCAAAATCCTAACAAGAGTGGGATTTAATTTTCATACTAATGAATTTTTTATCCTTATTCCTATTCTAAAAAACAATCCAAATACAATAATAAATGATAATGGAATTGATTTCCAATTTCCATTATGTATTCCAACGTTCCAAACAGAAGTTTGAACATCTTTTTCTCTCATACTTTCTGTAGGACTCAAAGCATTCCATTCCTTCCTACAGCACAAGCATTTTACAAGTCCTAAGAAAAATGGGATTATAGAAAACCAATCTGCACCATACTTTGCCAAAAAAGGCTTTGAACAGAATTTAATAAGAGAAACTGGTTGCAAGAGATTTAGACATAACAATATCCCAGTAAGCAAGACAAGGAACCAAAAGTATTTTCATTGACAATGGAAGAGGAGAAAATGTCTGACAAAAATAATATTCAAAAGAACAGTATATCAAGCAAATGATACATGATTTTTAAGTAAAATACCTCGACCTCGTCACAAAAATGCTGAAGAAAAGGAAAGATGACACCATCTCCTCATTACCCATCCCATGTGGCTGATGCAGTGTCACGAAGGTGAATTGTAACCAAAGGTCTGGGGGGCCTTAGTTGCAATGATGCAGGAACAAGAATGCCATACCAATTCTCCATGAATAAACAATATAGCTCCTGTTTAAAAGTAGACAAATATCTGGTTTTCTCTAGTGTGCCCCCAGAGTAATGATCCTAACATATTTAAAACTAAAAAAAGAATAAAGAATGAACATTGATTTTCAGTTTGAATTTTGATTCATTCAAGATTTCAACCAGTTTCAACAATTTTCCTGTGTAAAATTACAAGTATTTGGATGAAAGTTTGAAAACTTTAAAAAAGTTGTTGATCACTTTTCACTTCAACCGGGATAAGAACTGATGTTGACCAAATTTTAATACTCAGATCATGAGCTGCCTCTGTTATTCCCACTGTATACTCCATGCCACCAGTATTTTTCACTGTCAGAATTGGGAAAGCAAAATAGTAGGCCTAAGAATCTCTTCCAACAGACTTTTCAGGTTCACTTCCTCTTCCACTTCTTCTAAATTTGCTTCATGGAGAACAAACTACAGTTCTTTCCCTTTTGTCAGAAACTAAATTATCAGGAAAAGTAAAAAAAAAAAAAAATTGAACTATAAAGGAAGAGAAAGAAAATAAATAAGAGCAAGGGAAGGGAACAAAGAACAGCAAAGGAAAACCTATAATAACCCTGTAACCTCACCCACCACCCCAGATGTGTAAAGCCTCCAACAACTCTAGAATTTATGTTCTGTTGAAGATTGGAATCCAACTTGTATAAGAAGAAACCTGACAGCCTTCAAGGGGAGACCTGAGTTTCTTCTTCAGAGGATGGTCCAGAATCAGAGGCTTCAGCAAGTGACTCAAGCATGCATATCACTTCGCTTGCGTCATCCAAATAATATTTAGCTTTGCTGGGCTTTTGCCCTACCGTGCATGCAAACAATGAAGTGTTGGCAGAAAGAATATTTGTTGACATTGCACTACCAATTATTTCAAACATGTCCTCATCAGATCTGTCATCTCCAATACAAAGCAAAAAATCAGCTTGTTTTCCATTTTCAGTCATTGTGGTGAAGATCTTTTCTGCAGCTAGGCCTTTGCTAACTCCCTGGAAAACATATCCAAACCTAGTTAAGTACTACATCAAATGGATCATCACATACTAGGGATTGATATCTCCCATAGATGGGGCAGAAAATATAGAGGGAAAGTGAACTCTTCACACAAAAAAAATAATTCTTTTTTTTAAAAAAAAAAAACTAAATATTAGAGATTCCTTATCAGAAACTATGCTGGCCATCATAATCATTATGACAAAGAAAGATGAACGTTTTCAAACAGGTCCCCCAAAAAGGAAAAAGAAAAAAGGAAAGAAAGAAATTTGAATATCCATACCACTCTGGAAGTTGGAAACAGATAAAGAAAATGAGATTTGAAAATCAGTTGCTTAGAATTGAGACTTCGGAGGGAAAAGACCATTAGGAACAAGTATTGGAAATAATTTGGATTTAAGAATAACTTTATGTGTGTGTGTGTGTATCTTTTTATTACATATTTATGCAAATGTATCAAACTTCATTTAGATCAGAATTATTTCTACTTTTTCTTTTTCAGAGTCGAATTATGGATGAAATTGAAATGCACGATATGTACCTGAGGCTTAACTTCTACAATAAAATGACCACTTTTGACAGCAACAGGTTCATTTGCTAATACACTCTCTAGATGATCCAACATTTCCTTTGCCTGAGAGGATCCAAAGCCTGGGTCCGCATCCCCATATTGCCAAACCAGAGCACTCTCTTTACTTTCAATGGAAGACCCATCAGTAGTCTCAGTGTACAACTTCATCACAGGTTCAGCAATTTGCTTCCACCCAAAATCAGAACTCTGACCACAGGTTTCCCATTCTTTATCTTGTGACCACCTGAGGTATTGCATAAAGAAAATATATGAAACCCAATAGTTGCATAATGAAGCAAATAAACTTCTCATTTGGAAACCTCCTATTATTAGATATTATAGGAAAATAGTAGGACAATGAACCCCTCAATTTAGGACTGTACAAAATCAAACAGTAATTTAAATGATGTTGCCTAGAAAGTGGCCAGAGAGAGAAAGAGAAGAAAGAACACATACCTTAAGAAGTAACCATGTTCTGCTGCAAGTCCAAGCTTCCTGCAGGGGGAAAACCACTGGCTTAAGTTATCCCTTCCTCTTCCACTGACAATAAAAACTGTATTTTTCTTGTCCCAGCAAAGTGTGTTTAGAATTGAAATAACCTCCTGACTTGGAGCCTTGTTGATGGAATTTTGGGGCATCACAGTGCCATCATAGTCCAACAGTATGGCCCTACTCTTAGCCCTACAGTAGGCCGAAACAATAGCCTCCATTGAAAGCTTTCTAAAATTAGGATCAAGTGCTACAACTCTGAACCCAAAACTTAAACCAATTCCCCAGCATCTTCTCCTAAAGTGCTCTGAGCAGGTTCTCTCCATATCTTGCAAGAAGCTTCGTGACCAATAAGCCACATCATGGGTGCTAACATACCGAAAATGCTTCTCATGTCGCAGGAGTTGCTCTGATTGAGACATTGAAATAGCTTCATTCATTGCCTCAGCAGTTGCTTCGACATTCCATGGATTCACACGGATAGCCCCACTAAGTGAAGGAGAGCATCCAATAAATTCTGATAGCACTAGCATGCTCTTCTTGGGCCCACTCAAATCCGAACTTGATTCAGAATCATCTGTTCCTTGTCTACAAACAATGTATTCATACGGAGTAAGGTTCATCCCATCCCTGACAGCCGTGACAACAACACACTCAGCAATACTGTAATAGGCAATTCTCTCACTGATTGAAACTGGTCTGTCAACAAAAACTATTGGTTCATACCCGGGCTCCCCAAATTCTTCATTGATTCTTCTGCAGTTTTCCCTTATTTCAGCTTGTATTTCCTCTAAATCTGCTCCTTTACCTCTTGCAGGGTTTGCAATCTGAACCAACACGGCCTTTCCTTGCCACTTTGAGTGTTGCTGAAGCAACTGTTCCATTGCCAATAGCTTCAAATTAATACCTTTAAAAATGTCCATATCATCAACACCAAGCAACACCGTTTTCCCTTCAAACTGCTGCTTGAGCTCTCCTACCTTCTTCTCCTTATCTGCAAGCTTCATCACTGAAGCAATCCGGCCCATATGAATCCCAACAGGCATAATCTTGATCCCCACAGTCCTTCCATAATATTCCAACCCTATATAGCCCCTCTTTGACTGATACTCCAAACCCAACATCCGACTGCAACAAGAAAGGAAATGCCGAGCATAATCAAATGTGTGGAAACCAATAAGGTCTGAGTTAAGCAAAGCCTTAAGAATTTCTTCTCTGACAGGAAGAGTCCTGTAAATCTCTGAAGATGGAAATGGACTATGAAGAAAAAACCCCATTCTTAACTGGTTAAAGTGCCTCCTCAAGAAAGTTGGCAATACCATCAAATGGTAATCATGAATCCAAACATAATCATCATCTGGGTTTATCACCTCAATAACCTTTTGTGAGAATAACTTATTTGCCGACACATATGCTTCCCACATAGACCGATCAAACCGACCTCCATGATCAGCTGAAAATGGCAACATGTAATGGAAAAGCGGCCATAACAACTTCTTGCAGAATCCATGATAGAATTTCTCTAAAACATCATGAGGCAGAAAAGTAGGGACACATTTGAATGTCTCCAACAGAATCTGGGATACTTCCTCTTGTTCCTCCAAGTCAACATCAACCCTCAATGACCCAACATACAGAACTTCCATGTCTTCTGGCAAACCCTCCTTAAGTTGCAGAAGCAATGAGTCTTCATTCCAACTAAAAACCCAGCCTCTATCATCTGCTCTTCGGTTAGCTTTCACAGGCAACTGGTTTGCCACTATAATCAACCGATCTTGAGCAACTGAAGAGGGGTTATCAGACGACACACTATTAGCCTGATCATCATCAAGTTCATACACATTGCCCGGAACCGTCATTACCCTCGGAAGCCGCTTCCGTTCTCGACCGATTGCCGGAAAATTCCCAGTAGCTAAATCTAAAAGATTGGTATACGATCTTGACATCATTTTTACACCAGCCTCAAAAGCCCAAGATTCTTTTTCTTTTTAAATGGACAATTTCACCCAATCTGCAGAACCACAAAACAATCAAAACCCTAACCCTAGACATCACAATCAGATCCAAGAAACCTACAACATTGATAGACTACACAATGCAATGAAAATCAGACAAAACCACTGCACAACCTCAAAATCAAAATGACACCCACTAATTGTAATTATAAAACCAACTGATCCACTCAACACCCAGATTCTATCATCTATAAAAGAAAAAAACCAGATTTGATGGAATTCAAATCAACAGAAATGAAAAATGTGAAGGAATTGGAAATTGAAACTCACCTCTGTTTCTGAATCAATGAACAATTGAATCTTCTCTTGTTAAAGCTTTGATCTTTAGAGTCAAATGCATGTCAATTCTTGGGCTGGTAAATTTGTAGAACAAAAAAAAAAAAAACCATTTAGGGTTCGTTCTTTATATAAACATAAAATCATCTCTCAATTTGTACTAGGAAAGTCAGGGATGAATATTCAGAGAATAATATTATTCATATTAATTATGTAAATTAATTAAAAAATATTATTTTTCTAATTTGAAACGTGGCAAAATGAAGGATGTGATAACATTACCTCCTGACACGGTGGGTTTGCTCTGCAAACCAAAATAAAATCAAAATTTAAATTTAAAAATTAAAAATTAAAAATAATACCTTTACCATCATTTAAAAATCATGTTTAAAAATTTTTAAATCTGAAATTGTAAAATAAAAAAAAAAATTTATATCATAATTTAATTTTAAAAAATTTTAAAATCATTACCTATATCGATTTTATAATTTTAAAAATAAAAAATAAAAAATAGATCAATCAAAACAATTATCTTCTTTTAATTTTTAGATAAGATCATTCACATATTTTTGTTGTCGTGGATAATGTAAAATATAATAAATTTTAATTTTTTTAATTTTTAAATACACATGTTTTAATTATTTAATTTCAAATAATTAAATATTTTTTTTTTGTTTTTTTATATAATTATAGGGTTGTTTTGGTGTTTACTACAAGTATAGACAATATCTTATATTTTATTTTTATTTTTAAAATCTTAATTATTTAATTAAATATTAATGTAATCCAAAATGAAAGCATTTTCCAGGGTGTTGCGGTGGGTGAGCGAATCAATGCCTTATAAGAAAGAGGATAAGGCAGTGCCAGCGGGCTTTGCACAAGTGCCAACTGGCGCCACGCGGTGAACAGCACGCGCGTGCACGTTCTAGCTGAGAATCTGCCACGTGACACATCGGAGTACGGATCCAGAGAGGCTAACCGCGTCAACCCTCGGGAGGCGTGAGTACGGAAGGACCAATCAGGAGTTGCTGCCTGGGTAGGGCCAGTTGCTATTGTCAGCTTGTGGATGAAACGTGGACCAATGGCAGACAGGGCTGCGGATAAGCCGCGAGTCCAGCAGATCACTGGTTGTGAGGCTTCTCAGCTTCCTACCCTCTACTTTTCGGCAAAATATCTACCATACTCCACGTGTTTTCTACTCCATGAATGTTCCACCCTCTACCCACATTTTTCTTTTTCTTTTTCTTTTTTTTTTTTCAAATCTATCAAAGACATTTTTTTTCAAAATTGTCACACAAGGAAAACGTTGTTGGATGTTAATTTCAAAAACCTAATATTATTATTATAAAAAATTTATTAAATATGAATAATCTTTTTCATAATTCAAAATATAATTTTATAAGAAAATATTATTAAATAAAATTAATCAAATCAACATAAAACTTCTTATCATTTAACTCATAAAAAATAAAATAAAATAAAACCTTTAATTCAAAACCATAAGTATACATCTTAATCATGCCTTTTAAAACCATAAGAATCTTTTTGGGTTTATAACAAATAATATCTATATAATTAAAGACAAGTCGAGAGAAAATTTCGAACGTTATATAAGTATATATTCTTTTTAATTCTATAGACCTATGTTTTAAAGTCCTAAGGGTTTGGATTCAATGTATAGATAATATCTATACGATTAGGTGTATATAAATACAAATATATTATCATTATTATTATTGACTTTCTAAGTTTGGAGATGAATCTATTTAAAAAAATATTTTAATAGAAAAAAAAATTAATACCTTCAAATCATCCAATAATGGAATTTTTTATTTTATATTTTGTTATCCATAAAAAAAAATTTGAAACAAAAAATAAAAAGGATAAACTTTCCTTTAATTAATGAAAATAAATGGGAGAAAAATAAAATGAGCATGTAAATAACCTTACAATCAATATTTCCATAAGAAATATTTTAAAATTAATTTGACTTTAGTCAATAATTAAAATTGGATCTAAGAAGTAAAAACAATGGTTACTCTAAATTGCCATATTTACCTCACAAAATTCTTACATGTATCACATTTATGATACATGTAATAGCCAATATCATTAAAACCACTTATTTATATTCAAAAATATCAAATATTTTAAACTATATATTATGTCATTCAACCTCATTTTCTATTAAAAAGATAATAAATTCGTATGGATGAAATAAAATTCCCAACATTTATTTCATCATCCATAATTTTAATATTGAAAAAATTCAATGTAACCATAAAAATAAAAGTAGAAAACAAAATAATCCAAATTATTAACTAAGACTACGTTTGGTTCCAAAAAGTATTAAGAAAGGGAAAAATGTGTTAAGAAAATGATTTTTTTTATATTAGATTTCACTATAAAAAAAAAATCAAATATAATTTAAATCAGTCAAAACTTTATATTAGGAGTGTAAATGAATTGAACCAATATAGTCAATTTATATATAATAAAAACCGAACGAGCTAAATTTGAAATGAAAAACTGAACCAAATCAAGTTTTTTAAAGTCGGTTTGGTTTAATTTTTGTGTATAAGTTTTGTCTCAACTTAATAGCCTTTTTTTATCCTTAGCCCAATTTTAGATTTGTTTATATTTCAAACCCAAAACCTACTAATTTGAGTTTATATTATTTTTTAAATCTAATTTGTTTTTATATTAACTCACATCAACTTAAATTTGATGTTAAAAGTACATTACATGCATTTAAAATTAATATGATTATAATATAAAACAATGACTTACTTTAATAGAATCTAATATAAAAAAAATACTTATTAAATATTAAACAATTATATATAAGTTTTGAAATGCAGATTTAATTCAATTTATATCGATTAGGAAATAAGAAAATTGAAAACCGAATCAACAAAGGCAATTGTGGACCCCATATTTTGCACATGCATCCCCACTTAATGGCGCGGCTTGCTTTTTATTTATTTATGAAAATTTCGATTTTTTGAAAAAGACTTGGAGTCGTCACTTATTTTTATTTTATTTTTAAAGGGAAAAACAAAATAAGAAAGAAAAACTTTAAGTATGACTCCCGAAAGAAAAACAAGTCTATGAAAAACCAAAGTCGGGTTCGGGGTTAGGTTACCTATTGGGAAGGTACGGTGGTGAGTCGTAGCACCCTTCTAAGCCCTATAAAGGTCTTTACTAAATAAGGTGAAACAAGTGTGACAATTGATAAAGAAATCAATGGATACTAGTGAAATGATCAAATAATAAAACGAATCACGCATAAAAATAAGCAAAGTGGAAGTGAGATCATACCTTAGCAGCAAGTAATAGTACATCATCATGGAAACAAAGTTAGTTCAAGTACAAAATTATCACATGCATATCAAATAGCAAGACAAAGATCAGACAATATTCATTTAGCATAACAATGGACAATAATAAAGAAATACTCATATGTAGGGCCCCCACCAAAGCCCAATTGATTTTGCATGAATTAATCCCACAAATTCCATTATTTTGGAATTATGAAAATTGTTTTCATGCTTATTAAAAATCAAGGAAATCGGAAAACCATTTTAAAATCAAGGAAAACTTGCAAAAGTGCTTACTTGAAAGGAAATGTAGGAAGTTTATTTAAAAATTGGATTTTTAGTGACTTAAAACCCTAATGACGGATGAAAAGTGGTAGAATTAAAAAATATTTGAAAACTAGAGTGGAATTAAAATTATTTGAAAGAAAACTAGAGTTTTGAAAATTATTTGAAAATTGAAATCTTAAAAAATGGAATTTAAAAAAAAAATTGAAAATGGGAGTTTTGAAAATTAAATTTGAAATTTTGAATTTTGAAAAATTATTTGAAAATGAGAGTTTTGAAAATTAAATTTGAAAATTGGAATTTTGAAAAATTATTTGAAAATGAAAGTTTTGAAATTTGGAATTTTGAAGAATTGTTTGAGAATGGAATTTTGGAAAATTAAATTTGAAAATTAGAATTTTGAAAAATTATTTGAAGAAAAAAATTTTAGAGAATTATTTGAGAACGGGATTTCTTAAGAATTAAATTTGAAAATTAGAATTTTGGAAAATTACTTGAAAATGGAAGTTTTGAAAATTAGATTTGAAAATCGGAATTTTGGAAAATTATTTGAAAATGGAAGTTTTGAAAATTATTTGAAAATTGAAGTTTTGAAAATTATAATTTTGAAAAGTTGTTTGAGAATTAGATTTCTTAAAAATTAAATTTGAAAATTCGAATTTTGGAAAATTATTTGAGAATGAAAGTTTTGAAAATTGGAATTTTGAAGAATTGTTTGAGAATTGAATTTCTTAAAAATTTAAATTTGAAAATTGGAATTTTGAAAATTAAATTTGAGAATCGGAGTTTTGAAAATTCTTTGAAAATTGGAGTTGTGAAAATTATTAGAAAATTGGAGTTGTGAAAATTATTAGAAAATTGAAGTTTAGAAAATTATTCGAAAATTGTAGTTTTGAAAATTATTTGAAAATTGGAGTTTCGAAAATTATTTGAAAATTGAAGTTTTGGAAATTATTTGAAAATTGAAATTTTGAAGATTAAATTTGGAAGTTAGAGTTTTGAAAATTACTTGGAAAATAGAGTTGTGAAAATTATTTGAAAATTGGAGTTTTGAAAATTGAAATTTTGAAGATTAAATCTAGAAATTGAAGTTTTGAAAATTGAAATTTTGAATATTAAATTTGGAAATTTAAGTTTTGAAAATTATTCGAAAATTAGAGTTTTGAAAATCACTTGGAAATTAGAGTTTTTCGAAAATTAAATCTAAAAATTGGAATTTTGAAAATTGGAGTTTCAAAAATAAAATTTGAAAGAAACTGGAGTTTTGAAAATTATTTTAGAATTGGAGTTTTGAAAATTATTTGAAAATGAAAGCTTTGAAAATTAAACTTGAAAAATAGAGTTTTGAATATTAAATTTGAAAAAAAATTGAAATCTTGAAAATTATTTAAAAATTGGAGTTTTGGAAATTAGAATTTTGAAAATTAAAGTTTTGAAGGATTAAGAATATGACACTATGCCTTTGAGTGGTGCATGGGAAAGTGGCCATGCACGGTCATGCAGAATGGGCCCGAGGAGGTAGGGTAGGTGCTGGAACTGAGTAACTAAAAAAAAAAACCTCTCACGCAAGCACTATTCTAGCCAACCAAATATATTGTCTTGTGATCCCATATTGCAAATCTACAAGCTAAAAAATTGGTAGAGTATCTAGTTCTAGATTCTCAAGGTTGGCAATTCCACAGGGTACGTTATGATCTCCAGGTATGCCATTCATGTTGTGAGAAAAGCCAATGACAGGACCATGGTTTAATCTTGTGTCAAAGTGAGGAGCACCAGGATAAAAGATCTCCTTACATAACAGTGAGTTGTGCAACCCATTCTGATCTGCATCCTCAATGGCTTGTGATTCAAGCAAGCTCTACATGAAATGAAGCAATGAAACATTGGACAAAGCCTGTTTCATGCTTTAATCAACAGGCTTGAGCAGATGGTTGAAACCAACTCGACTTTAAACAAAAATCAAAAGCAAGGCCGGTAAAACTAGAATAGAACTCAAATCAATCTAATCTAAAAAAACGAATGAAAATGAAACATGAACACTTTATAGCTCAGCCCAAACAATCCAAAAAATCAATAAAATGACAAAATGCATGACATGACATCCATACTCAAAATTAATAGCAAGTAGATAGGCCTTTGATGGTCATGTCAAATCATCCCGCAAGGATCAACAGTAGCAAACGAAAAAAAAAAATACAGAAGGGAGTAGATATTTTATAGTGAAGAAACTTACCTCTGAGAAGATGCGGGCTAATGAATCATCTCTTCCTTACTCTCTGCTCCGGCTTCTTCCTCTCTCCAGAACTCCCTCTACAACTCTCTATTTTTTTCTCTCAAGTACCCAGCTCTCTGTTTTCAACCCTCCATTTCCAATCCCTCTCTTCAGCTGCTGCCCGTTTTTCTATGGCTCGGTTTTTCTTGCTCTCCAAGTTTCTACCAACTCCCTCCTCTTAGCTCTCTCAATTTTTTTTCTTCATGCTCTCCCAAAATCCATATCCGAAAAGCTTCCCTTTACCTCTTTTCAGTCCAGCTTCTCTTTCTTATTAGCTTCTCCTACACGTTTTCTACTCATTCCACTGCTCTTTTGTTCCTTGCTCATAAATGTCTTTATCCCTAGCCACCACCATGGCAAGGTGGTGGTGTCCTTGGCCATGCGTCCATGCAGTTGTGAGCCCTTGAAGAAGTTGGCCCTCCTACTCCTCTAAGATGGTGACAGCTCTCCCAGGTTTGAGAGAAAAAAAAAAAAAAAAAAACCTTGCTCCACAAAAGGGGTCTACAACGATTTTCAAAATTCTCAAACCGAATTGAACTTTTTTTATTATTGAAAACCGAACCAATATGATCAATTTTAATTTCTTTGGATCAGTATAATGGTTTTTTCAGTTTTGCCTACACCCTTACTTTATGTACTTTTAAATTATTTAATTCTTATGTGATTGAATGAAATAAGTAAAATGAGTTCAAAAAATTACATAAAAGTAATTTATTGAGTTTAAACATTTTTTTTCTGCTTTTCTTTTCTATTTTCTTTCCCTCACATTTTCTATCAAATTTTTCACAAATAAAACATAATCTAAATATTAGAAAAAATATATCCTAATTTTGCTCACAACTTAGTTGAACAAGTAAAATAAGTTGGAATTACACTCACATTATCTTCAAACAATGTTTTTTTCTTTTTTGTATAAATGGTATTTATTCCAAACCTAATTGAATTAATTTCTCCACTTAGAATGGTAGCTTATTTTTCATTTCTTTAATAGACTATTATGTAGAATATGTCTATAAATGATAAAGATATGTTGGTTGTTGCTAGTTCTTTTTCAAAAGAATCTCAGGGACATTTCTATATTAACTACGTACATACTAAGGTGATTTTAATTTGGATTGTGTGGCCAATATCCAAATTTTATTCCCTTACCCAACAAAATTGCTTTTCTTTTGTACATTTAGGAAGATTTATGTTGCTTGGTCTCCTTCAAGGAGAATGGATAGCTTATTAGAGTTACAATTTCTAATATACTTGTACCTAAGTGGAAATGCTCCTAAATGTGTACAAAAATTTTAACATCATAAAATGAAAAAGGAAATAAGCATTAGCTAATGGCAAAAGTAGTCTACAAATTCACTTGCACTTTATAACATTTCTAGAGCAACATAAAAGTGTTTTGTTTTTAATATTTACAAATTAAATTATAATAAGGATAAAGTGCAAAGTACTTATATTCCTATTTGTATTACATAATATAATATTTCAATGTAAAGAATATATATCCAAAAATGAAATAAAATTTTAATTACATTTTAATAGTTATATTTCCTATACTTCTACTATCTTTAAAAAAAATTAACAAAATATGCATATGATAAATGATAAAAGATGTTAAGATCGGCTAAATTGAGATTAGGCTTTTTGGTTTTGAAGACGATGAAATTGCATTTCTAAGTCTTTGTTGGTCTTTACAAGCATAGTTGGATGGTTATAGGTGTTGGGCTAAATTTATCCAACCTATGTAAAGTTTCCTAAGCCCATGTATTAAGCTAATTTCATTTGGGTATTCTCTAAGTCTAAATATACATAGCATTAGAATGAGATGTTGATGAAAATTGATAAAGAAAAAGAAAATAAAGTTACTTTTTAGGCACTATTCTAGGGCTCAAGAGGTGAAGATACAAGTTCTTTCATCAAATTTTTAGGGAAACTCTTGTAGTAAGATTTCTCTTCCTAATTATTATTTTATGAGGTAATGGATTCTCACTTCAAGTATTGATGTTTCTATAGGTTTTCAATGTGAAGAAACTATTAAGGATTTATTAGTATCCCCAATTTTTTTAAGTAGAAGAAATTTTCTATGTAGTGTTTTACCCCCATTTGGAGGGTTTTTCCATGTTATATTTGGTGTTATTTTGGTGAATATTCTTAGATTATTGTTGTTCTTTTTTGCTAGATTGTTATTATTATTGAGAGATTATTATTATTGTGAAAAAATCTTTTAACTTGTGTAGGTAGATGCTCTATAAGTCCCTTTAACTTCCCAACAAGTGGTACCAAAACTTGGTTGTGAGAATAATTATTCTCGAAAGTGATAGAAATAAAAGGGAATTCAACCTCTATGGTAAAACTCAACAATTTAAATTGAGCTATGCAGAAGTCCATAATGGAAGATTCCCTATAACAGAGTTCTAGAAAATTTCTATATATTGCTATTATGGTTTTTTACATCTATATTTATGCAAATACTATGAAAAAAAATTAATTACATGATCCTAAATTAAAGGAAGAATTTACGGGATTTTACAATTAAAATGTGGTTCACTATGTTTTCTATGGAAAGGTTTATGAGTCAAATTGTGGTGTAACTTGCTAGCCTTGCTGCTTGTATTGGAAAGGATAGTGCACTGATTTGTTGTTGTTATTAGAGATAGATATGACTCAGACACTTCTTTGGGAGGCCTAAATTCTTCTCTAACATGCCCTCACAAGATAGTGTTTCCATTGGAAACACCAAAACTGGAGAAGTTGCTTGCGTCAAGGCATCTACAAGTTGATCTTAAAAAGATCAATGTGACATCTGCAATTGTCTAATTGCTACTTTATCACATGCCAAAATGAAAATCTATGGCGGTATGCTTCATATAGGAGTGAAACATGAGGTTGACACACAAGTAGTTTGTACCAACATTATCATAGTATATGATAGGAGATTGGTTGAGGGAGATACTAGTTCATAGAGTAATGATTGCACCCATGCGAGTTCAGTTGCAATTGAAGTAATTACTTTGTATTTAGCTTCAGTTAATGAACGAACAACATACCATTGTTTTCGAGAACTCCAATAAATTGGGTTAGTGCCAAAATATACTACATGGGTAGTGGTTGAGGTTCAATCATCCTGATTACCTACCTAATCAACATCGAAAAAATCATGTAGGCAAAAAGGTGAGCCTTTTTCGAGGAAAAAACCATGAAAGACAGTATGTTTCAAGTATCGAAGCAATCTCCTTGCAATAGCCCAATGGCCTTAAGTAGGTTAATGCATATACTGTGAAGGCTTGTTCACAGTGAAAAAGATATCTAGTCGGGTGATACATAAGTATTGAAGTGCCCTAACAACTTAGTGATATTGTGTAGTATCTAAGGGTGGAGTACCATCATGTAAGGTTAAGGGTTTTGTAATGGATAGGGGGTAGTCATTTCCTTAGCCATTAAGGGATTGTGGCACTCTAATAGATCCCAAATGTACTTGTGTTGGGATAAGAATACTCTATTTGTAGTAAGGACAACTTCAACACCTAGAAAATAGTATAAATGACCAAGATATTTTGTTAAGAATTCATTAGAGAGTTAAGCAATGAACTATGAGATGAAGTTGTTATCCTTACTAGTGATAATCATTAACAAATACAAAGAAGTATAATGTAATGTTGTGATATGAGTATATGAAGAGTGAGAAGTCTGACTTGGAGGTATGAAAACCAAATTGAATAAGACATTTGCTCGATGCTTGGTACCAAGCATGGGGGACTTGCTTAAGACCATAGAGAGCTTTGCATAACCTACAATCATGAGTAGGATGGTTAGTGTTAATGAAGTCAAGTGGTTGGGATATGAAAACCTTTTCGTTAATGGAGCCATGAAAGAAAGCATTGTTGACTTCCGTTTGTCTAATATGGCACTCAAAAGAGAGAGCAAGGCATAATACCACTCAAATTGTTGTAGGCTTGACAATAAGGCTAAAGGCGTCATGATAATCAACTCCAAGGCATTGGTGACCCTTTAGCTACAAAATGTGCCTTATTGTTCAATGTTACCATCAAGATTCATTTTGATGTCGAAGACTCATTTGCAACTAACAAGGTTTTGAGTAGGGTTAGAAGGAACAAGTTCTCATATTCCATTTCAAACCAAAGCATCAAATTCTATTGACATTACATTCACCATGTTGAATATTTAAGAGCTTGAGTAACTGATGTGGGTTCAAGGGCATAAGAAAAAAAATGTTTAATGGTGACTAGTATGATTTTTGGTTTTAAAATGTTGTTTTGTGAGCAGGTTACCATGTGGTGAAGGCGTGGTGGTAAAGGTGATAAAAGAAGGTTCAAAGTCCAAGTTAAGAGAAAAAAAAAAAAAACAGGAACACTAGGTGAGGAATTTAGGTGAGGGTTACTTCTTGATATCAAAGGCTGAGATGCAATATCCACAATAGTAAGTGGCAGAACATCATCATGCAAGCTTGGCGACACTAGTGCTAGTGAGATAGGCACAAAGAAATGTGTCTCATGAGGATAATAACAATTGGTTGAGAGTTGTGCAAGATGAGATGGATTTCTTTTTTTTTTTTTTTTAAAATGAAACTTATAAGTGGGAACAACTTCCTAAAGGAAGAAAAACATTGAAAAACAAATGGGTGTTCAAGTTGAAAAGAGACAATAGTGGAAAGTTGATAAAATATAAGACTTAGTTATTAAAGGTTTTAGATAGAAAAAGTGGTTAAGGGATATAGTTGAAGAAAATGCAGTAAAGTTAAAGAAGATCCATACAAATAAGAATGTCTTAGATATGTTGACAAAAGTTATTCTCAAGCATAAATTTTAGTTGTGCTTGGTAAAACCAATTTAAACTCCATGTGATGGAGTTATAGATTGACATTCATCCCCAATGCATTGGACGGGGAGATTATTGGGTTAAGTTTATGTAACCCATGAAAAGTTTCCTAAACTCATGTATTAGGCTATTTTTATTTAGGTATTATCTAAACCCAAATATAAATAGTATTAGGGCTTTAGGGTTTCGGTGAAAAGTGGTAGAAAAAAAATTAAAAATTAAAAATTGTTTTCTAAACACTGTTCTAGGGATCAAGGGGTGAAAGTACAAGTTCTTTCATCAACTTTTTTAAAAAGCTCTTATGGTATAATTTCTTTTCATGTTCATTATTTTATAAGGTGGTGAATTCCCACCTTAAGCTTAGTTTTCAAGGTGAAGAAACTAATGATAATTTATTTGTATCCTTATTTTTATTGAAGTGGATTTTTTTTTTTCCTTTTTTGTGATTTTTTACCTCAATTTAAAAGGTTTTTCCATGTTATATTTGATGTCATTTTGGTTGAATATTCTTAGATTATTATTGTTATTTCTTGATATATTGTTATTATTGTTAAAAGGTTGCTATTGTGGAGGAATTTTTTAACCTATGTAGGTAAATACTTTATAATTTCCTATAACTTCCCTAGGTTGCTATGAAAATAAATAAATTTATTTATTGTGATTATGAAAATAAAATTCTTAATTATTCAATATTTGAAATAAATTTTGAAATATTTACCTACTAGGGAATAAATAATTTTTTAAATTAGTCAATATTTATATAAATAAATGAAAATAAATAAATTTAAAGAAATATATAAAAATAATTTATTAAATTTTAAGATTATGTTTGATTTTAAAAAAAATGAGGAAAAATAAAAAAGAAAGAAATAAAGAGAAAAATAAATAAATGTAAAGTTAATAAAATATTTTTATATCCTCCATCAAATTTATTTAAGTTATTTTATCCTTTTTTATATAAAAATTAAATATATTGAAAATATATAATTTTTAATTAATTTTAATTATATTTTATAATAAAATTAAATATAAAAAATATCATTTTCTTCAATTATTTTTTCCTTTTTTATTACTTTCTCATAACTAAACATAACATAAATATATTTCTATTTTCCGTCATTCTATAATTATATTTTTCCTTAAATTTTCAATCAACCAAATAAAAGAAATAAATTATTATTTCTCATTTCTTTTATTTTTAAATTATTTTTACAGTGAGATTCGTGGCAGAAAAAGAAAAGGAAAATAAAAAATAAAAAATTTACATGTGAAAAGTCATGATATAAGGGCGTGGTCCGGACCTGGTGATTACAATATCAGCTGTTGATAGGAGTGACCAAGTTGGAAGCTGCAGGGGCCTTATCCTGTACCGCCACACAATGGAGTATCTGCACTGTAACGCACGCTTCACCGGAAAACCAATGAACACTCCGGCAACTCACCGAGATCAGCAAACAAGGACTCTTCCTCTTCTCCCATGGCGAACACCGCCACGTCATCTTCGGCCGAATAACCTCCTACAAAAACCGGGCTCTCAAGCATGGCCAGGGAGGTTGGTGACACCTCGGAGAACCAAGAGAAATGGCCGTCGGCGAGTAAGGAATCACCGCCAAGTTCGAGATCAGGTTGGCTCGCAAAGACAGCGAATTCTTCCGGTGGGAATTTAGGGGATGGGGTAGCGATGGTGGCCGTGGCGGTAACAGCGGCGGGGGCGGTGGAATGGTGGTGCTTGGTGGGGGGCAGAGGGTGGTTATGGTCGCAGGCGTAGGTGACTATGAGCACGGTGGGGTCCACACGGCTTCTCTCTACTTGTTTTCTGGCTGGGCAGCCCTTTGAACTGCTGCATCTATAATACCCCCTGCATTCAATAAAATTCAGATTAATTATTTTCTACTTTCTCAAAAAAAAAAAAAAAGTTTTAAGATAATTTTTCTATCTTACGCCTTTTTTCTGGTAAAATAAATTCATAAATCTTATAACCATCCCTCAATTTTTTTAAAATATTTATAAATTGATGAACTAAAGAAACTATAGGAAAGTAAGGTGATGTTTAACATCCGTTCTCCTAATCGTATAAATATTTACACAGTTGGATTCGCTCCCAATCATAAAATATTTACACAATTGGATACAAGTTATTTAACTTTAAAGTTGTTTTAAAGTCATGAGACCCTTCGGGTCCAAATGTGACAGTATTTATACCATTGGATGCAAATTCTTATTTGGTCTCATATGAATTATTTATTTGTTTGATCTCGTTATCTTATAAGACAACGACAAAGGCGTTATACCGGTCGAAAAGAGTATATATAATTTGTAAACATGTTTTAAAGCTCAAGAGTCTTTGGGTTTGGATAAAACAATATGTACACGTAAATTCAAGACTCTCATTTTCATTTTTCAACCAAATTGGACGTGTTATTTGGACTATTGATTAAACTTGAATTGGTTTGAGTTTAACCTAGGCTTCATTTTTACACGTTTATACTAAAATTTAAATAGTAAATAACATATTATTTTACACATTAATAATAATAATAAATCTATTTATCTTTCTAAAAGAATAAATTAATACATAATATAACTAAATTTGATATTTTTTTTTCTTTTAAAATCATTTGAAATGAAATATTAGAATTATAATAATATAAATTATATTATAATATTAAATTAGGTTAGTGTCCATTACCCAATAACTTGGCTCAAACCTAGTGTGAAATGAATTTGGGTTGAGAAAGCTAAACCTAGACCCAACCCGAATGCTAAAAATACTTGTCTAAACATTGAAGAAGTTAAAAGGTTATTCTGGTTTCTAATCTAAAATTGGAAAGAAAAGAAATACTAAAAACATTGACATACCTGGGATAAGGAGAGCCCTTGATGGGCTTCTGCCCATACTTTCTCCAGGCCCACGAATCGGACGGTGGATATGCCTCTCCTTTGCTCCGTGATCCATCAACGCCTCCGATCGGCACTGACACCACTCTTTTCTGTACACCCCTCTTACTGAAACCAAAATTCCCCACAACACACCCGTCATTTTTCAAAAAACAACTCACCGGAGAAACATCCTCCCGCCGGAATCCAACACAACAAAAAAATCACAACTAACCTCTTTTTCGGAGACGGGGTGGCCGCCAACTTGGCCTCGTCGCCCGAAAGGGGAGAGTCCGGGGCAGTTTCGGACGAGCCTTGGGGGTCTTCTTCTTGCTCATTGATGAAGGGGTTGATGTGGAGCCTACGGTCCATGATGAAGAAGTGTTGCGACTGGGTTACTCTAGGCCGTTCACCGTTGATCCCTGGTGGGTGGTGAAGATGATCATTTCATTTAGAGGCCGGAAGGGTCGCCGAGAAAGGGAGGTGGAAGGGTTGCCGGACAGGAGAGAGGGGAGTGGTGGGATTGTGTGGGTGTGGGTTTTAACTTTTAATATGGGGTGTCACGTTGACAGATTGGCAGTTTGATTAGTTTATTGTGGATGTGCCAGCAACTTCCCTATTATATTAAATTTTATTTTTCGAGAAAAAAAATAAAAAATAAATAGTTTAAACTAATTAAAAAAAAATTAAACAATTAATTTTTAATATTATGATAGATAAGTTATGGATAATTAAAAAAAATATATTCAAGGAAATTAATTTTATAAAAGGAGAGAAGAAAATATTGGAAATAATATAAATTATTTACTACCAAAATTGAATATTCAGGGATTTTTATAAATGTAAATAATATAATTTAATGATTATTATAAACCTAATCATGAGTGATCCACCAGTTCCTTAACTTGCAAGAAACCAAGAATTTTCAATTAAAATTAATTAATTTAAAATAATTTGAAAATTGTGTACATACGCAATGATGGTCTGAGAAAAAAACAAATTCAGGCATTTTTAATTATGCCTCTTTGAAACCAATTATTTTGTAGGGCTTCCAAACATCCTTAAAAAAAATGTGGAGGACTTGTTTGGAAGCCTTCACTCTATTTATTATTTTTATCAAAACCAGTAAAATATATGCAAGAGGGCCCACCCAAACCTTAAAAAGACCCACTGCATTTCATTTGATGGATAGGCCCACTAGAGTTGCCTTGTGATTTTTTTATTCTTTACTTATCATTTAATACTTTTAATCGTGATGTCCGGCCAACAAGTTAACGACAGGATAAACCTTCAGTGGTCATAAAAGGACTCGAACTGATGACCATTGAAAAGCAAACCCAGACCAACTGAACTACCCCACAAAGTTAATTTACTTATTATTTAATACTAATAAACTCTTATTTGAAAAACCATTAAAAATATAAAATAATAAATGGGCATTACCAAATAGGAATCCACATCTTGAAATTTTATTGAAATAATTCTATAAATATTTTATTTATTTATTAAAAGATACTGAATATTAAAAGTAAAAAAAAAGTAATTTTCTTAAAATATATTTTCAATTTCCAAAATAAAAAACAATGAATATATTTGTTTTCTAATGGTTTTAATTATTAGAGTAGTAAAATGCTCCCATTTTTTAAATAGTTAATAATATATTTTTTATGAATATTTTTCAAAATCATATTTATATATAAAAAATAAAAAAATTGTTCAAAGGAAAGTGGCATTATACATGCGCGTCAAGAGAAAAATCTAAGAACCATTTTATTTGACTTTTAATAGAACAAACATATGAAAGTCAACTATCTAGAACATAAAAAAAGTCATAATTTTAATTTTATATATATAAAAGGATTATCATATAAAGTAAAAATAAATAAATAAAAATCAAATAACGCGGCTCCAACTAGAAGGAGTTGGCAAATTGGACTTGGTATTAAACAAAGTTTCAAGTTCCTTCCTCCGTGTTGAAAACTAGTCTTAAAATATTTTCTTCTTGTATGTACAAAATTTCTAATATTTTTATTTTAAATAATAAATAATATGAAAAAAAACTTAAATATAATTATAATTATGTGATATTAATAAAAGCGCTAAGAAAAATTCAATAAATTTAAATATATAAAAAGATTACACTAAAATGATACCTAAAGTTTAATAGATGGTTCGAGAAAGGTCGATATGTGTTCATTATAATGGCTACACCGAATTTTAATTGAATTGTTTCTTATATTTTATAGGTGATAATTAAGATGAGATAACATTGATTAATGAGGGATACAATAATAAGATACATCAATTTAATAATAGAGGGAGGTGTTGTTTGTTGACCTCGACCTCCTGATCAATAATCGACATTATTAAACAATAAATAATCGTTATTACCAATCACTTCTTACCCGCTTAACATGATAAGAGTATAGTTTAGTCAAATTATGATCAACCTTAATTAATTATCTAATAAACAAATATTTTATTTCCTTTGTTTTATGTCATCGCTCAAAAAAAATAGATTCAGAGATTAATTAGGAAGCAAACATTTAATTATTACTATGAGTTTTGGTTTTTGAGTAGAGTAGCTCTTTTGTTTTATTATCATATTTAGCGTACTTATAAAATATTACAAAAATACCTAAAAGGTACCAAATATGGTTGATGTATAAAGAGTATGACTAAAGGCATGAAAAAATGCCGACATATTGTAAGAAAATGTAAAGAAAATATGGAAAATACATCAATATTATAATAATGCGATTAAAGTATGAAATATCATCTACAACTTAGATTATACATTAAAATCTGAAGATTTGTGTTAAAACTTTAGCATAGTAATTATTTGATAACATAATTTTTCTAATATTTAATAATATATAGATTATCTTTTATTAAAATTTTGCAATTGATTTATTTTATAGTAGGCAAATCTTGATCATTAACTTTAAAAATGTTAAAAAAATAATAAAAACACTAAATAAAATACTTAATTAAATAAAATTATGAAAAAATAGATGATAAAAAATACTAAATATATATATATATATATACATTTTAGTTGATATTAATGGATATAGGGTCTAATCTAGGGAACCAAACGGATGCATGGCCTAATATTGAAAATTCCACTTACCCTCTCAAAATGAAAAAGAAAAAAAAGGGAAATTATGACACTTGACCAGCCACCAAAAAAAAAAAAAAAAAAAAATTCAAAATCATTGCCAATGTAAATAGTCCAAGTTTCAGGGTAGTTAGCACTTAGCAGGCACACTTGGTGTCCACTGATAATTCCATTAATTCTATGTGCTTAATTAAGAGTAGAATCAAATATGTATAGATAAAGCAGCTCCATTTGATAGAGTTTTTAGGCTACAAATTTGGGGTTTTATCAGGAATGTCAAAGTACTACTCCACCATGACCAGGTTCTGCAATTGCCTTGTGAATTTGTTGAGTCAATTTTTGTATATCAGGGGCTTTGTCTTGAGCTTCGGCAACGGCTTCCATGTTGAAGCCATGGGTGCATGAAACCCTAGCTTGCACCACATTCACACCCATCTCCTCCAAGCTCTCCAAGATGGATACCAGCAAGCCTCTCCCTTTCTCCCAACTCTTCACTTTTATTACCAGTAACCCATCTCCATGAATCCTCTCTACTTTCACTTCCTGCAGCCAATCCATCACACCACAAAACAAGGATACAACATGATCATCAATTCAACACCAACACTTACCTCTAGCCTTAGAAGGCTCAAAACATACCAAAAACACAAATAGGAAGAGAGGGAGAGAGCTCATACAGTGGGCAACTGAAGATTTTGGAGAAGGATTGAGTATTCTCTAACCATTGCCTCCAATCTGAGTTTCAATTCATTGATGTGGTAAAAACCATCCACCACCACTGAGCTCTTCTGCAACTGCACAATCATCCAAACAACAATCAAACTCTATGAACACCATAAAATCTTCTCTCGCAAACATGCTCAGTTAACCAGCAAAAGCAAGGAAAAAGAAATAGTATTACAGATTTGGATTTGGTAAGGGAAGAGATCTTGTTAAGCTTCTTCCTCACCACCGTTCTCCCCTGCATTCTTGACACCATCCCTCTCTCTCTCTCTCTCTCCCTTTTTCTCACACCCTCAGCTATTCGATGTGATGGCTAGTTATGGGGTGCTGCCTTTTATATTACACTCGTACTGCTACACTGCATAGAAAAGGGTACAAATTGTCCTTTCTCGATTGGTCCAGTGTGAAAATTTGAAACGTTCTCTAAAATACATTTATATTTGTAATACACAAAATATAATACTTAATGTCACACAATCAGGAGCGATCGATTTAACCCTCGAGTGGATTGCAAAGGTGTAGTCCACTCACTTGGTTTTTGTGGGTCAGGAATCATGCGTGTTTTTGAATGGATATGCCTCCATATTTTGTTTTACATAGAATTTAATATCTATTTATTCTCTGTGACATAACAAATAAGATAATATGGTAGAATGGACATAGACGATCAAAACCAAAGAAGTTTCTGTCTTGAATGTGTAGTGGGGAGTAAGGGCCTAGGATTGCTAAAAAGGAAATGGAAGTTTGGATATGGGAGATGGGGGAGATGAGGGAGATGAGAAGTATCAAGTGTGGGACAGCTTTAATCGAGAATAAGGACGAAGATGGCATGCATGCATGCATGGGTCGAGAGTAGAGAGAAGGAGAAGAGGAGTGGCGTGGGAAGAGGCTAGTACTACCACTCAGTCATGTTCAGTAATCAGTAATCAGTAATCACGAGCTTCCCGTTTGCTACCCTTTTGTCTCAATTCCACGGAAAAGTTCACATGCTGTCACAAGAATATCCCCATATCTCTCTCTCTCTCTCTCTCTCTCTCTTTTTGTCTCTTCTCCATTTCCATATCCCCACTCCACCTCTCTCTCCATTTTCCCATTTTACTTTCTTGGAAAAGCATCACTAATTTTGTCGAATCATTCCATTCAATTCCTTCTCCATCATGTCTTATGTGTAACGACATGTGAATTACTTAATATATAGTTGGTACCTTAATATAATATCAAAGCCTACATAAACTTAAAAAATATTATATCTCTAAGCAATAAATAATTAAGCAGGGCGACCGGTCCATATGTTATTTAATTTCATGTATGTCACGTAGCGTTTTATAAACTAGTAAACGATATTTTTCAACTACTTAATTAAGCAATTCTAAATTCTAAACTTTGACGACTTAATTAATCTGCCTATTTAATTTTTGATGTCTAGATGATGAGGATGACAGATAAATAGTGATGCATGTTGAAAATGACAACCAACAACATGGCTATTCAATGGTTAAGCAGCGTCACCGACAATATCTTTGATGGGGTCATGGGTCATGGGCCATGGCTCCCTAAATTCTAAGTTACAAGGTTGGAGCAAGCTGTTACATATCTTTTCATAAAGTTTAGGTTGATTTTTTTGGCCTTAAAACTATTAAGTGAAAAGCTCTTTTTTCTTGGTGATTGACAATGAAATTAATTAATTAGCCATGGCTTGCAATATTCTCAGACGAATCTTTTGAAAAGATGAGTTATCTCTCCTTTTTTTTGTGCCAACACAATGGGCTTTTATAGCATAAAAATTAAATGATTTAAGTTATTAAGTTTCAATTCTGATATTCTAAAATCTCACCTGAATCATGAAGTTAAAGGAGAAGTGGTAGAATTGAAGGAGGCACTAAATCCATTGAACAAATCCCACACAAAGTCCAAAGAAAGACGACTAGATATTTTGGAGGGGGAAGAAGCCAACAATGGTGGTGGTAATTGGTAATTCGGTGGAGGTGGATAAGACCAAGGAACAAACACCTAATAAGTAATAACATTACATGCATGTATGTTGGATCAAGGACAAGACTCACTTGTCTTCTCTTCACTGTCTGTCTCTCCATATACAGTATGCACACTCTAAAAAAGGCATGCAACAGTGACTTTGGATGTTAGTACTTGCCCTTCTCCTTCATTCACTCCTTTTTAGCTTTTGTCTTTTGTGTTAGGCTCTCTCTCTCTCTCTCTCTCTCTCTCTCTCTCATGTGTATATCCATATTTTAGTACTATTAGTGTGCCCTTCTTTTGATATTTTCAGTAACATCATTATTTTTGTTATCTCATCTTTAGATTGTCTGTATCTGATGGGCATGCGTCTCTTGTGAATGTGGGGGGGAGAAAAGGGCTCATCTTTTTATTTGTTTCTGGTGCATATCATGGGGGCTTTTTGATTCCTTCCTCTCGTCCAAGGAATCAACATTCACATGATTTTCTTAGACCCTGGAAGGTACTTGGGCTAGGGTTTATATATACCAAGATAATATATTTATATATATTAGCCTCCAAAAAGGTCTTCACATGCATAATGCAATTCATCACAGCAATGCTTTTGAATTTTTTGTTCTCTGAAAAGGTTCTATTAGAATATTGTCCAACTCAATCAATGGCCAAAACTCAACCACAAATATCAAATCTAGGGTTCTTAAGGCCAAAGTCAAGCACCATCTTCTTAGACAAAATTGTCTAGTTTGTTAGTGAGGTTTTGGGGGATTGACCCACAAATTTAGACCCAATTTCTCATGAAATTAAATTTGTGACATTTATGGGGGCAGAGTAGAGCTTTCATCCATTATGTAGAAGGCTAGCTTATTACCCTTAAATGAAAGAAGAGAAAGAATTATGCAAAAAGGATGTGGTGGAGATGAAATAATTACAAGGTAGAGTTTCCTATTCAGGATGGGCTAAATACACCTTCATAATGAAGCCATGAATGCAAAATAACACCAAACTAATCAAACGGAGAGATAAGGAAAACACAAAGGACAAGGGGAAATTTAACATTATTGTTGATTTAGAAAAGAGAGAGAGAGAGAGAGAGAGAGAGAGAGTTAGGATGAGAGTTGTGTTTTGGTGGGGGAGAGCGAAATTTAAATTTTAGGAGAATGAATAATATAGGGCCTGTTTGTTTAGTGTTTTCAAGAACTGTTTTCTGTTCTTGAAAACAAAAAACACCAAAAACTCGTTTGGTTGAGAGAGTCGTTTTTGTTTTTGTTGTTTCCCGTGTTCTCAAAATGGCACTGTTTCGAGAACAACAAAATGTTGTTTTCCCTGTTTTTCTACTGTTTACATAACAAAATTAAACAACAAAAAACTCGTCTGTTCTCCGTGTTTTTTTTTTTTCTTCCCATTCTCATCTCTTCTCCTCTCCAGCACAGTCGCGTGGCCTCTTCTTGATTTTTCCCGTTTCTCAGTTTTGATTCAGGTTCGTGAAATTTAAATCCAATGGCACAATAGCAAAGAGACCCCTAAAACGGATCCAGAAAACACAGGGAGCAAAAGAAAATCAATTTTTTTGGTTTTCTTTGGGGGTTTTGCATGGATTTTCTCGGAAATCAAACGAGGATGAATTTTCCTGGAAATTGAATGGGGCATGGATTTTCTTGGGAATCAAACGGAGGTTGAAAAAAAATAATAATAACACGATTAGATTAGTACCTGCGAGGATTGAGAGTGGCAGAGTGAGAGAAGGGCTTTTTTTAGGGATTTTTCCGGCTGGAGGGCAACTTCAGAAAAGGGCTTCTTGATGCCCGAGTGAGAGAAGAGGGTGGCATTTTGAATTTTAGATTTAGGAGAGATAAAAATGATTTTATTATGTTTGATTTATTTTAAAATATATATATATTTTTTTATTTTAAAATAAATAAAATAAATAATTTTTTAATTTAAATGAACTATATATCTAAAAATTATTTATAAATTTATAATATAAATTACTTGAAGAAAATATTTTATTAATTAGAAAAGAAAAAAAAAACATCTTTCAAATGTGTTTTTTGTTTTATTTGTTCTAATTTTTTTTTTATTAACTCAACCAAACATGTTTTTTTGTTTTTGAGAACAAAAACTGTTTTTCAAAATTCAGTTCCCAAACACAATTTTTTTTTAAAAAAACACCAAAAACTGTTCTTAAAAACTATTCTCAAAAACTGTTTTTCAGAACAGTTTTCAAAAACAGTAACCAAACAGGCCCTTAATATAGGGTTTGTGATGCAATTGACACCTAACTTTGTATAATATGGAGTTGAGTTTTGTTAAAACACACTTCTTAATTGCTTTTTAAAAAATTCTATCTATAAAATCAAATATTAAAAATAGTTTATTTATTTATTTTTTATGAAAGCCATATACCTTTATGTACAATACAAAAATTCTTAATCTATTTGTTATATTTTTAATTATTTTTTAAAATATTTTAATAAAAAATATATACTCATAAATTTATTTTAAATATCACTTTTGCACTTCCCTTTTTTATTTTTTATCCAAATTAATTTTTGAGTGAGTTTTAATGTTAGTAACATAAAGACAAAATAAACTCACACAAAAAAAAAATTATAATATTATCAATCATACCTACATTCGTAATTGGGAAAAAACCAATCCATCGTATCATATAAAAATTACAAAAAAAAAAAATCAAAATTTTAAACCTTATAAAATCTCATGTTTTTCTGTTCCTAACATTTCATGTTTATAACCTTAGCTCAATTTTATAAATTTTATAAGGTTATTTTTCACATCTTATTGTTTACATAGGCTTCCTCGTATCTATATCTACCTTATATAATATTTATAAGCTAATCCTAATTTTATAAGTCCTTTTTTAATTTGTAATATTTATAAATTATGAATACGATCTCAACATTTTTCCTTATTTTATAATTATACATATTTCCATAAGAAAATAAATTATAAAATACTCCATAAAATATTCACTTTAAAAAGGAATACATATCCTATCAAATAAAAGTTTAAGGCACTTCTCAATAATGTTGGCTTGAATTCAGTCAAATCAATGATTCTTCTTATCTCTATAAATGCCTTTATTAGAAATATTTCAATCTTATCTAAACTATTATTAGGATGTAAGCAAAACCAAAAAAAAACAAATAAACCAATCCAAATCTACCAAAACCGATCTTATTTGTTTGGTTTTTTAAAATAAAATAGATCGATTCAATTTGAGAATTTTGAATATCAATTTTGTCCATTGATTTTTTACTTTCTTGTCTTTTAACTAATAAAAATTAAATCAAACTGATATTCTAAAACTTATATAAAATTGTTTGATATTTGATAGATTCTTTTAAAATAATTCATTATTTTTATATTATGGTCAAATTAATTCTAAATGTATTTAATATATTTTTAACATCAAATCCAAGTTAATTTCAATTAATTTTAAAAACAAATTACACTTAGAACCTAATATAAACTCAAGTTAATGAGATTTTAGTTCAAAATAAATATAAATCTCCAACTAAGTTTAAGACTAAAAAAAACTATTAAGTTTGGTCAAAATTGAGCCACGAAAACCAAACCAAACCAACCTCAAAATGTTTGGTTTGGTTCGATTTTGTCACTCCAAATCTAATCGATTTGGTTTGTCACTCCAAATTTGATCGATCTGGTTTTTATCACATATAAACCGACTATATCAATTCGGTTAATTTTTTATTCAAAAATTGGCCGAATCAATTTTATTTACACTGCTATAAATGACTACTTTTTTAAAATTCATCTCATCTCGGTCTCATAATTTTTTTTTCATTACCTTCTTTACTAAAAGGAATATATGTCAAATAAAAATTTGAGAAATTTCCCTCTACTAATTAATCCAAGGGAAAAAAAAAAGAAAAACTAAAATTTTAAAATCTATACATGGCATGATTGCAATAGAATAAGAGTTCTTGCAAGCAAACCTGACCCAAATTCCCAATTGCTACCCTATCATGGGCCGTAAATGTAAAATTATTGGGTTGGGCCTCGCTTCTATATCTCGTACTTATGATGATGGATCACATTTTTTCCAAACAATAAGAAAGCCCAATTAAACAGGTCGAAACTTTGGCATGTGCAAATCAAAATGGTTTTTTCATAAATAATTTTCTCAATAAAAACAATCAAAGGTATTTGAGTAGTTTTTCATGGCTATAGTGCTTATGTTTAATAAGAAAAAAAAATGTAAGAGCTTGTTTGGGAATTGTTTTTCAAAAACAGTTTTTTATTTTTAAAAACAAAAAATTATTTTCCAGATTCGAAAATACATTTGATAATATTTTTGACAAAAGCTAGGTTTTTGATAACTTGTTTTTAAAAAAGATATTTTTTGAAAACATATTTTAATCATTTTTAATTGTTTTCATATGTTTTATACAATATATTTTAAAATATAATTATATAAGTATGAAAAATGATTAAAATAAAACATGATAGATAAAATTTATTTTTTAAAAGTTGTTTTCAAAAACCATTTTTTAAAAACATTTCCAAATAGAGCACAACACCTTTTCAAATATTATTTCAAAGTTTAATTAATCCAAGACGAATTGTCATTTTGGGTGTCAAATAGATGTTGTGAAAGGTGTCGGCAAAGTATGACTTAAGATTGAAAGAGACAAAGGATGAAGCCAAATCCAAGAGAATGCAACCCCCTTAACCCAACTTTTAGGCCTTTCATATAGACATAATCATTATATCTAATCTCCAAGTTTAGAAGATAATACTCCATGTTGTTTTCCTTCTTCACACCTCTCATAGTGCCTTCCTGCTTGCTTACCAAATCTTCCTACTTTCAACTTTTATACACCACATTTTCTTTTACAAGCCCAAAAATTTCAACTTGTATTGTTGAAGATTGACCAAATTTTCTTTTTTAATTTTTCAATTTTCATTTTCTTAAAATTCACTATATTTTTATTTTTCCTAACTCTTTGGTAGGATCTATTCATCTTCTTCTTTCAATATGTTTGGTTTCAAAAAGTTTTAAAAAAAGAAAAAAAATTATTTTCTCATATTTAATTGTTATATGAAAAATAAAAAATAAAAATCAAATGTAATTAAAACTTATTAAAAATTTATATATTTTAAAATTATTTAACTTTTTTATTGATAAATTAAAATAAATGAATTGAATTTGAGATAATAAATAAAAATAATTTATTAATTTTAAATTTAATTTATTCAAAACGAACCAGAACCTTAACGTTTGTCTTTAATTTTTAGCCCGATATATGCAAAGTGATCATACCCACTTCCCTTTTGATTTTTATTTCTAATTATATACATTTTATATTATTTTTTAAAGTAATTTTTGTATACCCATTATAAAAAATATATATTTTTAATAAAAGAATATTAATTGTATTAAAACCCCATTATTAGAAATAGGGTTATTCAAAGTTTTCATTTGACTTATTTTTCTCTTGTGGACTAAAATTCTATTAAAAGGAATAAAAAAATTCGTGGGTGCATTGAAAAAAGAAAAATGTGTTGATTGAGGCTTAATAAATTCTAATGTCATTGAGTAGTTTGGTCGAAAAGCAAAAAAAAAAAACTTGACACAATCAAAGGTCTTGAAAAGAAGCTGTCTTTGACGAAAACGACATTGAAACATTCTTATTACCGCAGCCGCTGTCACCTTGCCAATGTTGCTTTCACGGCTATTGCCTTTTTAAAGTAGATTGCTTTCCTTTTTTTTTTAACTCCCTCTTGCATTCTTTCTCTTTATGGACAATGCTTTAAGTTTGGTAGTTATCTTTTCAAGTATTGAAAATGGTAAAGATCATCGTAAAAGCGTTTTTCACTGTAGAATAAAACATTTATAATAGAAACACTTCTATTAGAAGTACTGTCAAGCTAAGCGTGTTCAAAATGCTTCTTTAAAAAACATTATAAGTGATTTTTTAAAATTTTAAAAATATTTTTTAAAATTTATTAAACATCTAATACGTTTTTGAAAACACTTTTTACACTACAAATATTTTCTCAAATCACGATAAAATGGGATCTAAGTCTCATATTGCATTGGTTTCTACTAAACATATTTTATAACTCATGCACATGATTATTATTAAGTTATCAATTTAATATTAAATTATTGATTTAAGGTAAAATCTTTTATCAATATAGAGAAATAATGTTTCTTAATATGATGTAAATATTTAATATTATAACTATATTTAAAGTGATTTTAAAAAGTGTTTTTAACATTATTAACTTTGAATGATAAAAAATTTGAAGTATTAAAAATATTAAAAATATTTCTTTTATATTTTAATTGTTATTATTTTTTAACTATTTTATAAAAAAATAATTAAATTAATATGAAGAAGTATTAAAAGTAAATCATTATATATAAAACTTATTTTTAAAACATATTTAAAATCATAAAAAACATATTAACAAACTTTTTATATTTCAAATTAAATTTTTATTTTACAAAATATTAAATAATATTTTTTTAAAACTATTCTCAACAACTATTTTTTTTTTAGAATTGTTTTCAAAAACATTTTTTAAACATAGTTTAAGTTCCCAAGAGAAGGAATTTTTATTTTTATTGTCATAAAAAATTAAGCTTAATTCAAATACAATGACAAATAAAAAAAAATATAACATATTTTCCATTTTTATTCCTTATTTCAACATTTCAAAAATGTAAATAAATTATTTATAAATAATTTCCATAAATTTCTTGTAAATATTTCCTAGGGTGTTACTTAATAATCAAGATTTAGTTGGTAAGGTGTCAAGTGACGAGTTGGTCCATTTGATGGAATTTTGACATGTAAAAGTATTAGAAAAGGGGTTGCTTCACACAAACCACCAAATTGACAAAAGATGCCCCCTTAATTCATCACGTGCTTTGCATGTTCTTTATTTTATCCAACCCGAAAGTTGCCACGTCTCCATCATTAGGAAATAAAATAAAGAAGAAATAATTCCACATCATATCTTCAATAATCAATATTGCAATACAACTTGGATGAGAGGAAATCATGTTTTTGCTAAATAAGTTGCTTTAATTATTATTTTATTACATGTAATAATATATTTTATAAATTAAGATGATGTTTGTTTCTAGACTTAATAAAAATAAAATAAAATATTTGACTTATTTATTTATTTATTTAGTTAAAAATAATATGTGAATATCAATCAATATAATTAAAGTAAACTTATTAGTTGATATTAATAAATTACTTTTAACTTAAGAAAAAAATTAAAATTTTTTATACAGCCAAAAAAGGAATATCACTTGAGAGTGTTCATATATTTTAACTTTTTTATTTATGAAATTCAATTAAAAATATAATGATGTTATAGTCTATATAAATAAAATATCAGATAATTTCTATTATATATATAATGATATTATTCCTTTGTTGTTTTTTTTTTTTTCATGTTGAAGCTTTATTTTATAAAAAAAGAAATTTTATTATTCATGTTTTACTTAAAATGTTTTTAGTAGAAGAGTGTGATAGTGACTTAAAAAAGTGTTTATAACATTTTTATTACTTAAAAAATAAAATTCAAGTAAAATTTTTTAAGTGTTATAAATATTAGAAATGTTTCTTAAAATCACTATTATTAAACAAATTTGAAGTAATTTTAGGATAATCATCAATCAAATATTTTATTTTGAAAATACTATAAGTGATTTCTAATATTACAATTGGTTTTTTATATTTTTAAAAGTATTTTATAAATTTTACTAAATATTTTGAGTCTGGTAATTGTTTTTTAAGACAATTTTAAAAAATAGTCTTTGAAAATTATTCTCTAATTTTTATAAAACAAAAGTCTGTTTGAAAATATAAAATGGTTTTAATCTATTTTTAATATTTTAAATATGTTTTAAAAATAATTTTTATATCTAGTATTTCATTTTTAATCAATTTACATGTTTATATAATTATTTATTAAAATAATTTTTTAAAAATAAGTAAAAAAAAACTAAAAGATATTATTTAAAAACACTTTAAATAGAAAATAGAAACAATTTTTGGTTGTTAAATATATTTTTTGTGTTTTTTTTAAATAGAAAAAATAATTTTCAAACAAACCCTTAATTTTTTTTTTAAAAAAATATTTTTTAAACTAAAAACGTTTCTAAAATCAACACTCTTAATATAAAAACAAAATATATGTGAAAAAGAAGTATCCAATGTGGCAAAAAAAAATAGATTATTGACACATATAATAATATTTATTTATTTATTTTTGAATGATGTGGCATTTCACTATCAAATGTACATGGAATAGCATGTGACTCATTACATGCAAGGCTTTTCATAATATAATGAAAGTAAGTTAAAAGAGAATAACTACGCACCTGCCGGCCACCACCACCACCACTCACGTTTTCAAAACTTCTTTTTGTGATATTACAAAACCACCCCTCTAAACCCTTTTGAGTTGACTTCTTCTTGGCTCCCACTTCCCAGGCAAGTGAACCTAGAACAACTCTAGGATATTCTTGGAATTACGACAAAGTGTAAGGGCATTTTAGGGACTGACGGATAAGTCCTACCTTCATGTGGGGGCGAATTAATTCGTAAACTTTAAGCATTATATTATGGGGGTCCAAGTCAAATTATGAGCTTTGGAAGATTCGAGGCCCTTTGTGTCTAATTACTATAATACCCTTCGTAGAGGATAACAACAACTTTTGACATATCAAAAGTTATTTTTCTCATTCATTGATTAAAAAAAATTATAAAATATGACATTATATTTTCAAAGAATTCTACTTAAGTTGACATTTGTCTAGGTGAGAATTCCATACGCCCACGTTTTCTATTTTTATTTTATTTTAAAATATGAAAAATAAAAGTTCTACCCATACGTTTATACCTACATTGAGTTTTCTTATACCTAAAATTATGAGAGAGACCAATTTTGATTTATCATATAATAATAAAAAAATTAAAAATAATAAAAATATAATGTTGAAAATATATTAAGAAAAAGATAAATCAACTTAATAATTTAAAGTGACTTAATAACTTAATTTAAGTCATTAAATAAATGAAGTATATTTGATAAAATAACTTTCAAGAATTTATTCTTAAATTTATATCTTTATTTTACCTTTTTACCTATTGATTTGTTCTACTTATTTTTGTGGTTTTTTTTATTACTCTACGACCTGGATTGTTATTCAACTTCTTTTACATTAATTATAATTTATGAGGATAAATATGTTAATTTGATGATTTAAAATAAATTTTAAGTTAATATCATTAAATAACCTTAATACTTCAAATATTAAGTTAATAATTTAAGTATAATTTAACGTAAAGTCAATTTAAGTTAATAAGTAATTATAAGTATTAAGTTTTATCAAATACCCAAGATGATATTTATTTTTTGATTGAATAGAAAACATGTCAAAATTCGATTAGTTAAAAATAAATCGTTGATATCAACTAATATAATTAAATTAAAAAAGTAAAATATTTTGGTATTTTCTATTCCACTAAAAAATAAATATCACCAAGAATCTATTTTAAGAGGAATTTTAAAAGAGGTTTTTTTTTTTTAATATTTATAAGTATTTTATTATAAAAATGAGATATTTGATAAATTTTTAAAAATTATTTTTTGAAAATTTAAAAATTATTGAACGGATAAATTTTCAAAAAATAACTTTTTTTTGTTATATAATATATCACAAAAACATTCATATCAAAATACTTTTTATTTCATATTCAAACACTAATGCTATATGTTTGGCTATCGGAAAAATCGAGGGAAAGTAGGAGGTAAATAAAATCACTCCTCGTAAAATTCGCTTCAACAGAAGTTAATCCAAAGAGGCTTAGGAAAAGACCCACGAGTTAATTATGAATGATATGGATTAACAATTCTAATCATCAGTAACGCGTTGCACGTGACTATATTTAATTAAATTACTAAAATATGATTCCGTAATTTGAGGATGAAAACAGGGACAATAATGTAATGCTATATATATATATATGCATACGCGCATCATCTTCACCCTATAAAGCCTATCTGCTCTTCTCGCGCCTTCTCGAAAATTCCATCACCGATGGCTGCTGAAGTTCTAGGACTTTTTGATTTCTACTGGTTTCAACATCTAATCTTCACAAACGAACCATCTCCACCACATCCCGCAACAGACCCAGATCATGAACCACTCCAAGAATCAAAGCTCTCTCGTCTTCCTACTCTTCATGTTAGGTCTCGGAGTGATCAGTTTTTGAGCTCCAAAGGAAGCTGCACCCCTGATTCTCTGTCGCCGGACTCAGTCCTACAAGCGCCGAAGCTGCAGACGGTTATGTCCGGGAAGGAAGTTGGAGAAGAGTTCGATGATGCCCCGAAAAAGGAAGAGCGACAGAGACCTGTACTTGATCAGAGAAAAGTTTATGGTGGAAGGAAGAGCAAAGGGAGCAGCAAGAGCTTGTCGGACCTCGAGTTTGAGGAACTGAAGGGGTTCATGGATCTGGGTTTTGTGTTCTCGGAAGAAGACAAGAATTCAAAGCTGGTGTCCATCGTTCCTGGGTTGCAGAGATTGGGAAAGAAAGGTGGTGAAGACGATGAAGACGAGGATGAAAAGATTCTTTCAGTTTCTAGGCCTTATTTATCAGAAGCATGGGATGTGATGGACAGGAGACGAAAAGAAGTGGATCCACTATTGAATTGGAGAATCCCAGATTTTGGTGATGAAATGGACATGAAAGAGCATCTCAGATTTTGGGCTCACATGGTTGCATCTGCTGTAAGATAGAAAAGATGGATCATTCCTGTTAAAATTTTCTTTCTTCCTTTCTATTCTTTCTCCGGGCTCTTTTTCTTGAGTTTTAAAGGATGTTTTGAAGGCTTTTAGATGCAACTTTGTGGGGGTTCTTTTCTTTATAGGTTCTAAATGTAAATAAAGAGGACTAAAGAGGAATCTATATACTTCACTTAGATCTTGATTTTGGCATCAAAACTTCAAGTGTCTTGGCAATTCAAGTGTTCCTTTCAATCATATATAGACAAATTAAACTCAAGAAAATTCAGTCTATCTTCTTGAAAGAAGAGAAAAGGAGTAGGGGTTTGTATTAAAATCTGCAGTAGTTGATATGGAAATGTCAAAATGTGGAAAGTATCATCAATCATATGGTTGATGCTTTTGACTCTTGTGCTGTTTCTGAGTGTAAAGAGCAAAGTTTGATCCTCTGGTGGGCTCCTCACAAGTCACAACCAAACCACCACACCAGTATGTTATGGGCATGCAGCAAAAGCCATACCCAACTTTTTAATCTGTTGGCCAATCTTTTGGCCTAGAGGGATGAATGCAAAATATTCTTTTTATTTTTTTTAATTTTTTATTTAATTCATAACACCCTTTTCAAAAAGTTAATGACTAAAAGTATTATCAAATTCGACCTTTTCTTTTTGTACTTCAAAATATTCCATCTTATCAGAGATATTTTTGAAAAATATTTGGTTTACTCATGAAGGTAAACTTACTTTCAAGTTTCAACTCTCAATCAATGATTAGCTAAATAAGATTTGCAAGTACTTTTAACCAATTTAAATATATATCTTGACTCAGCCTCTTATGATTGGGTTGGGGTTGATTGGATAAGTATTAGGGGTGCTACTTGATTAAGAGCAACCAATCCAACCACTTAGGGGATTAACTAATCAAAGAGCCCTTATGTTGCTGATGTGATTTTGTGTGGCTGAAGTGTCTGCAAAACTTCCAATTGGAGATTCAATTTTTATATATTTATGTATTTTATTACCCCTTTAGACTATAATTTGATACACATCATTAATTGGTTACCTCTTCTTCTTTGTAAATGAGATAAAATTAGTATCTTTCTTTATCAATTATTAATATTGGCTTATAAAATTAAAAAATGAAAAATAAAAAATAAATTTATAAGTTAGTGAATTGTTTTTATATATTTTGTTACACAATAATGAGAAAAGGAAATAGAAAAAATAAATAAATAAAAATATACAAATTTATGTAAAAAACATATAGAGAATAAGGAAATCCACCGTAGGGTAGAGGAGGTACAACATAAGCATAATATATGTATGTGTGAGTAATTAACAAAATAAGTCCATACCGCAAGACGAAGCCCCCACAACCCCAAACCCGACATGATCAATGGATATATATATATGTGTGTATGTATATTTGTATATGTGTGTGTGAGTAATGAACAAAACAGATTCATACCGCAAAATGAAACACCCACTAGGATTCGAGTTAATAGCCGCAAACCTCCAAAAAAATGTCTCATAATCATAATTTCACTTAAAAATATCGCATTGTGAGCTTTTTGGATTGGATTAAAAAGAATTCAAGTCACCAAATTTTAACTTATTTTACTTTTTTTTCTTTTATATGAAAATTAAATAATTATAAATTTATAACTAATTTTAATTATATTTATTTTTCAAAATAAAAAATAAAAAAAATATTTTTCTTAAATTTATTTTTCTTTCTTTCACGTATTTCAAGAACCAAATATAGCTTATAATAAGTGTGACCCTAACTAATTTGAACTTTACATGAAGTAAGTTGAATTTAGTGATGTACGAATTTATAGTGAGGTCAAACTAAACCCACGTCACACTAAATTAATTACACCTTTAATTGAGATTTATTGAGTTGACCAATTTAATTAATTAACAAGTCTTCTATTTTTTATGATGGTATGAATGAGACTTCGCAACATTGACGCAAAAAATCCATTCCCACCAACTGATGAAAATTTCAACTTCTAAAGGTGGGCTGAGGTCAGCGCGATGCTTTCCACACTCCAACATACAGCTACATGCACCACATCCATGGATGAAAGACTTCAACCAATGATATTATTTTCTATTTAAATAACCCCTTTTTATATAGATGAATTGCATGGTCACATGAATTTCATATGATTACATGGTCCCAAGATCAGATGAATTTCACATAATTACATGGAGAAGAAGACTAATCTAATTAAGTTATGCTAATGGTTGGAAGAGGAAAAGTGTACATTGAATAGGGCTCTAAGGTGGTATTTGTTTTTTGACTGAATATAAAAGTTAAAATATTTAGTTTTTTCTATTTAACTAAAAGTAATATGTTGGTATCAATCAACACAAATAAATTGAATTTATTGCTAATAAGTTCATTTTAGTTATGTTGGTTGATATCAATACGTTATTTTTAGCTGAATAAAAAAAAATCAAATGTTTTTATTTTTGTTTTCAGTCAAAAAACAAACACCATTTAAAATATAATATAAATGACATGAGCGGACTAAAAAGTAGACCAATTGTAAAGAAAATTATTGGAAAAAATGTGTTTTTATCCTCTAATATGAAAATATGAATAAGACGGAAACCATGAACTTTGCATATTTCAAATTATGAATTCTACTCCCAAAATATTTGGGTTTTCATACACTCTTGTTTGATGTGTATTTCAGTCTCATGAAATACTTAGCAATTGTTTTGAGAGTAGAATTGTTAATTTGAAATATACAAAGTTAGGTTTCCATTTTGCTAATATTTGTATACCAGAAGATGAAAATATACTTTTTCCCAAAATTATTTAGAATAAAGCAATCATAAATCATAATATAGTACTACATATATAATTTATATATCTCAATGAAATTAATCTCACCACCTTAATAATTTCTTCCCACTGAAGAGAGTATTTAGGAAACCTTACTTTATTTAATTAGGAGATAAATGATTATCACTTAGGTGACGTTTGCATATATTTTTTTAATCTTAAATTGAAACACACTTGAATTTGATTTGAGTTTAAATACAACATAATGTGATTAAAAGATTTTTTTTTTTTTTATCAATATTTGAATGTTATTAAGAGTGTGTTTGACACTGATTTTATAAAGTATTTCTAACATTTTTAATACTTTAAAGATAAAAATTTTCAAATGTTAAAAAAAAAAATAGAAATACTTCCTAAAATTACTGTCAAGCACACTCTAAATTATTTATTTTTACTAATACCTTAGAGCTCATTTGATAATGATTTTAATCGAAATGATTTTAATTTATAGTGTTTTTTAAAATTAATTTTTAGAATAACCACGTACCAAAATATCAAATTAGGAAATTGATGGTCGGGTAATAATTAAATTTTTAATTATTAAATTTAGTCGATTGCTTACTTATTTGTATATAATGCACATTTGGATGTATGAATTTATGACTGAAAAGAATCTTCATAAATTTTAAAAATAAATTCATTACTTTTTGGATTTTTAATTTAGGAAATTAAGAACCTCAAATTCTAACTTTTTTTTTCACTTTTTAAAATTCAGTGAAATTATTGATCCGAGTGAATTTAAATGAGTGTGAGCTCTGCTTTAGAATTCTAATTGGGGAATTTTATTTGAGTGGATGATAGTTGATTTATTTAACTTGGATTTTAAATTTGAAAAAAATATAGTAAATTCATTTCTCATCCAAGTTTTATAATTCTAGTATTGTTGCTTTTGCTTTTGAATAAGCAATTCTTAGAAATTTATGATGTATAATTTGATTGAGAATTAGATAAGTTATGAGATAAAAAGACAATAATTGTATTCCATTTTGGGAATTAATGGATTTATTTTATACTTATTTCTTAAAAAAAAAAAAGCCAATTCTGATATCATTCATTTTGATTTTGAGTAAGAATTCTTAATTTAAAAAGTAGATCTAAATTCATTTGAGAAATAAGAGAGAAAATCATAAATAAATAAATAAAAAAGAACTTATGTTAGTTTTATTCAATATTTTGGACAACATTTTGCCAATTTATTTCTAAATTGAAGTACACTCTATTTACTTTTATGTCAATTGTAGAAGTTAAAAATAAAAAGATAAGAGAGGAAAAAAATTAATTTTTTTCTTTAAGACAAATTAACTTTTTTCTCTAAGACAAATTATAAAAATGTTAACTTTTTTTTATTAAGATAAACTTATCTTAGAATAAGTAATAAATTAAAAGAGAAAAGATTCAAAAATTACTTTAAGAATAAGGTAACAAAAAAAAATCAAACAAACAAACAAATAATGTCTTAATATTGTTAGTAGGCAATGGGATTGAGGATTGTTGGGATCTTGATTTTTCCCGTCTCATTCCCTTAGCTTTTATAACCCTTTCTTTTAATTATATTTGAACAGAAATCTATTCGAACATAATTTGTTCGAATATAGTCTATCCGAACATAATTTATTCGAACATAGTCTATCCAAACATAAACTATGTGCAAATATAGTCTCATAATATAATTCTATTTCATAATACGTATTCTTTTATTATCTAATATTACTACATATATACTTCTATTGTTTTCTTAAAAAATCTAGTCTAGCATATATTATTAATTATTTTATCATTTGCCAAAGTCCATTCAAAATTTTTTTATTTAGTTAATTTTCATTCCTATAATTTAGTTAATTTTCACTTTTTTATTTCCATATAAATTTTCATCAATATAAAAAAAATCTAGGCCCAAGGAAAAGACTAAATTCAAACATCTAACTACTATTGAATGTCATTAGGTTATAAGTATGTAGTCAATTAACTATTATTGGTAGAAAAATACTATGTTATTATTATTATTATTATTTATTGCTTGTAAAACTAGGAACTGCATTAACGTTATTTTTGGCATTCCTGTAAATTGATATGGCATGTGGGGGTAGAAGTAGGGTTTGTGAATTCAGAAGTAGAGGGATGTGCTGATGTGGAGCTTTTATAAATAGGGTTTGTCAATTTTGGGGTTTTCACCTGAAAGAATTAATCCAGCTGTAAATCAATAAAGTCCATTGTGGAATAGTTTCGGCAGGTCTATTTCCAAGGCCATAAAGTCAAGCATGCACACAAATATGAGGTTTTGATTGTTGTCCACTTGTCACTCAATTCCAAATACTTAAACATCATCCTACTTTGAATATTGCAGTGCAGTTTTAATGGCCACGAAATAGGCTTCAATATTTGGTTCTTCTCTTCAATACTTCTCCACAAAAGAGTGAAAAATGAGTGTGAAAGTGTGAAGAGAGAGAGAGAGAGAGAGAGAGAGAGAGAGAGAGAGAGAGAGAGAGAGAAGAGAGAGAGAGAGAGAGAGAGAGAGAGAGAGAGAGGAGAGAGAGAGAGAGAGAGAGAGAGAGAGAGAGAGAGAGAGAGGAGAGAGGGAGAGAGGGAGAGAGAGAGAGGAGAGAGAGAGAGGGAGAGAGGGAGAGAGAGAGAGAGAGAGAGAGAGAGAGAGAGAGAGAGAGAGAGAGAGAGAGAGAGAGAGAGAGAGAGAGAGGGTAGCATGTGTAATATAGCATGTGCAGAATGTGAAAGATATTAATTACTTTCAAAATGTATGTTAAGAGTTTGAACAGATGAAATAGGTAGAGAAAGACCCATATGCATAGATTTCTCACGCACATGGATTAAAATATTCAAATCAAAACTATCGCTCATCATTGTTCCATTTACTTTTACCACCTAAAATATTTATTATCGACACGTTCTGAGACCCATATACATATATATTTATATATGATGCATATTCACACGCATACACGCTCTTCATATACATATATATAAACCCTCTTCCTCATCTATCCTCCTATCTCAATCTTCTGTACAATTACTTCATCACCAATGGCTGCAAAGCTTCTAAACCTCTTTGATTTCTACTGGTTTCAACATCTAATCTTCTCAAACAAGCCACCTCCACCATCTCCTCCACCACCTGCCCCACACCCAGATCTCCAATTCTATGATCCCTTCAAGGAATCAAACCTCTCTGAGCATCTTCCCACTCTTCATGTTAGGTCTCTTGGTGATGCTGACCAGTTCTTGAGCTCCCAGGAGAGCTTCACCTTGGATAATTCTGTGTCCCCAAGCTCAGTCCTCCAGGCATCAAAGCTCCAAAGAATCTTCTCTGCGAAAGAACTTGGAGAAGGGTACCCGACATTTGCTGAGACTGATAGACCAATAGAGAGAAAGGTTTATGGTGGAAGGAGAAGAAAAGGGAGCAGAAAGAGCTTGTCAGAGCTTGAGTTGGAGGAGGTGAAGGGGTTCATGGATCTGGGGTTTGTATTCTCCGAAGAAGATAAGAATTCATGGCTGGTGTCCATCGTTCCCGGGCTGAAGAGATTGGGAAGAAAAAGCACTAGTGGCGGTGAAGATCATGATGAAGAAGAAGATGGTGAGAACATTGAAAAGAGTGAAGTTTCAAGGCCTTATTTATCAGAAGCATGGGGTGTGTTGGATAGGAGAAGAAAGGAAATGGATGGATTGCTGAATTGGAGAATTCCAGCTTCTGCTAATGAAATGGACATGAAAGATCATCTCAGACTTTGGGCTCACACTGTTGCCTCTGCTGTAAGATAGAAACATCATCATCATCATCACTGTTTGATTCCTTTGCCTGTGTTAAACCATTGTTTGTACGTAAATAAAAAGATGAGGAGAAGTTGAATTAGATCTTGTTTCATGGTAAGGATTTTGTTTGTTTTTTTTTAATGGGCGTGGGGGGAAGAGATTGAGGAAGCAATAACATGTGAAGTAATTAAGATTTTTGACAACTTAACAAACTTGGAAGGACATTGGGTGGGTACTTGTCTTCTTAAAAACTCTTAAGGAAAGAGGTGACTGCAAAGTCTGAAATTATTTGGGGAGTTAATGAAATGGGGAGTCTGATGATTTGACTTGGTTTCTGTTGAAGAACTCCTGCACAAATACCAAATGATATAGAGTTTTCAAATGTGGGAAAGTGCCAATATGACATTGATGACGCTTTTGACTCTTTTCCTGCATTTTGTGGATTGGAAAGGCTTTGGACCCACAAGTTGGTGAGTGTTTTAGACAGCAAAAGCCATACACAATTATTTATTTTCTTTTTTAAAAAAATAAAAATAAAAATAAAACATGAGAAAATATTTTGAAACATGCTCTCTTCAAAGTTACTTTTTGTACTTTAAAGTATACAATGTCACCCATTCATGTTCATCAGAGTTATTGCCTTAACTTGGGATATAATTAATCTTCCATAATTCACTTTTATTTTTCTGCTTCATTAATTTGTTTCATGGCAAATAGGTTGATCATAATTACAAGGTCCCCAGATCAATGGGTTTGTTTACATATAAATTACATGAGGGACATGATTCATCACATGTGTCTTCCATTAACCATCTCTAGATGTATTGATTACAAGTAAATATAGGAATGTAAAAAGGTAAAGGGTATCAAGAATCATTGGTCATTTTTCCTTCTTGTTGGAGATTGCCTCAGGAAGCTTGAAGGTGGGGGGTTTGTCTGCACCCTTTCTTGAGTACTCCCTCCATCTTCGAGCAGCTGCTGCAGCTCTCTTTGCTCTCTCTTTCACTTCCTCCTCTGCAACAACAATGTATCAGATACTTTCAATTTTCTATTCACACTGTTTTTAATGGTAAACAGCCAAAGCATTCTTTGTCATGAACCTCCATTATTGTAAAGTATATCACAACCTCAGTCCACTATCCCCCCATCTTGTCATTAACTCCTTTAGTGCTATCTTTCATGAATCCATGTGTTCCCATGTCTGGACATTTTAGGCTTTATTTACCACTTTCATACTAGAGTCCAATTTGAACACCTAGGGTTTGCATGTAAATATCTAAGGGTAATTCTTTATGAGGTGATACATGTGCTTTATTGAAACATAATGTCATTATTTGCCCCGATCAAGCTCTCAACATTTCAAGATCATTCTTGAAAGAAATCTTTTGGCAACCTAAACATCAAGAATTTTAGTCACTAAAGCCTCAATAAAGTCTTTGATGGTTGGGGGATTGGAATTTTTGTGTGCATGGATTGATGAACACTTAATCATTGTAGAAAGAAAAAATTTAATTTTAGGGATAAATGTTTGGACTACCTATTCTCCTCCCTCAATGTAGTTTTATATCAAGACAATTTTTTCATTTAGCTTTACAAACGACACTCCCCAACACTTTTCCACCTTATCAACCAATTCTAATTCCCTAGCAATGCTTGGAAAGAACTAGCAGTAGAAGCATTAAACAGAGAGGCAAAATATACCAGTAGCAGAAAGAGGTTACAAAATGCTGCCAAGGAAAACTGCCAAAATGCTCGTCAATCATATGAATTAAAATATTAGCGATTTCCTTCTACAAAAATAACTCTCACCTTTATTTTGGATGTCTTTTGGACTGCCCCAAAGGTTGCTCCAGTAAGATTCAGTTTTATCAGAACCTTTTTTCTTCATCATCCTTATTTTAGCTTGTTCCTGCAACAAATTTAGCATCTTCACCCATCAAACCTTCTAATTGAAGTAATAAAATAAATGCATATATATCATTTTCTTTAAGAGTCTATATTACCTAAGCAATGTACATCATGAACATTTCTTCCATGCACTAAAATCAACATGAGCAGAGTAAAAAGTAGGCCAGTTGTAGAGAAAATTCTTTAGATCAACGCATTCAGAAATTTGTGGGTTAATAGCTCAAATAGAATTTCACCCTCATCTCATTTCCTTTTGGAATGATTTGGTATTTACGTCAAAATACTACAATCACTTATTACTAAGAAACTTGGGTTGAGGATGACAGGTCCTAGATACAATCCCTAGTACCCCTTTCTTTTAGGATAACTTTCTTAAATCCACTTTATTTTTTTGTGTTTGTCTAAACGCTACTTGATATCACATTTCCATGCAACATTACTGGGTTTTCATCAGTAGGGTTTGTCAAATTTTGGTTTTAATCTGAAAGTGTCCCAACTTTAAATCATCAATCTGAAATAACTAAAATCCTGTGCAAACAGAATTACAAGGGCATAAAGTCATGTTTTTTAGCAATTTTTTTTAAGAGTTTAAAAGTGTTTTCGGGTTTTTGCCTCATGGCTTAGAAATTAGCTCTGTAAGATCCTTGGAAATATGAGTCATTTAACTGAACCTTTGTGTTGGCAACTGTCGTATACATCTGATGACCATTCAAATGAGAGATGGCTAGATCATTAAAAAAACTTTTTTTTTTGGTATTTTTCTGCAGAGAAAAGTTTATTCTAGCCATCGAGCCTTGACAATTTTTAACCAAGAATTAGCTCTAAGTAAGATATGTAAATGAAGGTGAACAGACAAGTCAGAGTTCATACCAAGGCTTTTGATTGCCTCTTTTCCCATCGGGTGCTTGCCTGCCAAATGAGAGGTGCAAGTTAATAAGAACCTCTGGGCCAATAATGAAGAGGAGTAAATTTCAGGAACAGTTCAACTGTTTTTATTTGAGGATTCTGAAAAGATGAGCCCTAAAACTAAGAGATCTTGAAAAGATACAAATAAGTCTCTTAGAAAAGTTCCAAGTTCCAAGTTCACTTGCCAACTAAACAGGATGACATGATCAGATGAAAATAATAATAATAATAACACTCACCATTCTGAACACATCCACTGCTCCAGATCCCATGCCTGAGAGCATCAATGCAACCTGATAAATAATTGAAAACAAAACCTGCTTTAGCTAATTAAACCTTTATTTTGCATGAGCATGAGAAGTGAAACAAAACATACAATACTTTTGTGTGAAATTAGAGAAAAATTTCTCTAGTGTGTCTTTCATAACAAAATGTAAAGTTTTGCAACCACAGTGGTATTTGCAGATTATCCGGATAAAGTTATCCTTAACAATATGTTTACATAACAAACATAAATGTAAAGTTTTCAAAAGATATCGGCCATAAAGTAGAATAAATATGTCAAATCAAGCATCCATTGAAACCCCCGGAATAACCAAGGTTTTGTTATTTTGGATCATCAAGCATGTTATTAATCAAATCCACGTTTTGACAGCGTCTTAATTTTTTTATTAGGAGGGGCAAATCTTTTTTTAATCTTTTCTTCACAAGAAACTTGAACCACTACATGAATGAAAAGCAAAACAAAAGACAGAGGAGAGTTTTTCCTGTTACCAAGCCCAATACCTAGGGAAACACTATCCCCGTGACTCTCTTAGCAAGTAAAAGATCATGCATGCAAGTTCCTTGAATAAGATCAACAATTTTAGAGAGCCACATACAAAGTTTACAAATCAAGTTCAGCTTGACTCATCATATGCATGATTTTTAGAATTATCACAGGTTGATCAAGCTAGGCCAGGCTCAGGTCTAATATGTATTCTTTTCCAATAAATGCATTTTATGAGGGGATTCTAGGCCAGGCCTGGAAAACAGTCCATCCTAGGTTTAAATTTCAGGAAAAAAATATTTTGTATACAAAAAAGTTCAATAAGTTACCATTCATTGAGGAAGTTATGAAATTGGTTAATACAAGAAATTGAAGATATCAGATCAAGAAGATATATGTCATCATCATAAATTCAGAAGAAAAGAAACTGCATAGTAGTTGTGTGGCCTTACATTTATTTTTTCTACCCTGCGCATTTCGTCTTCCAGCAATGACAATTGTGCAGCAGAGGTCCAATGGATGCAATCAACTGGGCTGAAACAAAGAAGATTTAGTTATCCAACTGTCTGAAATGATCTACTACATCAACTTCTTAGCATTCAAGAAACAAAGCTCATTGATCATTCATGTCCATATTGGGTTTTTATTAAAAGAAAAAAAGGATAGGATGTAAGGCTAAACACTTCATACTGTGTGCAAACTGGACTTTCAGTTTTGCTCCAAGTCCCAAGGAATTAAGCCTTCTGATGAATGTTGTGTTATCATGAACCAAGCTAGAATTCATTGGGATTGACCTAAATAACCTTTCTTGATATTCGACATGGTATTTAAGTTGCTCAATTATGATATCTCATCTAGTGACCATAAATTCCCAAATCAATTAAACTAAAAACAGGACCAAAGATAGTTTTCTAGGGAGACCAGTTATTACAGCTTGCAGTAAGAGTGGAATACAATCATCACAAGTAGAAATGAAACCTCATGTGGTCTTGCCAAAGACGTTTTCCATGCTCAAATATGTTTCTTTATTTCTTTCTTTTCATTTTTTAGTTTTATATTTTCAAATTTTTGAGATGTGTGTGGCTAAACCTGACCATCCAATGTCAGACATGTGCCTCTTGGTAAGGGGAATGCAGGAAAAATATTCATGTATAGGGGTGACTGTCAAAGTTCACCAGGTTTAGTAAGAATGCAGTATAGACCAATCATTCTCATAAATCAGAGCAAAAACTCATTATATAGTAAGAGAAAGGAGAATGGAGCAGACTAACAGAGACTATGCATGCCTCCATCATCTCCCCAAGATTATTAGCTCCATAGGTTTTGAGTTTGCTAGAGTGACAGAGACCATAAGTCTCAGCAGTCCAATTGAGTTTGCTAGAATGATGGAGACCATAAGTGTTATCAAGATATATATTATGATCCATGATCACACAACATTGTGTCTCTTGGAAATATCATTCGCAGCTTATCTTAAAGTAAACCATTAACAATAATAATGATAACTTGTCTTCAGTCTACAGGCTTGAATACCATACTTCAATAACACTAAAATATTGCAAAGAAATAGCATATTGGATTTTACCAGAAGGAACAGCAAAGAACATGATTGCGGTTTGATGATGTTCTTTCTTATGAATATACTCAGCAGTTCAACAAAAGCCACAAAACAAATCTATCATCAATACCATGATTATATTCAAGTGGCAGAAACCTACCAACTATCAATCGCTTGTTGAACTAATTCAGGCTTCCCACATTGGCTGTATACTCTGGCTCTTCCAAAGTCTTCCTCAATTCCAAAGACATCCGGAGCAACATTGGCACAATTCTTGCAGCCTATGAAGAAAATTAGAATATTTTGCTTCCAGTATTATCAAAACCAATAAATTAGTTGCAAGGAAATAAGCTTCTATATTTGGTCTTTTTCCTAGCCAGTAAGATTTCTTAAGCTCAGGATCACAGACTTCTGCTCTCCAGTAGAGAGTTCAAAGCGAGCATGTGTGAGAGAGAATCTAGCTATAACAATAGTGGCAATACAAGGAGTCAAAAACTCGATAATGGTATGACCAGAAATGAAAACTTTGCACATACCTATGCAGCTAAATTCATCCACAAATGCATGATCCCTTGGACTGGAATCATCGAAGAAAGGGTTGATTGCAGTCAATGCATGCCCATGAATTTCATCATAAACCAGACGTTGTACAGGATCGCTGAGCACCTGCACTGCAATACTCCATTTATAGTAGCAGCACACAAAAGTTGACTATGAGCTTGAAGCATTTCATTTCAAATTTGGGAACCCACCGCATAGACTTCATTAATGAACATGCAGAAATTTGTGTTCTCTGGATCGTCCCCACTCAAATCCGGATGGCAAGCTTTCATGCAATTGTAATAGGCTTTCTTAATCTGGGCTGGTGTGGCATCTGGAAGCTGGTAATATGGGCAAACCAATTATCAGAACTATCATATAGAGTACAAAGCAAGAACTAAAAAGAGAGCAACCACAGATTAAAATTACTTGCAAAAAAGAATCAAATCCTGAAGAATTAGGGGATAGTTCACTCAGAAGAGAGAAGAACTTCTCTTCTTCAAACCAATTATCAGAAAGCAAGAATTAAAAAGAGAGCAACCACAGATTAAATTTACTTCTACACTCAAAACTCAAGAAAGCCACTTCTAAAATACTATGAAAAAAAACTGTCACATGCATGCTTATATACATATACATGTGTGTGAATTGAAAAATGAAGTATTACCAGGCCCAAGACTGTATAGTAGTCCTCTGCCACCGCCTCTGACGAAGCCTGGCCGGCGGCTGCAACCCGAAATCTCCGGCGGGAAGAATGAGCGAGGTTAGTCCAACCTCTGGTGGGCTTGGGGTATGGGCTCCTCGAGGAGAAATTATGCAATGGGTTTTGGAATTTGAGCGAGTCTGTGCATACGGGCGAGAGCAATTGAGCCATTAAAGAGTGGGAAGTTGTGGGTTTGTAACAGAGGAGTGAGGAGGAAGAAGAAGTTATGAATGAAACAAGGCTGATAATTTTTGTGGGTTAAATTGGGAATATGAGGAAATTTTAAGGTGGAAGCAATTTTGGCGTGAAAGGCGGCATTGCTGACATGGCATCACCACAGCCATTTGTTATAATAAAATCTGTATCGCCTCATGCTACACTACGTATTTCTGACATTTGGCACGTGTCATTGCGTGGATAATTCTTTCTCCCACACTCTTGGATTTTTCTTTTCCTTTGAAATCTTACGTGTGATCTCTCACGAAAGGAATAGTAGTCGCTTGCCCAGGTAAGAAACCCTAAAGAATTCAAAGATGGGTACAACAATAATTGAATTTAACGTGCATAATAAGAAGATATCACAAGGTTTCGTGTGGTGTGTACGCGACTATGATTGAAATTAAATTAATATAGTCAAAAAATAAAAATAAAAATTACAACTTTCATGGTATAGTTTATTGTGGGCTTAAATTCTAATGAACTTGAAACTAAATTAGAAAATTCAAAGTTAATAAGGAGTGCTTGAGAGTCCACAAGAAGTGCTTAAGCGCTCATGCAATTTTTTTGGACAACTTCTTATTTTGTACGTTGTTCAAATTCTTTTCTAAGTTTTTTGTTACCATTCATTGGTAGGCCTAATAAGATTTATAAATACATCTATTAGTTGTATTTTTACATGGTATTGGCTCTAGAGTTTATTGTCATTTTCTCTATTTATTTTGCTATCGTAATTAAAACTAATTCAAACTTCTAAAATTGTCTTTTGATATGAAAACCAATATTAAACCTATGGCATCAGAATTCCTATATCACAATCCATTTCGCTTTTGCTTTATTTTCAATCAATTTTCCCTTTTTTCATTGAAAAACCTTGTGGATTAAATGATGTTTTGGAAACAATAAAAATATTAAAACCCCACATGCAATTGATACACTATTATGTCTTGAATTCATAAAAAAAGTTACTACCATATGGTTAACACTTAAATCTCATTCATGTAACCTATCCATACAAACTACATGTATATTAAATTACAAGTACATAAATTCAATGATGGTGTAGGTTACAAAACCAATGTTTACAAATGATAAAATTAAGAATGAAAGAGGGAAAATATATATATATATATATACCAAAGGATGCCTTTGATGGTTGTATTGTTATTGATGAAAACTTGGCTTTCTTCAATCCAGTTTTTGCTTGCCTCATATTTGTAGCCCTCCTCTTCAAAGTTTAGTTGAAGAAATTTCTCTAGAGTTTCCCCTTGATTTTTCTCAAAGTTTCTTCATCTTTGAATTTATTGTGTTTATAGGTTAAACATCACATTAGATTATGTCAAGTGCTTCCTTTAGGATTTTCACATGTCTACTTCTCTTTCACTCTTCTCTCTTCTTGCATCCTTCTCTTGTTTTCATCCCAATCAACTCAAAGAGAGATCCTTCAAATCATGCCATGTGTTTGTCTGGTGAACAATGATAGAATATGTTCAACATGAAGCTTGAATCAATCTTGTTGTACTACGTAGGGGATGTCTTGGTCAAGTTTGTCCATATTGTATTTTTAACACTCTTATAATTTAGGGTTTCATTTTAGAGAGAAAAATTAGAGTGTGACCATAATTAAAAGGAGAGGGTAAGCTTTTCTCTTTTATTTGATTAGTAGATTCTTGAGTGTCGATGTGCTTTATGCATGTATGGATTACATTGATCACCTAACCACTTTAAAAGTCTCATTTGTTCTTTATTTTTGTTGTATGTGTGTGTGTGTGTGTGTTAGTTAAGTTAACAACGGGTATTAGAGCACCCAATTTCACAAATCCTAGGCTTTGACGTGTTTAACCAATCACCATTTGAGCATAAATAATGGGATCAAATAATAGTTCATACAAAATTGAGAAGTTTGATGGTACAAATTTCAATTTCTAGAAGATGCAAATGGAGGGTTATCTATACTAGAAATATTTGTATCTATTACTAGGAAAAAAGCTAAAATAGATGGATGAAAAGGAATGGGTTTTGTTTGATTGCAAAGCTCTTGGTGTGATTAAGTTAACCTTATTGAAATTGATTGCCTTCAATATTAAAAACCAGAATACAAAAACATCCTTCATCATCTGCCTAACCAGTATGTATGAATAACACTGCAACAAATAAGGTATACCTAATTAAGAAGCTCTTTAATTTGAATATGCTAAAGAATAAGAATTTTTAGCAACACCTAAATGAATTTAATGAGATCACTGATCAATTAAATTTAGTTGACATCAAATTTGATGATGAAATTCAAGCCTTATTAATCCTTCATTTTGTAGCAAAAAAAAAAAAAAAAACAAATTTTAAAATTAAGATCTAGAATAATAGTGCTTTAGAAATCTTTATATGTGATTTGGATATTCTTAAATCAATTCCGCATAATAAAGAAAATGCCTAAAGTATCTGGAAGTCTCATATACCCAAGATCTTTTGCCAATGACTTTAACTTTTATCTTTGCACTCTAAAAGGTGGGTTTTTGGAAAGGGAGAAAGCTATGACTACTTTCTTTTGGGAGATGGAAAACGACATTCTAAAAAGTAATGGAAACCTCAATCCCTAAAAGGGTATTTATAAGATTCCCTAATTGGGTTTAAGTGACTTGAGTCTACTAAAAGTTTGGGTCATTTAATCAAACCCAAAATGAGTCATAATTGATCAATTAACCTAATAAGGTTGTCTAATTAATCAATTAATCAAATTCAAAGACTTTGGTCACTAACTCCTGTGCAACGTTATGTAATTATCAAAACACTCTTGTACATGAAGTGAGCCTAAAGCTAATCCAACTCTCATAAACCGTGTCATTAAGGTATATGAACTCAAGTAGGGGCTATTGGGACCCATAGGAGTATTAGTTTCCCTAAAATCCAATTCTGAAATTGATTTAACATGCCACTTCAATATTCTATGTAAATAACAATGAAACAAAGTTTGAGAGCATGACCTACTATCCACTACATTCAAACTTCCCATAAATTGGTGTCCATAGTTATCGCTTAAAAAGATTACTCATCTATTCCTTGAGTCATATATCTCACTTATTATATGACTAATTGACATACCCTAACTTCAAGGAGCATACATCAAATTTCCACTAAATGAAATGTTATGGTCATAGTCTTTTGAATCACCCAAGAGAACACACTATTTCAATCATATGAGATATAATAGTGTCTCTATTGAGAATACCTATTGTCACTAGCCTCCATCAATAGTGTTCCAATCTACATGGATATATGACCACCTTAGGGTCTTAGCCATAAGTTAAAGCCTCCTATCGACTTTAGCGTATACTTAATATCCTTTCAAGGTTGAGAGTTCATGCAGTATAATAGTTTGGTGAATCATGATAATCGATAACCTTCCATCATGATTCACTATAGATTATGTCTAATGTGTATCATGTACACTAGTGCACTTACCATAGGAAAATCATCTTAATGAGAAGGACAAGTCATTTCTTCAATTAGGAGATAGTGCAATACATTATCAAATGGATTACCTAAATCCATGAACTGACTGTGGACTACTTATTACTTTATAAGAAACCCATAACTTAGATCTTCTATACAACTCCTAATACATATGAAATAGTAAATGGAAAACCAAGAAACATAAATAAATAAATTTATAAACGAATCTTAATTTGTTACATCATGTTATGCTTTCTAAGGTTCAATCCCAACACTTAGCATGTCCTAAGCTCTTATGTCATAACCAACTTTGATCATGCATGCTTGAAAAAATTTACCATGACCATCATATTTTTTAATAACAATTATATAAACATTGTCACTTCTATCACTACTACAAAAAGTTTATTGAAGAATGCTTCATTCTTGGCGCTTTTAACAAGTGTCAATAATTATGAGGAAAAATGGATGGATAATGGAGCATAGAAAATATACCTCAATGTTGGCATTTTAGTGGAGTATATAATGGTGCTTATGAATGTTGGTGCTTTAAAAAGTGCTAGGGAATTGACTATATGATTAAGGCAATCTTTGGCATTTCTTAGAAGCACCATTTTCTCTGCTCATATATAAATCCCTTTTTTTTCCTTCATACACTCACACCCCACTTCCCTCACAATACAAATAGCTAAAATTAGATTGGCTACTAAAGCTTGAAGACCATTAACAATATATGTGAACCTTGTAAACATCTCAATAATGGTTTATTATCATTCATAGAAAATAATTCATAACTATGAATAATTAAATTAATTTTAGATTCCTTTACTTGATTTGTTCTTTCACGAGTTATTCCAAAGAAACTCCAAACCTTCTTTAGCTAATTTACATTGACAAACACAATTATACTAATTTCTATCAATAACATAATACAGAAAGTTAATTGAGTTTTCCTTTTATCAAGCTCATCTCATTTTTGTTTAGGTTTTGGAATCACCACTCCATTATCTAGTTTTGAAGGAATATTGTGACCATTTTTAATGACATCCCAAAGATCAAAATCAGTAGTTGTGAAAACCAAACTTATCCTATTTTTATTTTCTTCTTATAAACTTGAAACTCAACTGATTTAAAATAGTTAGTACATTTAACCATGTTTTGTTATCATCAAAACTTAATTAGGAGAATATTGGGCTAACAGTAAGTGTTATCAACCTCTCAAGATTATCTCTTCAATCCATGAGTTACAGATCTTATTATGTTTTTATGACACTCTAACTCACAAAGAGTATATGTTAAATTCCATTAAAAGAATTACTATGAAGCCACAAATTTTATGATCACATATCTTAGAATCACCTAAGGGGACACATTGTTTTAATCCTATGAGATATCATGGTGTTATTATCGAGAATACCTATTGTCACCAACCTTCATCAATAATGACCCAATTCGTTGGGAATATACTATTACTTGTCTCACCCATAGGTTAAACTTTCTTATTGATTTTAGTATAAACTTAATATCCCCTCAAGGTTGAGAGTCTGTGTAATATAGTAACTTGGTGAATCCTGACTACTTAATAGCTAATATCATGATTCATCATAGGTCTTGTTAAATGTGTAACCATCACATTAGTGCATTTACCATAAGAAACCCGTCTCGAGGACCAAGACCAACCATATCTCCAATTTAGAGGTAGTGCACTACAACCTTATATGGATTATCTAAGTTTATGAACTAGTTATGAACAACTTGTCAATCTTACAAAGAACCTATAACATAAATCTTCTATGCAACTCATAATATACTCGAGTCATGTATAATACAAATAATACAGACCTAAATGCTCAATTTAATATCAATACAAATAAGAGATATCAGGGGAAAAGTCAAGTGTAACTTTGTTGTATTATGTTTTGCTTTTAAAAGTTTTATCCCAATAATTATTAATAAAGGTAAAGTGCATATCTGACTTGATCCGTATAAAATTAGGTTTATGTCTGACATGTTCCTAACTTAAGAAATAATCTTATTTCTATTGGGTAGTGGTGAAAAATGACCATATGACAACTTTTGCAAGTGACCATAAGAAGAGTGACCCTTTACAACACAACAAACAATTGTGAAACTATTACATTTATTAAGAGCAAAGAAAATATGAATCTATTGCACCAAAGGTTTGTCCACATGAATAGTAAGAGACTAGAAAGCACTTGAATACGAAATTGTCATGTTTGAGGTAAGTTTACATTGACATGTGTGATTTGTTAGATTATATCTATCAACTAATTAATGAACTATCAAACTTTCCTCAACTATAGTAGAAATCGAATTTATTTTCGGTTCAATGAGGTTCCCAAAGCTCTCCCAACATTAACCTAACCCACAAGATTTTGATGCCACAATATTGTAATGCATTTAACCATCATATCAAATATTAATAACAAAAAAGAAAAAAGAAAAAAAAAAAAGGCCATTCTATGATATTAAAATATTCTCTCTTTTAATACCGTAAAGAAAAGTAAAAAAGTCAATATTAAAGTTTTCAGAATTTACAAATCTAATTTCAAATTCAGCATCAGATACGTATTCGCTATTCCCTAGAAGATTGGCAATATTGCGCGTGGGTCTCCGATTCGCGGAGGGCCTGGCGTCAAAACTTCTGAGAGAACCTTAAAACCCTAAGCTGAACCCAGATGGGCCAGGCGTTCAACAAACTTGCCGGCGAGCATGGTGCCGGCAACGGCGAGGGTCACTCCAAGGAAGCAGCCGTCGCCAAAACTGCCGGATTCTTCGTCTTCTCTGGAATCGCCATGAGCATCCTCAAAGCTCTCAACTCTTGCAACAACAACGACAACAAACTCCTAACCCACTCAGTGACTGAACCAAGTCAACTGAATGACCCACCCCACTCTCGAGAACCCGTCTTCAAGGTAACTCAGCTCACACATCTCATTTGGAAAATATTTTATATATTATATAGATTTTTGCTTGAATTTTCCTCTGTGTGTTTGTTCGTTTCTTTGGGGGTTTTAAGGAGAAAATTGATTGTACGGACAAGGAGGTTCGGAAGTCGACGCAGAAGACTATAGATATTGTGAAGGGAGATACACTGTGGGGTCTCTCTAGAAAACATGGGGTATTTTTTCTGTTCTCTTTCTTTTGTCATGATTTTCTTGTCTGTTTGTTTCCATGACAATATTTTCTGGGAAAATGTTGCGATCAAGAATGACTGTTTAATGCTGGATTTGGTTTCTGAGAAAATGTGGGAAGAGTGAAAAAAAGAAAAAAAGAAAAAATAATTTTGAGTTTTAGGGTATTTGGATCCTGAGTCAACTGTTGCCTTGTCCAACTACTAACATAGATGAATTGGGCCCTTCATTTTTTAGGAAACAGAAACTGCATAAAACATTGAATTCAAAGTTTGATTGGGATTTGTATTAGTTTTCTTAACTACCAGGCATAGTGCAAACCTCAATTTTTATAATGCATAATGTCTTATGCATTTCTGGTTATTTTTTCTCAAGAAAGTTTGTTGTTTGAAATGTTTTCAGCTGAAATAAAACAAGGAGACAATTAGAATTTCGAATTTGGTTGTAGTTTCTTGGTTATTAAGTTGAATGATTGACTTTTTACATCTAATAATAGGTATCAATTGATGCTATTAAAGAGGCAAATGGGCTTACCGGGGACACCATCTATGCCGGCAAGAAACTTGTTATTCCATGATGCAAATCCTTGCTCTTAATTTCGGCTTTTCGGTTTTCTCTTCTGATTATGTTGTTGGTTGTGTGTTGTGTAAGATAAAAATGGTTCTGAGAATCCTATTTTTTCTTGTTCCTTCTCAAAACCTGTTCTAAGCAATTTGGAAATGGCATGTTAGAATTGTGGACATTTTGTTTTGAAATGAAATGAGAAAGAGATGGCTAAACATTTCTTGAAATGGTGTATATCTATGGAAAAATGGTTATTGGTCACTGGGTGAAGCATGCATAAATGCTAAGGTTGTGTTTTAACTTCAATTCACTTGATGATTTCCTTTGTCATTCTAATATTCTTTTGTGTTTTCAATTTTAATTTGTTTGATAAGTTAGTTTTGGTGGATTGATTCTTAGGAATTTTCGTGTGTTTTTTCATCCACTTTAATTCCTTTAACTTCCCCCTGTTGGTCTTATATAACTTTCTTGTAGAAAGGGTGGGATGGGATGAGAAATTATTATTAGTTATTTATTTTTTTGAAATACAAATAAGAGAGTTATTGAGTGAGTGAGCTTTTCTCAGAAGGTAACATATATTATTCATGTAGACGTAGAAGGAACTTTTCCATTGCCATGGTCATTGCACTTTCTTTGATTAAGCTGCAACAGAGTGACCCTGTTCGTACTGTAAAAGGAAAGAATCTGCGATAACCTGCTAATTGGCATTTTTAGAAAACAGAGTCCAACCATATGATGTAATAGTTAAAATAATTGATATTTTAACACATCAAAAACCTGGTTGTATGGGCTGCACTTTTGGTAATAACTTGAAATATGAAAGGCTGAGTGTTCTGTGTTACATGGTCTCCAGTACACTTATGGGATGCGGCTGTGTTGGTTTTTGGCTAGGCATCAAGTGTATCTGCCCCAAGATCTTAGAACAAAGAGATTAAGAAAACTGTCATATTTTTCCAATATTTTTACTGCTGTAATCAAGGCAAATGAGGCTTTCTATGTGACATAGCTTGTTAGCTGTGGTACTCACTCATCTTGAAACATCATAGTGATGGAGAAACGGCATAAGAACATAGATGCCTTTGGGTAAGCTAATAACATGATCCTCTCTTCCTTTGGCAGACATTCATATTGTTGTACTTCTGATAATAGGTGTGCCAGGTAATGCTGTGTTGTGTCTAACATTCCTACTTTTCTCTCCTTCCGATGTCCATCTAATTCGGGGCCTATTATGAGTTCTTCACAATGTACAATATACAATTTATTCAAATATATTCCTTTTGAATATCAATATATTATAGAAATATACTAACAATGTATTATAGAGAACTCTAAACGGATTGAGAACTCGAGCTTCTCTTCTTGGTGTCTGTTCAACAATGGGCATGCCACATATGTTGTGGCATTGAGGCCAGCCGCCTATGGACGACCTTCCCGAAAGCAACCTGGGAATGGAGGATGATTGCCCTGTGGAATTGGTACCTTAGTGTTCATCTGATGCAGTTGGCATTATACCATTTTCATAATGTACAACCTGCAATCTAGTTCCATTTTGATCTAGGGTAGCAATATTAGTCTTTGAACTTCCCATGTCCTCTCTGTCTCTATCTCTGTCTCTCTGATTATTGAAGCTGATCTCAGGCTAGAACAACTCATTCTTTAGCCATCTTTTGAGTTTAGATCCGTGAATTAACTTTGATCGAGAGCATATCATTTTCTGAAGGGTCATGGGTTTTGATTGCATTCCCCTGCAAATTGAATTACTGATAAATAAATAAATAAAAATAGAAGTTAGAGAGATGAGATGAGAAATGAGCATGAAAACAGGAATTGATTCTTGATTAGTAGCTGAGGTGACGATGCATCATGATCAAACAGAACCTTTCCTGGACACGCCATGCGTGTCAAATATAAGCACTCTGACTTCATAAACATTGAATGCCATATGAATATGGTTTTGATTTGAGTATTTGATCCTAACCCAACCATCAACTTTGAAGGCGGTGGAAAAATGTTTAAGAATATGTTAAGGAAAAAAATCTGATGTAGGAAAAGAGATAATAGCCCTGCACTTTAATTTTTAATCTTTATTTAAAAAGTCATGAAAATTGACCCAAAAATAAATAAGTAAAAGTGAAAAGTTTGAAAAATGATGAACTAATTAATAATATACATGTTAAATTATTTTTTTTATATTATATGAAAATAAAAATTATATTTCACTAACTTTAAGCATATTATATTGTATTTAATATCAAAATGATGGTTTCTGAAAATAAATAAATAAATAAAAATCTATATGTTATTATTTTTTGCTTCTTTTGTAAGGTAATTTTTAAAAATATTTATAATTTTTTTTAGAAGTTTACTGGCCACTTAAATTTAGTTATTTTAAAACAGATATAAAAAAATCAATTATGTTCTAAATATATCACTTAATGAAATTTGAATAAAAATAATTAAAATTTTTTTATTATCAAGTTCTATTTTTGTAATTTAATTTTTTTTTTATACATATCTGAAATGAGCAGCAAAATAAAGCTCATGTCTTATGTAAGAGAAGAGTATAATAACGTGCATGGCTGGTAAGATAAATTAGGCTTAACAATCATAAATTCATGATACATATTAAAGACAGAAAATACAAATCCAAAAGAAATTGCAGCATAGTGGTAAGGTTGTAAGGCTGATTGTCTCACTGATTTTTGTGGATTACATGACAAATTTATATATCCCCATTTTTGGGGTTTGAATACGAAGGATATATGATATTTCATTGAATTTTCATGAATATTTCAAGCTATATTTTTTATTTTCTCACTTCTTTTTTGAATTTTAAAATGAAAAGTGGTAATTTTATTTTTTATTTGAAAAATCTTACCTTATTATAAGTGAGTAAGGTGATATTTGGTTTTTAAAAAATTTAATGAAAAACATGAGGGAATGAAAATAGAAAAAAAAAAACTCTAAGTTATAAACTATTTTTATGCGCTACTTCGGAATTTTTTTTTTTTTCTTTGCTATAAATATTAAATAACTTCAAAATGTATAAAATTTAAACTAATTTTAATTATATTTAATTTTCTTTTGTATTTTTTTTACGGTAGAATCAATTTTATGACGATCATTTTTCTTAAATTTTTTAGTATTTTTTGAAAATCAAATATAACTTAAGGTTATTAACTTTTTGATAAAAACTAAGGGGATCTTGTTTTAGTCACCATAATTAAATTGTATTATCCAATTTCAATCTTGATTCATGATAGGAAAGTTTTATTTTTAATTTTACCCTATTGGAGTTGCAACAAAATGACTGATGATAGGAAAAAGATCAAGGAGTCCCATCAAAGTGATTGTCAAAGTCATTTTGAAGTTGAATATCATATTTTAAAATATCCTGAATTTTACCAAACTTAAACAACTGTTAGGAAATCCTTAGGGTTTATTTAATTGTTGTTTTCAAGAACTGTGTTTTATGTTCTTGAAAACAAAAAATACTAAAAATATGTTTGATATAGTTTTTATTTTTATTGTTTTCTGTGTTCTTAAAATGGCTCTTTTTAAAGAACAAAAAAATGTTTGTTTTTCTTGTTTTTTTTTTTCCTTTTTACATAATAATAATAATAAAAGGCATTAGAGAATAGTTGTTCTTTGTGTTTTCTTCTCCCCGTTCTTACCTTTCCCTACCCGTGGTTTCTCCTCTAGAATGAAACAAAGCAAAACATTTTTTTTTTTTTTGTTTATTTTGACATACTGAAACCTTTATTTTATTTTTGTTTGTTTTGAAATCTGATTTTTTTTTTTTTTTTTTTTTTTGAATGGGTTGTGGGAATCATTTCTCAGTTCTGTTATTTGAATGGGATCTAAGTTTTTTATTCTATCAAACATTTTTTGTTTTATGACCTTTCCCGTTTGGATGTTGAAAAAACTGGGGAAAGAGAAGGAAAAGAATTTAATAAGAGTAGGATTTTTCTTGGGTTGTTTTGTTCAAAGGAACGAAACAAAGTATTCTTCCATGCTTTTTGTTCACAAGATTAAAAATTTTTGTTTCACTGATAGGAAGACGTAAGAATGCTATTGAACCTCTATTTTAGTTTAGAGAAAAGAGAGAAATGTTCAAATTTTTTATTTATTTCCTTGTTTGTTTGATAATTTTGGATTGATTTTATGCATTTTGAAATGCTATGTCCACTTTCTTGTTTTTTGAATATTTATTGGTTTTCAAAATTTTCATTTATTTTTAATTTTGTAAATTTATATTTTGTAATGTCTTTACCTCCTTCAACTTCTTCTCTGAGTCTAAAACTTTGTCACATAACAATTTAAATTAGAGTTAAAGGTGGTTTTGATGGAGTGCCCTATGAATTGTTGAACAATCAAATCATGTTTGAATTGTTATTTTATTTAGTGTATTCTCTTGGATAAGAAATCTGGGAAAGAACTTGTTTGCACCATTGGATAAAGATGTCTATAATTCAGATTATAAGACCACTGACCTATATCAATGATGACATTACAATACATGAGCTTAATGAAACTGGTATTTACTGGTAACTTAAAAGAAAAAAAGAAAAAAAAATGCCTAATGGAAATTGGAGAGTAAAATTGAGATGGTTAGGGAAAAACTGGAGGCTGCTACCCATAAAGACTAGTCGCATTCTGCCAAATTTATTAATTAAGATGCCAAATTTATGCTCATATGAAGTTTAGCATATGTGCAAATACAAATATTATTGAAATTAATATAATTACACTTGGTAACAAAATCATTCTTTATTTAAAAAATTTATAATTGATGTAAAACTTTAAAATTTAATAATTTTTTTTAATTTAAATGATATGTTAATATAAAAATTATTTATACATTTATAATATCAAGTTAATTGAAGAAAACACTTTATTAATTGAAAAAAATAACAACTTTCAAACACATTTTTGTTTTACTTGTTTTAAAAAAAAAATTATTAACTCAACTAAACAAGTTTTTGTATTTATGAGAACAAAAATTATTTTTCAAATTCAGTTCTCAAACACGATTTTTTTTATTAAAAAAAAAACACAAAAAAATTATTTTAAAAAACTATTTTTCAAAACAATTTTTAAAAAAAAAAGCCCTTACGTTATGAAAGATTAATGAAAAACCTCTCTTTGAACCTTGGAAAACGTGTGTTTTATTGCACCCTAGTGAACAAAAAATGAAAAGGAAAAATACAAGGTGTAAAATTCAAACTTAATCATTCCACTCAATATAAATACATTTATCTCATCTCTACACCAAACCATCCTTTTCTCTCCTTTTTAAATAAAATTTAGCTCTTCTTCAACCTTCAAACATCATTTATATAAAATCCTAATGAGAAAGAAGATGAAAGAAAATGGAAATGAGACATGAAGGAAGGAGAAAAGAAAGAGAGAGAAAAAAAGAAAAACCAGAAGGAAAAAAAGGATTAGAGATTTAGAAACGGGTGAATTGAGGTCGAAGAATATATATTACAGTCCAGAATTTAACGATAAAAACCTTTCAAAAGCTTTCAACTTTAATTTTTCTCAATAATAATTTCCAAAAAGCTGTAATCATTAGGAGTTTGTTAAGTTGAGTGAGTCTTTAGGCATTGGTTTAGCGAGTGAAGTCTGATTTTGTGGCTGCATGAAGTCACTTTTATTTTGCTGTTTTCTTTTGAAGTCATTTAAGAATATAATATTGTTGTTCTTTCATTCCTTAATGTCCAAAGCTTTCAAATATAATCTTTTTTCTGAATTACACACATTTTATAAAAAAAAAAAAAATTAATAATTTTGTTATTAGGCAAATAGATTCCAAAGAAAGCAACATTCGATACATAGAATTTATTATTTTTTAAAGATAGTTTGAAACTTTAGGAGTCATAAAACTCAAAATTGATTCATTTAATATTAAAAAAGTAACAAAGCAAAATTTATTTTGAATAATTTTGTTAGTTTTTTCCTTTATATATAAGAAATTTTTTTTCACTAAGTAAATAAACTTCAAATTAAATATGACTTAAGGCATTAGATTCATTAATTAGTGTAACAATATTTAAAAATAATTCAATACTCAAATAGTGAACCAATTATACAAAAAGTTTGTAGACAAAAATTGATCCAAAATAACTCTACTTGTTTCTCTTCCACATAAAATCATATTTTTCCAAATGTTTTACTAGATAAATAAGTTATAAATTAAGTAAGACTTAATGCATTGAATTTGTTAATAAGTTATTAATTTTAAAAAAAAATAATGCATTGAAACTCAAAAATATATTTAATCACCATGAAAAAATAATATAACAAAACTAATACATTATAAGGTATGATTTTATTGTTTCTCTTATTAATATAATTATATTTAAAAAAAAATTCCATTAGAGAAACCTTACTCCCTAAATAACAAAAATTGTCTTCGAGAACATTTCTCTAACAAACCTTACTCCCTTCTTCTTTGCGTGTTTTTCTTGTGATATTTTTTTCAATTCCTTACTTTTCAATTTCCTCTAAATTTCTCCTCAAGTTCTTTTTTTTTTTTTTTTTTTTTTTTTTTTAACATCCTTTTTTGGATTCCTTACGTTTCAATTTCCTTTATTTTTTCCTCAAATTTCAGCCCTCTCCTTAACATGCTCTTTTAAAACTTTCTAGGACCACTCCAAAAAGTCCCAAGATCCTCCCAAAGTCACCCTTGTCCTCTTTTATACTCCTACCTTCTCCTTCCGTGTGGGTTGCCATTTCTTTTAAAGTTCAAATCTTTTTGTCTTTTGCTTTCCATCAAGCCTTTGGCTTCCTTTTCCTTATCTCAATTCAATAATTCAATCTCCATCTTCCAACTTCAAATTTGGAACCTTCTCCGATCAAAGCAATCTAATTCCCCTCTTCAACTTTTTCCTTCTCTTTTAAATTTCTTTTTTTCAATATTTAGATCCTTATCCTTCTAGACCGAACCATAAAATAAAATTCAATATCAAAACTAAAATAAAAATAAAATAAAATAGGATAACTAAACACAAATGAAAATGAAAATAAAATAAAATAGTTTTTTTATTGTCAGAATGTATTTTCTTGTTTTTATTTTATTTTAAAAAATAAAAAATTGTTCTTAAAAACAATTATTAAACAAACCTTTAATCTTTCATAAAACATTATTTTTACCTAAAAAATACATAATTTTAGATCAGATATCTATGTACCTCTATAACCTATTTTCATAACATTAAATTTCTAAAACCTACAATTTCAAATAACCAACTAAGGTCCCTTATTATCCCTAATAATACCTCTCTCACTCCTTTTAGATCCGTTAAATATTTTTTTCTTTACTTTATTATCGTCTTAATAACCAAACTTTTCACTATCATCCTTCCAATGTAATCTTTAAACATACTAGTTGCTTTCTCTAATAATAAAATAAGAAGGAAAACATTGAATTAAACTTTTTATCGTCAAATTTGTCAAAGAATATATACTATTTTTTCTAGTGCACTATCCCTTTTAACTATCAGATTTTACCCAATATTGATATTCCAATTATTTAGTCTATATTTGGTCTTGAAAATTTTAAGAGAAAATGTGAGGAAAAGAAAATAAAGAAAAAAATGTAAAAAATAAAATAAATAAAATAAATTCAAAGTAAATAAATTTTTTTATATACTTTTTTAAATTCATTTCACTTATTTTTCTTTGATTATATAAATATTAAATAATTTTAAAATACATAAATGTATAATTAATTGTAATTATATTTGATTTTCTTTTTTTCTTAGTACTTTCCAAAAAGCAAACATAACTTTAGAAAATTTGGATAATTATCACGAATTGATAATCGAACTTATTTAATACCAACACAAATGAAAATGTGATTTTGATCATATATAGCTCCCCCGAATAACTCACACACGACATTAATATTGATGTCTCTTTCTACAAACAACTTATTTATTGAAAGCTTAGAATGAACTAAAAGCCAAACCAACATCTTAACTTTAGAAGCCTTTAGAAGCGCACTTTAACTTCCAAATTCAATTGAAATGAAAACTGTTGCTTTAATCTTTTCCATCTCTACCTCTAATCTGCCCATGCAGCAATTGTTGATTTAATTGTGTAATTAAGCATTTCCTTGTTCCAATCCTTTTTAGTAGTCCAAAAATCTTTAATCTTAAGAAAAAAGAAAAATGGTTTTTTATATTTGATTTCATCACACAAAATACGAAAAAAAAAAAAAAAAAACATTGGTAACAACCTGAGAATAGGATGGTATGCAAAACGATCTTGTATCGGAGGCTCATGACCATTGCTTTGTGTTTGAAGAAGTGTTGCAATGAAACCATAAAAGAAAATCAAATTGGCAAAAAGAATTATATATGAAACAATCTTCCCTTATGACAATGCACATCTTCTATTTTGCAAAACAAATTAGAGATCATGAAGATCAAATGAACTAAAGTGAATAGGACATTAGAGGATGGAGGTGAGAAATATTTGGAAGGAGATTAACTCACTTCCCATCAAAAAGTCATTTATGAGTCAATTACATAATTGAGGCAGTTAAGTGTGGGAAATATTTTTTTTTTAAATGCCTCAATAGTAGACAAATAGCACCATCCATAAGTATTTTAAATGGTTTAATTTATGGTAGCAAACTAGCTGGCATCAATGGTAGTTAATAACATCCATTGAACTTAACTTCTTACATTCCTATAAAAAAAAAAAACTGAGGCTCTCAACCTTTGAATATCCAAAATGTCCCCATCAAACACCTAATGTTCTTACCAGTAAAAATAGTCCAAATTTTTAAATAATAAAATATAATATTTTATGCGTAATTAATTAAATAGATTCAAACAAGGTTTGTCTGAAAAAATAAATTATTTAAATGAACCTAAATCCAAAATTATTACAGAATAAATTCTCTTTTTATGATTAGTTTTGTTGATGTAGAAGTCCACACGTTAACGTACGATTTCTGTAAACCATATGTTTTTTAACAACTAGTGGCGAATTTTATCCAGGTCAGAGGATGCATGCATGTGCCCCAAACATATTGAGGCTGGCTGGATTGCTGTAAACCTTTGACCATGAATGTCTACTGGCGAATTAGGCAAAAGTAGCAAAACGGCTTAACAACTAGTAGTTTAGTTTGTTGAGTTTGTTGTAAGCCTCTCTGTTTTCCTAATCCCTGCTATATATATAGCAGAGGTATTGTATTGCATTTTATTCAACTTCTATAAAAACCCTCTCTCCTTCTCTCTATCTTCTTCTTTCTATCTTGGTATCAGAGCTTAGGGTTCACGCATCAATGGCCCCTGTAAATCAGACTAATGGAGAGGTGCTACGATCGGATCTTCAGCTGAAGCTAGAAGAGGCAATCCGACGACCACAGACGAATCTTTGAGGATGATAATAAGCCCTTTGAGTCAGCTTATTACGATGCGTCTGAAGGATGATAATTTCTTGATGTGGAGGTATCAAATTGAAAATGTTGTACGGGGTTATGGTCTTAAGGTTTCCTGTTTGGAACAGAGCACCTTCCACCAAAGATGGTGACTGATGAAACAGGGATTTTGGTTCCAAATCCCAAATTCAGAGATTACCAACGCCAAGATCATCTGTTGATTTCTTGGCTACTATCTTCAATCGGAAGTACATTCTTGCCTCAGGTTATTGGGTGTTCTTCAGCTTTTGAGGTATGGAATACAATTTCCTAGAATTTCAATTCTCAGTCTTATGCAAAGGTTATGTTCTACAAGAGTCAAATGCAGATGTTAAAAAAGGATGGTCTGACTATGAGAGATTATCTTACAAAAATGAAGAATTATTATGATCTTCTTGCTACTGCTGGTCACAAGATTTCAAACACAAATCATATACTTGCTATAATGCAAGGTCTTGGAGAAGAATACGAGTCTGTCATTGTTGTTATCTCCTCGAAGAAGTCTTCTCCTTCTCTTCAATATGTCACCTCGACTTTGATTGCCCATGAAGGAAGAATTGCACACAAAATCTCATCTACTGATCTTTCTGTGAATTACACCTCTCAGTATTCTAATAGAAGTTCTTCTTCCTCTTGGAATTCTAATGGCTACCCTTCTAGTGGTTTTCAGAATAGGAATCAGTTTGGAGGAAATCAGATGACTAAAGGGTCTTTTGTTCCTAAAAGAGGAAGAGGTCGTGGCAGAACTCAAGGAGGAATTAAGCCTCAGTGTCAACTATGCAATAAATTTGGTCACACCGTTCATCGTTGCTTCTACAGGTATGATCAAAATTTCCATGGGAATATGCCTGCTAATGGACCTACTCCTGGTGTTTTAGGAAGTGGTGCAAGAAATGGAGCATCTGGTCCAAATTCTAGTGCTGGAAATGTCAATCTCACTAAGTATGATGCTCAAGAAGATCAAGATTACTCAGAAATGGAAGCAATGGTTGCCACTCCTGAAGATCTTCAAAATTGTTGTTGGTTCCCAGACTCATGAGCCACAAACCATGTTACTCATGATCTTGGCAACCTCAATTCTGGTACTAAGTATAATGGTAACTCAAAAATCCACATGGGGAATGGGACTGGACTTGAAATTTCACATATTGGTTTATCTGTTTTTCCTTCTTCTTCTAGTCCAAATAAAGTTCTTCTTTCTTAAAAATACTCTTAGAGTTCCTGCAATTAAGAAAAATCTATTAAATGTTTCTCAATTTGCTAGAGATAATAATGTCTATTTTGAGTTTCATCCAAAGGTTTGTTTTGTTAAAGACAGATCTAATCACTCTTTACTCTTGCAAGGCACTCTGCATAAAGGACTCTATCAGTTCCACCTGTCAAAGAATCTCTTTGGAAAAGCATCTGGTCTGTCTTTATCAAATGGTCAGAATGAACTTACATGTTGTACTGCTTCTCTTATGCATAATGTCAATTCTAATCTTTCTGTAACAACCAGTTCTAGTTTTTCTGTTTTTGATCTATGGCATAAAAGGCTTGGTCATCCGGCCTCAAAAATTGTGACACAAATTCTCAATGATAATAAAATTCCATTTTCTACCAAATCTGGTTCTTCAATTTGTTCAGCTTGTCAGCTCGGGAAAAGTCATAATTTGTCTTTTCCAATTTCTCAAATAGTGTATACTAAGCCTCTTCAGTTAGTTGTATCAGATTTATGGGGACCAGCTCCAATTAATTCTTCTTATGGGTTCAACTATTATGTTTCTTTTGCTGATGCATACTCTAGATACACCTGGGTTTATTTCTTGAAATCTAAGTCACAAACTAGAGAAGTCTTTTTACTGTTTAAAGTTCAAGCTGACCTCCAATTTTGTTGTAAACTCAAAACCTTTCAAACAGATTGGGGTGGTGAATTTAGAAGTTTGAAAACCTATTTTGAACAACATGGTATAGTACATAGGCTTTCATGTCCTTATACTTCAAAACAGAATGGCATTATTGAAAGAAAGCATAGACATATAGTGGAGTTAGGTTTGACTCTTCTTGCTCAAGCTTCTCTTCCACTTAAATATTGGCTTGATGCTTTTTCCACAACCGTTTTTCTTATCAACAGGTTGCCTACTGAGGTCTTAAAGCAAAAGTGTCCCTATGAGTTTTTGTTTCATTCTAAACCCAATTATTCTCAGCTTAAGGTGTTTGGCTGCCTTTGTTTTCTTCACCTAAGACCTTACAATAAACATAAACTAGATTTCGGTCCTCACCTTGTACTTTCCTTGGTTACAGTTCTAAACACAAAGGGTACAAATGCTTAAATCAACAAGGAAGAATGTTTATTTCTAGAAGTGTTTTCTTTGATGAAACTAAGTTTCCTTTTGCTGATAAACCTCAAAAACCTGTTCAAACTGTTTCACATTCCACAACTGGTCTTCCTTGCATTCCTTTAGTTAAAAACCTAGAGCCAATAAGTGTCAGTCATTCATTGTCACTTCCCACATCATCAGCTCAGTCAAGTCATCAACTTGATGAGAATCCTGGTTCAGACATTAGGTATGTTCAACAAGATTTATCAAACACTGATTCTTCTTCAACTATGCCAATTCTCAATGAGTCAGCTTCCATATCTTCTTCTAGTCTATATGTTCTTCCTGGTACAATTCCTTTATCCACAAATTCAGGTGAACCAAATGGATCCATCAATACAAGACCAGTCACTTTACCACAACAGCCACATCATATGATTACAAGGTCCAAGAATGGTATTTTTAAACCAAAGGTCTATACTGTTGATCTTAATGATGAAGAACCTAATACTTTACAAGAAGCAATCTCTCATCCCAAATGGAAAGAAGTAATGAATGAAGAATTTAGAGCTTTGATGAAGAACAAAACCTGGTCTTTGGTTCCTCTTCCAAGTGACAGAACTTCTGTTGGGTGCAGATGGGTTTTTAAACTCAAAAGGAATCCTAATGGATCTGTCTCTAGGTACAAAGCTCGTCTAGTAGCAAAGGGCTACTCTCAAGTTCCTGGTTTTGATTTTTCTAAAACCTTCAGCCCAGTTGTGAAGCCTACTACAATTAGAGTTGTTCTTGCTATTGTTGTTTCTCAAAGTTGGTCTATAAGGCAGTTGGATGTCAATAATGCCTTTTTAAATGGTGAATTGCAAGAGGAAGTTTACATGGACCAACCTCCAGGTTTTGATGGTAGAACCAATCAAAACCAAAAGCTAGTGTGCAAACTACATAAGGCCTTGTATGGCTTGAAGCGGGCACCTCGGGCCTGGTTTGACAAACTCAAGATTTCTCTTCAACAGTTTGGTTTTTCTTCCACTAAATCCGATCAGTCCTTGTTTGTAAGGTTTACCAACTATTCTTCTCTCTTTGTTCTTGTTTATGGCGATGACATTGTGGTGATAGGAAGTAGTAGTCAAGAGATTCAAGAGCTGATCTCAAAGTTAAGTGGTTTGTTTTCTCTTAAAGATCTTGGTGAGCTTAGCTATTTTTTGGGAATTGAGGTAAAGAAAACTACAGATGGTGGACTTCATCTCTCTCAAAAAAAATACATTCAAGATTTTCTAAAGAAGACTAAAATGGATGGAGCTAAGTCGCTTCCCACTCCTATGTTTTCTGGTCTAAAACTTTCAGCTGAAACGAGTGATTCAATTGATAATGTTTTTTAGTATAGAAGTGTTGTTGGAGCTTTGCAGTACATAACCATCACTAGACCCGAGATTGCTTTTAGTGTTAACAAAGTTTGCCAATTTATGCAGAAGCCTTTAGACACTCATTGGAAGGTTGTCAAACGAATTATAAGGTATCTCAATGGCACTACAGATCTTGGTATTGTGTTGAAACCATCAGAAACTATGAATTTAATGGCTTTTTGTGATGCTGACTGGGGGAGTGATGTTGATGATCGAAGGTCTACATCTGGGCATTGTGTTTTTCTTGGGAAAAACTTGGTTTCATGGAGCTCAAAAAAGCAGCACACTATTTCCAGATCTAGTACTGAAGCAGAATATAGAAGCTTGGCTAGCTTGACCTCAGAACTGTTATGGTTGCAGTCCCTCTTGTCTGAACTCAAATCTAAGATGACTATGGTTCCTGTAATTTGGTGTGACAATATAAGCATTGTTTCTCTTTCAGTTAATCCAGTTTTGCATTATTCAATAACTAAGCATATGGAGTTAGACCTTTATTTTGTCAGGGAGAAAGTAATGGAAATAAAGCTGGTGGTCAATCATGTACCAGCTGAGGATCAAATTGCAGATGTGTTAACAAAGCCTTTATCTTTCAGGTTCTTTGACAAGCTGCGTGGGAAGCTTACTATTACTTCTCTTGATCTAAAGAATGGAGATTAAGCTTGGTGTGAGTTCAGTGGTTCCCAGAGGGTGGAAGGTTCAGTGGTTCCCGGAGGATTCATTTGAGGGAGCAAATTAGGCAAAAGTAGCAAAACGGCTTAACAACTAGTAGTTTGGTTTGTTGAGTTTGTTGTAAGCCTCTCTGTTTTCCTAATCCCTGCTATATATATAGCAGAGGTATTGTATTGCATTTTATTCAACTTCTTCTATAAAAACCCTCTCTCTTTCTCTCTATCTTCTTCTTTCTATCTTGGCGTTTTCAGATGAACAAATATTTTTATTTTATTTTATATTTTTTTTTGGATTTTTTTTTTTTTTTTTTTTTTTTTTTTTTTTTTTTTTTATGGCCAGCCACTTTGGCATTTCTCTCTTTATCTTTTGTATTTTTTCTTTAAAATGTTGAACTGTTTGACTAAATGATTGATTGGTGATAATTCAAGGTATAAAACTTGTAAACAAAATGTATTGAATAAAGATTTTAGTAATTAATATTAAAGCTCATATATTTATTATTACTTGAAATTTTTTTGTATTAAAGAAAAAAAAAAAGGGTTGTGACTTTTACTTAAGTGACATCATGCATGATGGAAGATTTGGCAAAGGGTTTCAACCATCAAAATTTCCGAACGATTTTTCTCATCAAAGCAAGACAAACATCACAACCAATCTTTTATTACATGAGATATGTATTCAAAGTAATGCGTGGGAGGTGGGAGAGACAGGTAGATTAGGGTTGGATACATCTTTGACTGGCCTTACGTGTGGCCATTCAGGCATATATATATACACATACACAAGTTGAACAAGTTAGTTGTATTGTATTGAGTTTTGAGTCCTTAAAAGCCAACATTTCCTTCTTTTAATTCTCCCTTAAACTGTGACAAAATGGTATGCATGCATCGAATATCATCTGACTGCTTACTTTGTTTGAATGAGAAAAAAGAATGATCTCCATTCAAACTTAGTTTATTTATTACTATTTTTCAAGTGAAAGGAAATCATGCTAAAAAGTTATACTGCAGGCAAATTATAACCTATTCAAATAGCCTCACCTTGATTCCTGATGCCACATGCAACTGATGCTTGTGCAAGTATGGTTCCTATGATCTCTTAGAAAAAGATTGAAGAGAGTTTGAGAGCTTGTGGCAGTATAATTTTTTAAACTAAATGGAAGAGAATTTAGGAGGAAAATAGGTTAGAATTTGAGATGATATGGCAGATGAAGGTTGAGAGAATTTTGATACCAAGAAGTAGAGATTTTCTTTATATTTATCTGAACTCGGAAATTGTCAAACATGAAATCTAAGACCATGGTTAATATTTCAATATGATAACAACAAAGAGGAAGAAAATGAGTTGTTGGGTGCTGGATTACACCCAAAATCAAGGTGTTGATGGAAACCAGAAACGATGATGATCACGTAACAGTTGCGGCTAGTATTTTACTCATCCGGAAAGATTGAAATTTGAAAAACCCCACTTCAACGACCTGAAACCTTAAACCACTGACTCAATCAATGGATGCACAATAGCCTTCAGGGTGTGTACATAATTTTTATAAATGTCAAATATATATTGCCAATTGGAAAGCCATTCTTGATTTGTACTTTGAATATGTGCATAGGTCAAAACTTCATAGTTTATATTGGAAGTACTTTGAATTTTCCAAGGCCTGTATTTTTCGTCACCAACTAATTTCGAAGTGATAAGATTAATGACTTTTACGCTTACAAATCATTAAAGATAGAGAACGTATCATGAATTTGTAAACTATAAATAAGGGATCTCATACCCTGTTTTGCACAAAGATTAAGAGACCAAATGGGTAGTTCAAGCTCTGCAGAAACATGTATACTTGTTTTTACCCTTCTATTCTCATCAGTTTCATGGGCTGCTTCAAGTTCAGTCCATCAAAACTTTCTGCAATGTCTTACCCTTAATTCAAACTCCTCAACCCCTATCACAAAAGTCCTATACACCCCAAAAAACTCATCATATGAAACTGTATTGGATTTCTCCATTCAGAACCTCAGATTCACATCCTCTTGCACCCCAAAACCACAGATTATAGTTACACCATTGCATGTGTCCCACATCCAAGCAGCTGTTATTTGCTCCAAGAAATATGGCTTGCAGATCAGAGCCCGGAGTGGTGGCCATGACTACGAGGGTCTCTCATACGTCTCTGAAGTCCCTTTCATCATCGTTGATTTGCTGACACTTCGATCCATCAATGTTGATGTTGAAGATGGCAGTGCTTGGGTAGAGGCTGGTGCAACTCTGGGTGAAGTTTATTACAGCATTGCCAATAAAACTGCGACTCATGGCTTCCCTGCAGGCATCTGCCCCACTGTAGGAGTCGGTGGGCACTTAAGTGGAGGGGGTTACGGGACATTGTTGAGAAAGTATGGCCTAGCAGCTGACAATATAATCGATGCTTACATTGTTGATAGCAATGGTACACTTCTCAACAGAGAATCCATGGGAGAAGACTTGTTTTGGGCTATTAGAGGTGGTGGAGGAGCAAGCTTTGGAATCATCGTCTCATGGAAAATCAAACTTGTGCCTGTCCCATCCACTGTGACCGTCTTCAGAGTTACCCGCACCTTAGAACAAGATGCAGAGAAGATACTACTTAAATGGCAGCAAGTGGCTCATAAGCTCCATGAAGACCTCTTCATCAGAGTCTACTTACAGGCTGTGAATGGCAGCCAAGAAGGGGAGAGGACGATAAGCTCTACATACGAATCTCTATTTCTTGGTAACACCAGTGGACTGCTCTCGCTAATGAACGAGAGCTTCCCTGAGCTGGGGTTAGCGGCCGAGGACTGCAATGAAACAAGTTGGATAGAGTCGGTGCTTTACTTTACAGGCTTCTCTGGACAACCTCTTGATGTTTTGCTCAACAGGAGTCAAACATCCAAGAACTATTTCAAGAATAAATCAGACTTTTTGAAGGAACCCATTCCCGAAACTGGGCTGCAAGGGATATGGAAGTTGTTCTACCAAGTAAAAAATGCAACGGCATTGATGATCATAAGCCCATATGGTGGAAGGATGAATGAGATTCCAGAAACTGAAACCCCTTTCCCACACAGGAAGGGAAGCTTATATTCAATCCAGTACGTAGTCGCCTGGCTAGAGGAAGGAGAAGAGGTGTCAAAAAGGCATATATATTGGACAAGAAAGCTCTACAAGTTCATGGCTCCATATGTTTCCAAGTCTCCAAGAGCTGCATATCTCAACTATAGGGACCTTGATTTGGGAAGGAATAAGAACGGCAACACAAGCTATGCACAAGCCAGCATTTGGGGCCTCAAGTACTACAAGATCAACTTCAATAGATTGGTCCAAATCAAAACCAAGGTAGATCCAAGTAACTTCTTCAGGAATGAACAAAGCATCCCTCCTCTTTCATCATGGTGGAAGAATTGAAATTAAGAGACTAGAGGCACCTTGGCCAGTGGCCCAAACTAATTCCTTTATAAAGTTTTATCTCATTGGCAAAACAGGCGGTAATAAGCAGCTTGATGCATACTAAATAAACATATGTGCTAACTGTAATAATGCATTGTATTGATTTGTAAGAAATTATAAATAAATAAAAAATATCAAGCAATGTGTTTATTCTTTTCAACTTCAATCTTCAATTTTTCTGTCAGGAAAATAATTTTTCCTTTTTTAAAAAAATTACCTTTGAATTGCTTCTCAAATGGTGTATGGTTTATTTTTTGCAGAACTTTGGAAAATCTATGCACTCTTTTCTAGAATAAGCAAGTCAAAGAATATTATTTTTAAAAAAGTACATAGCACTGCATTTATTCTTTTTTTCTTTTTTGCTTTTTTTTCCTTCTTTGTGCCATAGCGTTTGCCATATTCTTGCATCGTTATGATCATATGTTCATGCTACTGTCATCATTTAAATCTAGGTTATGTCCCTCAAAGCTCAACCCCTTAAATTCTCACCAAGTTCTCCCTAAAAGCCACATAATTATGCATTCTCAGGAAAAATAAAAGGGAATAGTAGTTTGACATATTCCACTTTAGCAGATTTCTTAGACTTGTGGGCAACAAATTAAGCATGCAGGAAAATAAGGCCTATATTGATTGATTACCATGTCGCACGAGCATTACTATCACCTTTTCCAAATAATCTGCAGACCAACACTTCACATTGCTAATGTCATTTTGTCCCACCAGTGTCTTGACCACAGCTTATGGTGTCCCTACAATGTCATCACAGTTGCTGTCACTTTGATTGCAGTTCAATAAACTCCAGAGCATATATATTATAATTACTTCTCTTTTTGGCAGCAGCAAGAATGCAAAAACATTCTTGTTTCAGCTTCCTTGGGGGTACAGCTGATTCAATAGGAAGGTTCTTGCGATAGCAATACAATTGAATGATAGGATCTTGGCATAATAATTACAATTTCATATAGTGAATTTTGCTGGTTACACGGACATCAATCAGCTGATACCAGAGTGAGAAGAACCTTACTAGGCTTTTGACTCTCTGATGGACCTGCAACCAACTAAATATGAGGAGAGTGTCCACTAAAATCTACACATGATGTCTATATTAAAACTATCAATTTAATTCAAGAGCTTAAATTGTTATACAGTGGACTGATCATGTATCAGACCACTAAAGATTAACAATATCGCTCCTGAATTTCCACATTAAACCCGATGTGACCATCAAGATATGTGCCCATATGAGGTTAATTGTTAAACTACAAGTGCATTAAACAATATCTTTTGTCTGAATGCTATAATTCAGCATAGGTCTAACAGTTCATAGTTTACTTAATTCATTAATCATCCTAGTAGCTAAATCATCATAATATAGCTTCTGTATTTTTAATGTAGTTCAATTGTCTGGCTTAATATGCCTAGCTCTCCCTTGAACTGGACCTTGGGAAGCATTAAAAATGTGACTTAAATCTCTTTCTTGGTTGTCCTGTGTCACCTCAAATGAGATGGAAAAGAAAATACCAAACAGTTTCTGTTCAATTACTTGGCCTCCAATCGGACGATGATGAAAAGTATTAGAAAAAGAAAAATGATACCATGGCGAAATACTATGCATTTGACTTCCAAGATGGTTAGCTATTATATATAGATGGAGGCATGTTACTGTAAACTGCTCAATTGGTCAGCTGCTTGCTGCAATAAGCCAAATTAAACATGTCTTTAGCAGTCATGAACCATGTGCAGTCCAATCGAGCAGAGTAGTATAATTAAATCGAGTGCAACGACAAACAAGAAAGAACTTATATTTAAATTGAGAAATAGAACATGCTCATTACTGATCAAGATAAGACCATCATTACAAATATTTATCTGTTTATTTAGTTATGATAAAGCCACTTGGTAATGTTTAGACAAGGAAAAGTCCAACCAGGAATATAGGGCAGTGGCAAGCTGCCTACGATTCCTCAAACCTCAGTTCTTCCACCATGGGGAAAGAGATGGGATGCACTGTTCATTCATGAAGAAATTACTTGGATCCACTTTGGTTTTCACATGAACCAATCTATTTAAATATGTTCTAAAAATATTTTTTACATTCACGGCTTCATATAATTATTTTCTAAAACAACTCTAAAAATAATAAAAAAAATGTTTTATGAAAACACCATATTTTCTTTTATTAAGAAAATAAAATAAAAAATAGTTTTTTTATTATTAAATGTTTTTCTTTTTTAAAGAACATAATTTTGTTTTTAAAAACAATCATTAAACAAACCCTTTATCTTTACACTATTTTTGCCTAAAAGATACATGATCACTAATTTTAGATCCTTTATAAAATCTATATCTATAACCTATTTTTGTAACATTAAATTTCTAAACCCTACAATTTTAGATAACCAATTAAAGCCTCCCCTTATTATCCCCTAATATTACCTCTTTCACTCCTCTTAGATCCATTAAAGTTTTTTTCTTCTTTACTTTATTATGTCTTAATAACCAAACTTTTCATTATCATCTGTCCAATATAATCTTTAAGTATACTAGTTGCTTTCTTAATAATAAATTAAGGAGGAAAACATTGAATTAAATTTTATATAGTTGAATTTATTAAAGAATATTTACCATTTTTTCTAGGGCACTATCTCTTTTACCTATTAAATTTAACCAAATATTGATATTCCAATTATTTAGGTTATATTTGGTTCTTGAAAAATTTAAGAGAAAATATAAAGAAAAGTAGAAGGAAGTAACAAATAAATTCAAAATCAATAAATTATTTTTATATTTTTTTAAATTCATTTTACTTATTTTTCTTGATTATATAAAGATTAAATAATTTTAAAATGTATTCTAACTACTCATAATTATATTTGATTTTTTTCATATTTTTCATGGTGAAACGGAACATAAGAAAACCATTTTTTTTAATATCATCTTCTTTCTTTAATACTTTCTGGAAACCAAAAATAACGATAGACAATTTAGTCCGTTATCACAAATTGATAATCAAACTTATTTAATATCATCGCAATGAATGAAAATGTGATTTCGATGTCTCTTTCTACAAACAACTTGTTTATTGAAAGCTTAGAATGAACTAAAACCCAAACCAACATCTTAACTTTAGAAGTGCACATTAACTTCCAAATTCAATGAGTAATGTTGCAGATATAATAGTGTAATTAGCTTTTCCTCGTTCCAATCCTTTTTAGTGGTCCAAGAATCTTTAACCTTAAGATTCTAATCAATCATTTTCCATTGATTGGATCCTGGATTGTCAACTTTTTCAATTAAGGCAATGAGTGACTTATTCATTTGAGGATTTAAATTAACTGGATTAAAAAATTCGAGGACATACATCCAACCACAGGATCTTTAATAATACTCTAAAATTTTTTGTGAAGTAACTCAGGCAATCCTTTGGGGGCCTGGGGCTCTAGCATTAGGAATTTGGGTAATAGCTTTCCCAAACAGACCTTATAAGAATTGAGTTACATGAACTAAATAAGATACACCATATGATCTAAATCTATTATGAATCATTCTTGGATTAAAATATTTCCAATCTCAATATGGACCTTATGCCATATTCCTACATCATCTTTTATTCCGTATGAAAGGATTTGGGATTTCTGTACGGGCATTGGATCCTTTTGCCCGAACTCTTTGACCCCAATAAACTTCTTACAATTGGGCTAATAATTTAAATTTTCTTTTACCATCTCTATAGTTAGTTGAATTTTCGACATTTTGACATCAAATTTTTCATAAATTTAAGCCAATATAAAGTCTATTAATTGAAAACTTTATTGCTATGCCTGGCTCGCTCTCGATAAAGAAAAAAAAATGATAAAAAAAATTATTTTCTTATATTTTATTTCACTTTATAAAGTATGAAAAAAGTATTAGTAGGAATTTGAGGAGAGGACGGTGTCCAAGACAATCCTATATTAGATGATTATCACCATAGTTCTGAATTTGAAGAAGGTTGCAATGAAAATAACGAAAAATATATATATACATAAAAGTCGAAGAATAAGAAAAGATCAAATGAAACAATCTCTATGACAATCCAAATCTTCTATTACGCAAGAAGAAAAATGAAAAAACTTAGAGATCATGAAGATCAAACGAACTGAAGTGAATAGGATATTAGAGGATGGAGGTGAGAAATATTTGAAAGGAGATTAAATCACTTCCCATCAAAAAAGTAAAAAAGACATGCCACATCAGCCTAAAATACAATTGCTCTTAGTGAGATGAACAATTAATTGATGAAAACGACATTTATGAGTCACTTATATAATTGAGGTAGTTCAGTGGGAAATTTTTTTTAAATGCCTCAATAGTAGATAAATAGCACCATCCATAAATATTTTAAATGGTTTAATTTATGGTAGCAAACTAGCTGGCATGAATGGTTTTTAATAACATCCATTTAACCTAATTTCTTATATTTATATTAAAATAATTAAGGACCTATTTGGTAGCTATTTTCAAAACCAATTCTAAAAAATAGTTTTTGAAAATTATTTTTAAAAATTATTTTCTGATTTTTGTAAAACAAAAGTCCGTTCTAAAACCTAAAATGTTTGTAACCTATTTTTAAATTTACTTTAAAAATAATTTTTATATGTTTTATTTTTAATCATTTTACATGTTTGTATAATTATTTTAAAAAAAATCATCACGAAACAAATTAAAACAATAGAAAATAACTAAAAGATGTTATTTAAAAATAACTTATTTTTTGTTTTTAAAAATAAAAACATTTTTTACTTATCAAACATATTTTCTATGTTTTCTATTTTGAAGAACAAAAAACTGTTTTCAAAAACAGTTCCAGACAAGCCCTAAAACTCTCAACCGTGAATATCCAAAATGTCCCCATCAAAGACCCCTAATGATCTTACCAATCAAAATAGCCCAAAATTTCAAACAACAAAATATAATATTTTACGTAAATGCATTCGAACAAGGTTTGTTTAAAAATTAAATTACTTAAATGAACCTAAACCCAAATTTATGACGGAATAAATTCTCATTATCTATTATGCTGTTGATGTAGAAGTCCTCACGTTAACGACTTCTCTAACCAGAGGAGGCATGCACCCCAGACACAAAGCATAAAAAACAGCCTACATATTGAGGGTGGAAGGATTGCTGTAAACCTTTGACCATGATTCATGAATGTTTATTGGCATTTTCAGATAGACAATTTTTTTTTTTTTTTTTTTTTGGAATTATTGATTTTTTTTATGGCCACTTTGGTATTTCTCTTTTTATTTTCTTCTTTAATATGTTGAACTGTTGACTGAATTATTGGCTGGTGATATAAAAAACAAAATGTTTATTACTTGAAATTTTTTAATATTAAAGAAAAAAAAAAAGGTTGTGACTTTTACTCAAGTGACATCATGCTTGACGCCAGATATGGCAAAGGGCTTCAACCATCAAAATTTCGTCACGATTTTTCTCATCAAAGCAAGACAAACATCACAATCAATCTTTTGTCCCATGAGATATGTATTCAAAGTAATGCGTGGGAGGTGGGAGAGACAGGTATGTCACCTTCAATTAAACACCCCAAATCCAGACTTGTGCAGAGTAAGGTAGCTTAGGGTTGGATACATCTTAGACTGGCCTTACGTGCAGCCATTCAGGCATATATATATATATATATATATATATACATACACAAGTTGAACAAGTAACATTTAGTTGTATTGTATTGAATTTTGAGTCCTTACAAGCCAACTTTTCCTTCTTTTAATTCTCCTTTAAACAACGACGAAATGGTATGCATGAATCAAAGTATCTTCTGGCTGCATACTTGTTCGAATGAGAAAAGGAATAATCTCCTTTCAAACTTAGTCATACTGCAGGCTAATTATAACCTATTCAAATAGCCTCACCTTGAGCCTTGATGCCACATGCAACTGTCAACTGATGCTTGTGCACGTACTGTTCCTATAATCTCTTAGAAAAAAGTTCAAAAGAAAATTTGAAGAGAGTTTGCATTATATTTATTTGAATTTTAAAATCGTCAAACTTGAAATCTAAGGCCACGATTAATATTTCAATATGATAACAACAAAGAGGAAGAAAATGAGTTGTTGGGTACTGGATTACACCCAAAATCAAGGTGTTGATGGAAACCGGAAACGATGATATTGAAATTTTAAAAACCCCACTTCAACGACCTGGAACCCTAAACCACTGACTCAATCAATGGATGGACAATAGCCTTCACTGTGTGTACATATATTGTTTATAAATGTCAAATATATATAATGCCAATTGGAGAGACATTCTAGATTTGTATTTTGAATATGTGCCTAGGTTGAAACTTCATATCTTATGTCTGGTGTACCTTCAATTTTCCAAGGCTTGCTTTTTTCTTCACCTACTAACTTCAATGACATAAGTTTAATGACTTTTAAGATTACACATCATTAAAGATATAGAACATATCATGAATTTGTGAACTATAAAAAGGAGATCTCGTGCCCTCTCTTGCACAAAGATCAAGAGGCCAAATGGGTAGTTCAAGCTCTGCAGAAACATATATACTTGTTTTTACCCTTCTATTCTCATCAGTTTCATGGGCTGCTTCAAGTTCAGTCCATCAAAACTTTCTGCAATGTCTTACCCTTAATTCAAACTCCTCAACCCCTATCACAAAAGTCGTTTACACCCCACACAACTCATCATATAAAACTGTATTGGATTTCTCCATACAGAACCTCAGATTCACATCCTCTTGCACCCCAAAACCACAGATTATAGTTACACCATTGCATGTGTCCCACATCCAAGCAACTGTTATTTGCTCCAAGAAATATGGCTTGCAGATCAGAGCCCGGAGTGGCGGCCATGACTACGAGGGTCTCTCATATGTCTCTGAAGTCCCTTTCATCATCGTTGATTTGCTGGAACTTCGATCCATCAATGTTGATGTTGAAGATGGCAGTGCTTGGGTAGAGGCTGGTGCAACTCTGGGTGAAGTTTATTACAGCATTGCCAATAAAACTGCAACCCATGGCTTCCCTGCAGGCATATGCCCCACTGTAGGAGTCGGTGGGCACTTAAGTGGAGGGGGTTACGGGACATTGTTGAGAAAGTATGGCCTAGCAGCTGACAATATAATCGATGCTTACATTGTTGATAGCAATGGTACACTTCTCAACAGAGAATCCATGGGAGAAGACTTGTTTTGGGCTATTAGAGGTGGTGGAGGAGCAAGCTTTGGAATCATCGTCTCATGGAAAATCAAACTTGTGCCTGTCCCATCCACTGTGACCGTCTTTAGAGTTACCCGCACCTTAGAACAAGATGCAGAGAAGATACTACTTAAATGGCAGCAAGTGGCTCATAAGCTCCATGAAGACCTCTTCATCAGAGTCTACTTACAGGCTGTGAATGGCAGCCAAGAAGGGGAGAGGACGATAAGCTCTACATACGAATCTCTATTTCTTGGTAACACCAGTGGACTGCTCTCGCTAATGAACGAGAGCTTCCCTGAGCTGGGGTTAGCGGCCGACGACTGCAATGAAACAAGTTGGATAGAGTCGGTGCTTTACTTTGCAGGATTCTCTGGACAACCTCTTGATGTTTTGCTCAACAGGAGTCAAACATCCAAGAACTATTTCAAGAATAAATCAGACTTTTTGAAGGAACCCATTCCCGAAACTGGGCTGCAAGGGATATGGAAGTTGTTCTACCAAGTAAAAAATGCAACGGCATTGATGATCATAAGCCCATATGGTGGAAGGATGAATGAGATTCCAGAAACTGAAACCCCTTTCCCACACAGGAAGGGGAGCTTATATTCAATCCAGTACGTAGTGAACTGGCTGGAGGAAGGAGAAGAGGTGTCAAAAAGGCATATAGATTGGACAAGAAAGCTCTACAAGTACATGGCTCCATATGTTTCCAAGTCTCCAAGAGCTGCATATCTCAACTATAGGGACCTTGATTTGGGAAGGAATAAGAACGGCAACACAAGCTATGCACAAGCCAGCATTTGGGGCATCAAGTACTACAAGATCAACTTCAATAGATTGGTTCAAGTCAAAACCAAGGTAGATCCAAGTAACTTCTTCAGGAATGAACAAAGCATCCCTCTTTCATCATGGTGGAAGAAATGAAATTGAGTAGAGGCACCTTGGTCAGTATCCCTGTATAGTATCTCATTGGCAAAACAGGCGGTAATAAGCAGCTTGATGCATACTAAATAAACACATGCTGCTCTCTGTAATAACGTATTGTATTGATTTGTAAGAAATAAATTTTAAAAATAAAAAATAAAAAATCAAGCAACGTGTTTATTCTGTTCAACTTCAATCTTCAATTTTTCTGTCAGGAAAATTATTTTTCCTTGAAAAAAAAATTCTTTGAATTGCTTCTCAAATGGTATATGGTTTATTTTTTGCAGAACTTTGGAAAATCTATGCACTCTCTTCTAGAACAAGCAAGTCAAAGAATATTTATTTTTAAAAAAATGCATAGCACTGCATCTTTTCTTTTTTTCTTGCATCATTACGATCATATGTGCATGCTACTGTCATCATTTAAATCTAGGTTATGTCCCTCAAAGCTCAACCCCTTAAATTCTCACCAAGTTCTCCCTAAAAGCCACATAATTATGCTTTCTCAGGAATAAAAAATAAAAAATAAAAGGGACTAGTAGTTTGACATATTCCACTTTAGCAGATTTCTTAGACTTGTAGGCAGCAGAGCATGCAGGAAAATAAGGCCCATGTTGATTGATTACCATGTCGCACGAGCGTTACTATCACATTGCTAATATCATTTTGTCCCACCAGTGTCTTGACCACAGCTTATGGTGTCCCTACCATATCATCACAGTTGCTGCCACTTTGATTTCAGTTCAATAAACTCCAGAGCATATATATTCACAGTTCTATATAATTACTTCTCTTTTTGGCAGCAGCAAGAATGCAAAAAGATTCTTGTTTCAGCTTCCTTGGGGTACAGCTGATTAAATAGGAAGGTTCTTGTGATAGCAATACAATTGAATGATAGGATTTTGGCATAGTAATTACAATTTCATGTAGTGAATTTTGCTGGTTACATGGACATCAATCAGCTGTTACCAGGGGGAGAAGAACCTTACTAGGCTTTTGACTCTCTGATGGACCTGCAACCACCTAAATATGAGGAGAGTGTCCACTAAAATCTACACCGGATGTCTATTAAAACTATCATTTTAATTTAAGAGCTTAAATTGTTATACAATGGACTGATCCATTTATCAGACCACTAAAGATTAACAATATCCCTCCTTAATTTCCACGTTAAACCAGATGTGACTATCAGGATATGTGCTCATATTAGGGTTAATTGTTAAACTACGAGTGCATTAAACAGTATCTTTCGTCTGAATGCTATAATTCAGCATGGGTTCAAAAGCTCATAGTTTACTTAATTCATAGTTTATTTTTCATGTAGCTTAAGGTCAATTGTCTGGCTTAATATGCCTAGCTCTCCCTTGAACTGGACCTTGGGAAGCATTAAAAATCTGACTTAAATCTCTTTCTTGGGTGTCCTGTATCACCTCAAAAGAGATGAAAAAGAAAAGGAAAATTTATAGCAAGGAATCTCAAATTCTCTTATTTGATCTACCATAGAGTAGTAGAAAAAGAAAAATGATACCATACCGAAAAACTATGCGTTTGATTTCTAAGATGGTCAGTTATTATGGATGGAGGCATGTTACTGTAAACTGCTCAATTGGTCAGCTGCTTGCTGCAATAAGCCAAATTAAACATGTCTTTAGCAGTCATGAACCATGTGCAGTCCAATCGAGCAGAGTAGTATAATTAAATCGAGTGCAACGACAAACAAAAAAGAACAGAAGATTAAAATTGAGAAATAGAACATGCTCATTACTGATCAAGATAAGGCCATCATTACATATATTTATCTGTTTATTTAGTTATGATAAAGCCACTTGGTATTGTTTTGACAAGGAAAAGTCCAACCAGGAATATAGGGCAGTGGCAAGCTGCTTACAATTCCTTAAATCTCAGTTCTTCCACCATGGGGAAAGAGATGGGATGCTCTGTTCATTCCTGAAGAAATTACTTGGATCCACTTTGGTTTTCACATGAACCAATCTATTGAAATTACAGCTGAAGTACTTAATGCCCCAAATGCTGGCCTGTGCATAGCTTGTGTTACCTTTGAGCTTGTTCATTCCCAAGTCAAGATCCCTATAATTGAGATATGCAGCCCTGGGGAACTTGGAAACATATGGAGCCATGTATGCATAAAGCTTTCTTATCCAATTTATGCGCTTCTTTGACACTCTATCCCCTTCTTCATCCCAGCTGACCAAGTATTGAATTTTATACAAGTTCCCCTTTCTATGCGGGAAAGGAACTTCAGTCTCTGAAATCTCGTTCATCCTTCCACCATAAGGACTTAAGATCATTATCCCTGCCTCTTCCTGGTAAAGCATCTTCCATACACCTTGTAACCCACTTTCAGAAATTGGCTCCTGCACATAGTCTGATTTTGCCTTGAAGTAGTTTTTAAATTGAGGAATCCTGTTGAGCAAAACATTTACAGGTTCTCCAGAAAGATCTGTGTAATAAAGCACGGACTCTATCCAACTCATTTCAAGACAGTCCTTGGCCTCCAAGCCCAGCTCAGGGAAGCTCTTTTTCATTAGTGATAGCAGTTGACTAGTATTACCAAGAAATAGACTTTTGAATGAAACTTCTATTGTTTTCTCCCCTTCTTGGCTGCCACTGACAGCCCCGAAGGTGGCTCCGATGAAGATATCTTCCTGGAGTCTACTACCAACTTGTTGCCATTTAAGAAAGACCTTGAGTGCACCTTGTTCCAAGGTCCTGCCAACAGTGAAGACGGTCACAATAGGCGGAACAGGAACTAGTTTGATTTTCCATGACAAGATGATTCCAAAACTTGCTCCTCCACCCCCTCTAATAGCCCAAAACAAGTCTTCTCCCATTGATTCTCTGTTGAGAACTCTGCCATCACTAACAACAATGTAAGCATCAATTATATTATCGGCTGATAGGCCATACTTTCTCATCAAAGTCCCATAACCCCCACCGCTGAAGTGCCCACCCACTCCTACAGTAGGACAGCTGCCTGCTGGGAAGCCATGGGTTCTACTTTTTTGGGCAATTCTATAATAAACTTCACCGACAGTTGCTCCAGCCTCTACCCAAGCAGTGCCATCTTCGATGCTAATATTGATGGATCGAAGTTCCACCAAATCAATAATGATGAAAGGAATTTCAGATACATAAGAGAGACCCTCATAGTCATGGCCGCCACTTCGGACTCTGATGTTCATGCCATATTTCTTGGAACAAATAACAGCTGCTTGGATGTGGGAGACATGCAGTGGGGTAAGTATAAGCAGGGGTTTTGGGGTAGCAGAGGATGAGAATCTGAGGTTCTCTATGGTGGATTCCAATATGGCTGAATAAGACAAATTCTTTGGGGTGTACAGGACATTTGAGATGGGTGTTGTGTGGTTAGAATTAAGGGAAAGACATTGCAGAAAGTTTTCATGGATTGAACTTGAAGTTGCCCATGAAACTAAAACCACAAGGCTTACGAAAAGTAAAAATATTGCAGAGCTTGAAGCACCCATTTGGTCTTTGTAAGAGACGGCATGAAGCCCCATACTTTATAGCTAATTAATTGACAATTTGAAATAAAAACCTTCGAATTGATGTGGAGAAAATGACAGCCCTGTGAATTTCAAAGTATAACCAATCTATGGCTTGACTTTTAAACCACTCTCAAGAATTTTAAGGTACGAACGTAGAAGTTCTGTAGGTGACATTGGCGTAGGAAAGTCAACTGAAGCGAAGTGACCGCCCGTGTATGATTGTAACAGCATTGGTGCACAGTTGGTTTCGATATTTCTTCATCTATTTATTGGTATATTTTCTTATCCATTTTTCCTTCCATTTCCCAGTAAACTTCCCAATTTCAACTCAGCCATGGGGTACAGCTAAGAGACTATTAAGTTGTGGCGCACATGATCAATAGCTCTATGGTTCCAAGGGTCCTAATATAGTACCTTTTTCGATTCGCATCCAAACAGATCCGACCAGACCCTATAGTTTTATATCCCAATCTTATTTATTCCGTTCTCATTCCTTTGTATTTTCACGACTTCCTTTCCCATTCTTTTGTACCCATCTCATGCGTCTCTATCATTTATTTGTATCCTCTCATTCTTTTGTACTCTAGCTTCCTGTCTTATTCCTTTGCATCATTCATTCGTATCCTCACAATCCCTCTATAAAAAATCGATAAATACTTAATATTTTTCTGCAATCATGGATTCACTGTGTTAGTGGTGAAAGGAAGTGGGGTTTCACTTTGGTCTGTCCTGGTATGAGCTTCAAATGTCCTGAATGCTAGTTGAGTATTATATATAGAAACGTTTCACATCTCCAAATCTAATTGTTAAAACTTTAAAAGAACCAAAAACCCAGAGAACAACCATAGCCTGCAGCAAATATTTGGAAATTTGCATATTCAAGTCTTGATAACATAACATCATCTGCACGAGCATGCTGAATTAAAAACAAATTAATTAATAATAGTTATTTGACAGTAAAAAGTCCTCTAAAACAGCATTGCCACAAAGAAATTCACTCACTTTCTCAAATGGTAAAATGCATGAATGGATATGACAAATGACAAATCCAAAAACAGGGGTAGAATATCCATTCTCACTGGAATTTTGTCCAAACATGATGATCCACCAAAATATTGAAATAGTAATGATGAAGAATTATCTCTGAAATTGTAGAACAGCAAATAAAAAGGGGTCACGGATTTTTGTCCACATAACCTCAAGTATTACCAAAACTTATGAACGGAACCATCAACCTAAAATTGCAAAAACCTAAAACTGTCGGGCTTCCTCAGACCTAAGATCCCCCGATTGTCTGGGCCTTGTTAAGGATCACACCCTCGTATTTCACCTGGAACCACTTCATAGAATCATCTTTTGTGACCCTGTGCTGGATTCCAACACGAGACTTGCACCTTCTACGACGGCCAACTCGGTAACCCGGGCGCTCCAAAACAACAAAGAAGTCCATACCATAAATTCCAGTTGAGGGATCATATCTGCAAGAAGAAAAAAATAAAAGATGAACAAAAGGGATGAAAAATAATACCGATGTCAATATAGGAGTCCATTATTTCAGACACTGGTCAGGAATCGGCAATATACAAATCAGATACATATGGAAAGGTAATCAAATCATTACAGAGAAGGCTGACCATGATCCTACATAAACAAGGTCAACCCAGCCCAACCCAAAATGAGTCCAAATGGAGAATTCCATCCATTTCAAACCACACCCATATGGATAACCTAACCCTGCTAAACTCAAACTAGTGTATAGGGCATAGCAACAAGGAGAGAATCCAATTAAACTTTGTAATTAGCATACTTGTACATAACTTAATTGCAACAGAGTAATAGAATAATATTTTATGCAGAACATAAACTACATCTTCAAATATGAAATTGTCCTGATCTTGACTAACAATTCTACATTAGACAGAGAATCATCTCACAACTGAATAAAACAACGGGTTGTAAATATGCTTGAACCAAGCATTAGCTATTATGCTCCATTGATGTTTTACTGAGCTCAAGAAGCCACAAAATCTGATCTTGTTAAAACATATTTTTAAATTGGATCAGTCTACCCAGAGGACTACATCCAAAACAAATGACACAGACCATCCATGTATGCCATAGGTGAACTATTGAAATAGACATTCCGTGGTATATAAACAGAAAACCTAACATGCAAAGTAGGATCACCATTTTGGTTAGTTAACTTAGTTGCATTACAATCTCCAACACATACCAAGTTAACTTAGTTCCGTTACAAGATCTCAAACAATGCTCCTAATTGAAGGGCATTACTGCACCTTTGTAATTAAGCAAGGCTCCATAAGACAAGGCCAAGAAATAATCTCCAAAATATGAAGCTAAAACGTCAAAAAGAAGGCACAAAAAATAACATGACAGGAAAAATAGTCTCAAACACAAAGAACCCATCATGTAAGCTTGCTTGCTAACCGCATAATAACCTTGTGTCTAAACTGTGCATGCAGTCTACAAAAACAGGATTTGTTGTCTGACCCAATCTCCCTACCATCAAAACTATCAATTAGATGAAAATAATTTACTCAGTGGGTCTCAATAGCCAACATTCAGTGCCCCCACCCACCAAAAAAGACTACATATCACCACAACAACAATCACAAATGTTTCACATTCATCCCTTGTCCTCCACACACCCATCTCACCCAAAACCTGAAAGGAAAAAGATCAACCAAAGTAGGTCGGTACATCCTTGTATAATCTCTTATGGTAGCATCACAACTGAAAATATCAACTGTGCACAACCAATGCCTCCATGGGCAAAATTATCATTTCAAATTCTCTGAATCTCCTATTAATAAGATTCTGTCCGTGATAGCCACACAGGGCTTCAGCTATCAACAAACCATACACCCATAAAAACTATCATTAATGCCTAAATTGTTACAAACCCAACCAACTATTAAAGACAAGCATGCAGCCAGCTATCAGTAAAATATTCATTGTTCTAGGTTCTAGCATAACCAATAAGTGATAAGGAAATTCATTTCTTCTGCCAAACAAGTTAGGGAAGGCAGCCCAACAATGACTCACCATTTGATTTATGCTCCATTAAGAAGACAATTCAACAATTTCAGCAATTCAGTTCCTTATGTTTCATGACAAAATCAGTAGAATATTGCCCATATTATCAAAATTAAGGTTAGAAAGGGGAAAACAGCATGCTTACATCCATATGTCTAATGAACATAGGATTTACTCCACATGCTCTTCTATTGAAAGCACAGTATTAACAGGGTATATTCCAGAATCTACTGAAATGCTATTCACAATGACGAAAGCAATATCTAATAAATGAACACAAAGTTCCAATCTAACCAAATTTAAGCATACCCAATACAGAACCAAGAGAGAGCAACCCAAGTTGATTACACGACTAATTCAGGATATAGATAAATACAATCTAGATGGTTTGGCTTACTTGATTCCAAGATCAATGTGCTCCTGGATACCAAAACCAAAACAGCCAGTATCGCTAAAGTTCCTCCTCAGCAACTCATATTCCTTGACCTTTAAACCACTCTCAAGAAGCTGCATTGCTTTCTCGCCCCTGACAGTGACGTAGCAAGCAATCTTCTCATTACGCCTGATCCCAAAGGATCGAACAGTGTATCTTGCTATCAAATATCCAAAGGAGGAAAGATCAGAAAAGCACATTCAAAGAAAATTCAATCTGAAAGAATAAGTCAACAGAAAAGAAAATTTTGAAATGTATGCCTGCCATTGTTTAGTCTTGAAAAATGAAAAAAACACAGTTGGTCGAGCACAAGTCTTATACAACTGCCTTTTTAATACCAATTAGGTAAAATCATTTCAGGTATAAAGTTTTCATTTCTCTCTCTTTTCTACTACATTTTCTTAAAAACAGATTTATTAAAACATAAATCAAGTTAAAATAACCCACTGTTACTTCCACTTAATGTAATTTTGATTTAAAACCCACACACATATCAACTTAATCTAAAAGTAGTATCAGGCCAATGCTGAAGAAACTTTTGTCTTTCTAGCAAGTACTAAATAAGAGGTTTAATACTCAAAACTGTATGTCTATGTTTGGTTTCTCGGAAAATTTGAAGGAAAAAATACAAGGGAAACAAAATAGAGAGGAAAAGAAGGAAAGAAAAAGTGAAGAAAAATAAAAAATAAATTTAAAGTCAATATATTACTTTTATATGCTACTTCAAACTCATTTCACTTACTTCAACTCTTCAATATCAAGACTAATTGATTTGAAAATGTACAAATTTCTAACTAATTTTAATTATATTTGATTTTTTTTATATTTTCCATTGTACAACAAAACACAAGAAAATCATTTTTAGAAGCATTTTTTTTCTTTCCTTAGTATTTTCCAGGAACCAAACTTAGTCTATGCATCTTCTGGTTGCTCAAAAAAATAACAGAAAGAAATAAATATAAAAGCTTGGAAATCTTCCAATTTATGATTTTGTATATCAAAAATGAGAAATGCGACTACATGAATCCAAAAGTTGATGTTGTAAGCACATCTGGAAAGGAGTTTTTTCTAGTCCCAGATGATGAAAAACTTAGAATTCAAAATTTTCAACATATTTACTTTCTCTACATTTTTTTCCTTAGCAACCTAGAGGTTTAGATCAAAGGACCCAGCCTCATAATACAACATTATCACATTTAGGCAAACTTAGGGTGGAACTTTGTTATCTTTCCAACCCAGAAACTAAAATTTTAACATTAACTAAAATCCTTCTCATTCTGGTATCTGAAAAACATAAAATAAAAATAAACTTATCAGTTTTCTAATACAATCTCTGATGCAATTTCGGTTTCTAAAGAAAATTAGAATAATCTCAACAGAAGCAAAATCAGTTGCATTTCGCAAAGTTGAATAGAAGCACTTATTTCCTCAAGCCCATCACAAACTTAAACCGACTTTCTCAGCAACCAAACGCACTTTAATTCCCCTCCCTTTTCCCCACTCCTTCTCATCAACCAAACACAGCTAAAGATCCAACTAAACAACCAGGAAGAAAAAGGGGGGAAAGAAAAAGATACCTTTAGAGAAAACAGGGGTTTGGCCACTGAGTTGTTCCAACACCTGTAAAAACGAACAACGAGACATTTGAACCAAGAAGACAACATTTCAAGAAGGGAAACGATGTAGAACGAAACAAGACTGAGGAAAAAAAAATACCTTAGCGGCTCTGGTGAGGCGATCTCCACTTTCTCCAACGGAGATGTTGAGGACGAGCTTCTGGACCTTGATGTCTCTCATTGGGTTTGAGAGTTTCTTCTCTGAAGCCTGTTCCCATTGCAGATTCAAAACAAATACAATCACAAAACAATACAATACAATGCAATACAATGCAAGGGAAAACTTAGAAATCTAAGAAGCAAAATCTATAGAGAAAAATCCAAAGCAAGACCATTGGAAGACTCTGCTGTGGAGATGCAGCCGCTGGGTAGGAGAGAAATGGAGAAGGAAGAAACCCTAATATTTAGGGAAGGCTCTCTCAGTTGCTAGGGTTTGGATGGTGGTCATCAAAAAGACTATAATGCCCTTTCTATTTATTTACCTTTTTAACCTATTGGGCTAAATAAAAAAAGAAGTTATTTTTAAAAAGATGTTATTAAAAAATTATTTTAAAATAGATATTATTAAAAACAAAGTCATTTTTAAAAAATATTATTAAAAAATTATTTTTTTTACATTCTACAACTATCGTATTAGAATTTTTTCATAAAACATCGTTTCATATATTAAAAATTCTTAATATATGTCCCAATTTCATTCATTTATTTCCTAAACATTCTTATCCTCTATTTCTTTATTTTAATTTTTTTATGAAAATAAATAATATATTTAGTAAAATTTTATTTTTTCAAAAAAAATTATTATTTTATTTTTTATTCTTTAATATATATTTTATACATTTTATAAAAAAAATTAAATAATATATTTACCAAAAATCTCTAATAATATGTTGGATGCACCCTCCCATGGGATGACAAGTTCAAAATGACCTCTCATCATCTTAACTTTCCTATTTATTTAAAATAATTTTCATCTAAACTTCATCCTATTTATTTAAAATAATTCTCATCTCGATCTCATTAAAAAAGTTAAATGGGATGGCAAATAAATATGCAAATTTTTAATACTAGCCTGTTTAACTGTTATTAAAATTTTTTAAATTATTTTTAAAATTTTTTAATTACATTAAAATAAATATATTTTTTAAATAATTAAAATATTCTAGTTTTTATAAATTATTTTATTGAAAAGTATTATTATTATTATTATTATTATTATTATTATTATTATTATTATTATATATTATTAAAAATAAGAAAAAAATTAATTAAATTAATTTTATATATAAACAATATTTAAACTCGCTCCAATCAGTCTTATGTTTTAAAAAATGAAACCTCAAATCCGTCTCTATTATGTTTATTTAAATTTTAAATTTGTCTTATTAACAACGGAAAAGATACCCAAAAAAACTTATCACATTGTCATCTTTACTCTCTCAACCTTAATTTTTCTTGGTTATAAAAATATTCTCAACCAAATATTTTGCTTATATTTTCCTTTTATAATTTCCATTAGTTTTAAGTTTTTAACTACTTTTCTACGTATCATTGCTCCGTCAAAGCCCAAAACCCACTTTTCCCTTAAAAATACTCTTACTCTTATATAGCGAAGTTATATTTTACTATTGGAATTTTACATTTTTTTATAACTATGAAATATCAAATCAAATGATTGGTTTGTAATTTTCATTTTTAATAACAATTTATATATATATATATGGGAGCTTTAATAATTAATAAAAATTTAATTTTTTATATTAAAAATACTCTCAATCAAGATACCAAATAATAATTAATAGTCAATTAATTTCTTATTTATAAAATAATATACTCTCGAAATTAATTTAAAAAAAAAACCTCTATCCTATTTTTCTAAATGTTAAAGTTTGTCTTCATAAAAATATCCTCTATTTTTTAAAAATAAAATTTTATATTTTGAAGACTCCCATAAATTTTTTTACGGTGAAAAAGAAACAATGATTTTTTATAATAACTTGAGGAAAAATAATATTATTTGTTTCCCTTTATTTATGATGTTTATGATTGCCAATAGGTCACTTGCCCTGAAATTTTATACGTTAGAAAATCTGATTATCAATTGTAATTTGATTTTTTATTTCTTATTTTTTGTTTTAGTTTTTCTTTTTAAATTAGGAAACTATTTTTTATGGTTATTAAACAAATAGAAGACTGGTGTTCTCAAATGAAAGTAGGAAAGCTAGTGAAAATTGATCGATCAATTAGGTTGTTGGCTCGACCGTTAAGTCAAAACCAATTAACTCCTTGAAAATTCTTAGGTTTTTGTCAAACGACCTCCGCTTGCCTATTTGTCAATAATTTATCCCTAATTTTGATGTTAAATTGCCTTAGGGATTTTAATTTCCGTCAAAAGTTGACCTTGCTATGAATGCCTTTTAAAAATGCAATTATGAATTAAAGTAGATCCTATGATGAGACATAAGAAATTAAAATTAACATTCATAGACATAATGATAGATATCATATTATCAATACAAAGAAGGCATATAATCGATACCAATTCAAAGCTTAATTACCCTAATTCTCTCCTAGTTTCAATAAAATGATTTCACTTAGATGTTTTGCAAAAATATTATTCAATTGATCTTTAGTGCCTACAAATTCTAAGGTAATGTCTCCCTTTCATACATGATCTCTAAGAAAATGATGTCTTCTCTCAATGTACTTAGTTCTAGAATATCGAACCATATATTTAGAGATATTAATGGCACTTGTACTATCACATTTTATATGCACAAGAGCAAACAACAACCCAAAATCACTTAAAATTTGTTTCATTTAAAGAATTTGTACACAACACAATCTAGTGGCAATGTAATTGACTTCCGCAATAGATAGTGCGATCAAATTTTGCTTCTTACTATCCCAAAACGCTAATTCATATTTTTTATTGGTGCACATGATATTATCGTCAAATATCACACATAAATCAATTTCTTCAAACAATAATCTCAATATGTTTTGCCTCACTCAAAGCTATGCAGCAATTCTTGACTAGTATGCGTTTTGGGATGACTTCCATTTTTCTCATCCACCATCGCCTTCCCATCCCCTGGATTGTCCCCTTGTCATTACCGACCAACTACCAACAATTACTCATACAATTTATCCATCTTTCATTGAACATTAATGGAAAATAGATGATGCTGAAATCTGTTGCCAAATTCAATTTGATATCTATTATGCTCAAAACCTATTTAATATACATTTAAATATTTAAAAACACAAATATATATATACTACTATGTAAAGTTGTCCCATTTTCTATGTATAGTTTTACATTTAATTCAATAAACAACCAGACTTAAAAAAAATAAATGAATAAATACATGAGATAAGATACATAGATTTAAATTTAAAACATGTATAAAACACATGCATGTATAACCAATTCATCCAATATATATACAACCAAAATTTCTAGCATATATCTTCAAGTATCGCTCTCTACAAAACCCCAAAATTGTTAACACTTGAACATTAATCCTACAACAACAAAACAGGTAATATAAATTAAGTAATTGATTATAGATCAAACCTGAACATCAAACCTACGAGCATGTAACTAATAATTTGGATTATATGCAATGAAATTTACAACATTGATCATTTGGGTCTGATGTAACTACATGACAAGATCAAACAAATGTAAAGGGCTTAGATTTTCTTAGTATATGAAAAGATCAAACATATGTGAAAGTTTCTAATATGATGGTGTTCATGTAGAGATAAAAGTGTCTATAAACTCATTCTCAATATGATTTTGTAACAATACAAACTACAAAGGCAATAGCGCACATAATAAGGAGAAATAGAAAAATAAAGAAATACCAATTCTATAATCTCTTGTCAATTTCTATTTCACTTGGGGTTCAAGTTAGGCTACCTGTAACCTTTAACTCCTTTTGTTCTTCCCTTAACTAATGGTATCTTTTTGTTCAAATATTTTAATTTTTTCACCAATTTCAAGTATCAACATGATTAACAATTAAAACCAAGGTAGCTCCGAATGGCGGATTAATTTAAGAAATAGAAACACATATTAGAATTGGAAAATTACTTAAAAAATATCGATTACATGTAAGCATGTCATAGGAAAGATCAAATAAATTAAGATTTCAAGTTCATTTGAGATACATATATTGAACAAAGTCCTATAGTACAAAATAAGGTCCACGAAGAAGAATTTCCAGCTTTCTGTGTACAAGGGAGGAGGAGTCCCTCAACCACTTGCTTCTACACTGTATTACAACTAGTTATCAGTTACAGTTGATTTTCTCGTTATTTGGGTTGTGGTGGATGATGCATTCTTTGGTTAGATTGACGTTGCTAAGCTGGAGTGGGGTATACAAGTAGGGAAAAAATGGAAGAAAGCTTGGCTAGCTGCCCCTTTATGCCTTTTTTGGGTCATTTGGCATGAAAGAAATCAAAGGTCTTTTGAAGACGTGGAAACTCTGGATCAAGCGCTTAAGTATGCTCTTTTACTTTCCTTATTAGACCATGTTAGGATTCATTAGAAGGAATTCTTGCCTTTGATCAATTTTGTAGGTTGGTTAGGAGCCAAGTAGTTTGTTCCTTGCCCTTCTTTTTCCTTGTTCTTTCCGCTGGGCTCCCTTTGTATACTCTTGATGTACGATGGCGAGTTTCAACCTTTCTTCCATTTATAATATTTTCTGCATACTTATCAAAAAAAAAAAAAAAAAAAAAAAAAGAATTTCTAGCTTTTCCATATTGAACCAAACTTCATGGGTAAAAGCAAATTTTAAAATTCCATAGCATCTGCATAGGCAAGCTCATAACTTAAAAAAGCTTTGACTCCACTACTCTCTCTTTTAAGTGAGATTCTTAGAAAGCCTTAGGGAGATCCATCCATCTCTATCCCTATTCTCCCTTTCTTTTTCTTTATTTAATTTTCTTGAATTCTATATTGTACAACTAGCCCTCCCTTGATGTAATGCTGATTTTGTATTGTTATACTTTTAATGGTGAGACTTCATCACTTTCTCTTCTAGGTAGGAGTTTCATAAGTCTTAAGTAAGATTTATCCCTCTCTATTCCTCGTCTCCTTTTGTGTATTTTATTTTCTTTAATTTTGCAAACAATGCTATATATAACACAAACAACCCTCCCTTGACCTAGTTTTTTAATTTATAAATGAAGAATTAAAAGAAAATTAGTATTATTTGAAGTGTCTTTGCTCTAGATGTGAGATTGGGAGGTTTTCTTAGCAAACTCTTGGTGAATGCAACCCAAAATCACCACTTTCACCATTAGTTAAACTAAGAATAAACATTAAATTCAAATGTTGGTGTATTAACCCAGATCCATTATTTTATATAACAATGTTGACCAAATATACATTAGAGCAGGGTTACAGTTGATATGACATCAAAAATTTCAACAAAAACTTCTCTATGTTATTTCATTTGCTAAAGCTAAAAGACCTAGCTTGCTAGGAGAAAAAGGAAAAATATGAGAATGTTTTACCTTGTTTCAGATGGGCAAAATATATCTCAAGAGTATCCTCGATAACTTTATGGTGATTAGCAATTTCCCAAACAATAATCAATTCGTCTAGTCTTCTACAAACAAACAAACAATCAAACCATTAAATTGTAATTAACTAAGATCCTTCATTAGTAGCATATATAGAAAAGGATGGTGTTGAATATCATATTTATAGGCATATTGAAAGTTGAAACTTGTGGTTTTATAAGATATTTGAATATTGTCAATTTAAAACAAAATATCCATCAAGCATTCTCTTCAACTTAAAAAATGTCATGTCACCTTCAAGTACTATTGTAAAATGATGGAAATGGTATACTGTTTATTACATGATTAATTGGACATGTAGCTAAAGCAGAGTAAGATATTTAAATATCGTCGATCTAAAACAAAATATCCTTCAATCACTCTCTTCAACTTAAAAAATGTCACCTCACATGCAAGTACTATTGTGAAAAGATGGAAACAATGTATTGTCTATTTACATGATTAATTAGAACACCACAGACATTCGTACCAAGGAATCTCCTCCCAGAAAACTGATAACAAATGTTCTGTTTGAATAGCGGTTTTCACACGTATGATTTATTTGTTGGTAACGATGGCTTGTTCATTTAAGCCAAATGGGATATCCATGTGTTTTTTACTTACTAAAAAAGGTTGAAGTTTGGGGCCCGAATTTCAATTTTAGGGTTTTAAGAAGACAGTTCCTAAAGTGAAATATTCAAAGATGAAAAAGAGGAATTTGGTTCCCCAATACAAAAAGTTATTTCCATAGAATTTACTTCAAATTCAAGCAGAATTTTTTTCATCAATCAAATATTTAACTTGGAGTAAAAGCACCAGAACATTAATACCATCCTCCCCAAATTTCAACCTATTTTTATTTTTCAACAATTCCAATCAAATCATCAACAAGAAGCAAAAAAAATCATCCCATAGTCATTTACTTTTTCAGTTCTATAAGGTAAAGAATCCTTATAACCACTCTACAGAACTCAAAAAGTCCTACCTCATTACAAAGTAGAGGAAGAAAACCACCTACTCACAGCTTTCCTTCTTTGAAACTCTAAATAAGTAGAGATTTCAGTTGTTAAGCAAAAACACCAAATAAAATAAAATAAAAAACCAAAATTCACTTACTTCGTAGTTATATCTGAAACCCTCAATTAAAATCAATCAAGAAACTCGATGAATGAGAAGTTAAACCAATGAATGAGAATTTCAACCAGTCAATTTACTTAAATAAGCAATCAGCTTCAGTAAAATTGAAATAGATTCCTGCATTGTATCATATTCTTTGTAATCCAAACATGCTTGTAGATTAAAAGTACAAAGGAGGGTCAGAGTGCTCTCAGAGTAAAGGCCAAATTTTTCCACATGAGAGAACTTACAAAGGAGGAGAAGCCTCTTAAATTTAGGCACCAAAAGCTCCCACCTGAAATGATTGACAACGCCTTCGTCTTGTCTCTAAAAGAAAGAGACTAAAGATAATCTCTCAACTGTTAGAGAAAAGAGTCATCAAGCATCCCCAAGCACAACCAGTAGATACATCTTTGGCCACTCAAATATATGAGCCTACACCCTACCCCCTTAGTCTCTTTTCAGTGTGGTTAAAGCAAATCCATCATCATTGAGCATCAAAGAAAAATGAAAAACAAGTATAAGAAAAGCTACTTCCTTTGAAATTTCTTGGAAAAATAGGAAAATCAAAGCAATAATATCCTCACATGAGCCCATCTGAACAGATGGCGCATGTTAGATTTTTCAGATTGTTAATGAAAAATGAATTTGGATGGAAGTATATGTGTAGAAAAGCAATATTTTGTGTGGAACCTCCGAGAAAATGCAGGAATCCATAGGAAATAGGAATCTACATGTCCTTGAAGTACCTCGAATTGATTTCTTTTTGCATCTCTTTGTATTCCCCCATCAACACAACAGAGCAGAGAGAACCATTGGAAATAAGAAATGCAACTTTCTTCAAATTTTGTAGGGAAAAAAGGAAAATCAAAGCAATAATATCCTCACATGAGTCCATCTGAACAGATGGTGCATGTTGGATTTTTCAGATTGTTAATGAAAAATGAATTTGGAGGGAGGTACATGCATAGAAAAGCAAAATATTATGTGGAACCTCCGAGAAAATGCAGGAAAGATCAGAAAAACACACTCAAAGAAAATTCAATCTGAAAGAACAAACCAATAGAAAAGAAAATTTTGAAATGTATGCCTTGTGTTGTTTAGTCTTGAAAAATGAAAAAACCCACTTGTTCAAGCACTGCTTTCTCTTTCAACGTGCAGAATTTTCATTTCCCTTTCTTCTTTTCCTACATTTTCTTATAACAGATTTATTAAAAACTTATATCAGGTAAAAATAACCCACTGCTACTCCCACTACATGTTATTTTGATTTAAAACATGCACGCATATAAACTTAAACTAAAAGTAGTAGCCAGCTAATGCTGAAGAAACTTTTGTCTTTTCAGCAAGTGCAAAATAAAAGGTTTAATATTCAAAACCTGTATGCTTCTTCTGGTTGCTCAAAAAACTTAAAGAAATAAAATAAAAGAAATGCTTGATATCTACCAATTTATGATTTTCTATTTCAAAAATCAGAAAGGCAACTAAATGAATCCAGAAAATAATGCGTTGAGCACATCTGGAAAGGACTTTTTTCTAGTCCCAGATAATGAAAAATCTAATGTTCAAAATTTCAACATATTTGCTTTTTCTACATTTTTTTTCTTAGCAGCCAAGAGGCTTAGATCAAAGGACCCAGCCTCATGATACAGAATTAACACATTTAGGCAACCTTAGGGTGGAGCTTTATTATTTTTCCAACCCAGAAACTAAAATTTTAACATAAACTAAAATCCTTCTCATTCTGGTATCTGAAAAACATAAAATAAAAATAAAAATAAACTATCAGTTTTCTAACACAACCTCTGGTGCAATTTCGGTTTCCAAAGGATAACTAGAATAATCTCAACACAACCAAAATCAATTGCATTTCGCAAAGTTGAATAGAAGCACTTATTTCCTCATGCCCAAGCAATATCACAAACTTAAAATCGATTTTCTCAGCAACCAAACACGCGATTAGTCCCCTCCCTTTTCCCCAATCCTTCTCACCAACCAAACGCAGCTAAAGATTCAACCAAACCACCAGTAAGGAAAAAAAAAGTATACCTTTAGAGAAAACAGTGGTTTAGCCACTGAGTTGTTCCAGGATCTGTAAAAACGAAAAAAAAAAAAAGAAAAAAGGGAACCAAGAAGATGACATTTCAAGAAGGGAAACGACGTAGAACGAAACAAGACCGAGGGGGAAAAAAGGTATCTTGGTAGCTCTGGTGAGACTATCTCCACCTTATCCGATGGAGATGTTGAGGGACGAGCTTCTGGTCCTTGATGTCCCTCATTGGGTTTGAGTGTTTCTTCTCTGAAGCCCGCTCCCATTCCAGATGAAGAAAAAAAAAGCAACACAATCCAACACAAGGAAGAGACTTTGAAATCTAAAGAGCGAGACCATCGGAGTACTGAGCTGTGAGGACGCAGCCGCAGCGAAACTGGAGATGAAGAAACCCTAATATTTAGCGGAGACTCGTTGGGAGATGATCAAAAGATTATGACACCGTACCTCAAAATTTTCTGGCCGTACGATCAAAAGCTTCGAATCAAGACCATCCAAATGGAAAATGGATTTAAAAAAGGAAAAAAAAGGGTGCAACAGGTTGCCGGTAGGTATGCCCCTCTATCTCCCCTCTTGGCTCTTTCAAAAACATCGATTTCAGTTTTCTAAATTAATAATTCCACAATTATTTTAACTATTTATAACAATTATTATATTTGAAAGTGAATTTTAATTAATTATTATATTAAAATAAAAGTTATTACCATTTTTAATTATTTGATCCAAATTGGATCCTACAGTGTTTCAAAATAATAGGAAAGTACAAATATAAATACCCAATTACAATTACCCTCCAAAATTTATTTAAAATTTATGGAAATTTTTTGCATATCAATAAAATTGTTGATTCATAATAATTTCACTTAGAATTCATGGAAAAATACTAGGGAAAATTTAAAATAAAAAACTCCTACGCAATTTTAAGAATTTTTTTTCAATACCAAATACTAATTATATTATTTATTCATACTAATTTTAATTATAATTATTTGGAAATTAAGAGGGTATGAAGAATTGTTGTTCATAATTTTCATAAGTATAATTAATATGAATAAACATTATTATTGCCATTTAGAATAGAAAAAAATTATTGAAATTAAAATAAATAGAAATGTTTGAGGGTACGAAAAAAATGTGGGAAATGATATGAATAATGTGATGAATAATAATGTTTATTCTTTACATTCTCTGTACCATGTTCAATTTAATATTTAGAGGATATCCTTGAATATAATGAATAATACAAAAAATATAAGAATTCTTTGCATTCCTTACTTTGGAGAGGGTGCACGTTCTTTATATACATTCATCTTCTTATTAGTACTTTCCAAAATTTTCCTTATTTTAATTTTTTTTTTTCAACTTCAAATAACATTACTATAATTTATTCGCACTAATTACACTTAGAATAAAGGGAAATGATGAACAAAAAAAATATAAAAAATAAATAAAACACATAAAAATTGGAGAGGATAGGAAGAGTCTCGAAAGAATACGAAGAATGTGATAAATATGCACATTTTTCGTGCACTCCAATTTTTTCAATTTTGTTTCACTTTAAATAATTATAATGTACCCTCTTCACATTCTTTGTATTATCTAAAATTATTTTAATTTTAAGATATTTTATTTCACTTTAAATATAAATAATATAGTTTATTCACACTAATTCCAGTTAAAATTAATGAAAATATCGAAAACAAAAAAAAATTAAAAATAAAACATTTAAAAATTGGTGAAGGTATAAAAATGTAACAGTAATTCACATTCCTTGTACCTTTCCCACATTTTTCATACCCTTCAAATTTTCTAATTTTTTCAATTTTAAATTTGTTTTTTCACTTCAAATATCAATAATATAATTTATTCACATTTAATGAAATATTTGGAAAAAACATATCAAAATTAAAAATAAAATAAAAATTAAACCTCACATTCTTTGAACTTTCTTTACATTTTTCGTATGCTCCTCACATTTTTCATACCTTCAAAATTTTACATGCTTATCTTATTTTAATTTTTTATAAAAATACTCTCAATATTTTATACAATCTTCTCCATAAAAAATGAAAATTATGATAAATAAATAAAATTAATAATAAAATTTTTAGTTAATAAATTATTAATCACCACCTAATTTTTAACAATAAATACTTATTTTAATTTTTGTATAAATGATTTTTTTTTACAAAGTCTTAGTGTTATAACTTTATATCATAGAATAAGTGGCAACTTTTCTTTCACAAAAATTGTAATTGTATAAAACTTTAAATATTTTTTTGAATAATATAATTGGTTGTTGTAAAAATAATTTAAATATGAGGTGCATGAGATTGCACGTTTTAAAATAATGATTACCCATTGCGGCATTGTCTTTTTGCATTTTTTTTTAATTCATGGAAACTTTACAAGTGTCTAAATCTTATTGGACAAAAGTGGGTTATAATACCGACAAATTCTTTTGGTACCGCATAATGACATTTCATTTATTTGAAAATATTATTTTAAATATTATTAGAAAAGGGTTATTTGAAAGATCTATAGAGTAGTATATCATCTATATTTCATTATTTGTATGGATGTTTATAAATTTTTTTGTCCTAAAAAAAATACTTTTTATATATTAAAAAAAAGTTTTACATGTCCTATTTTTATGAACTTTTTAATTATTTATTCATTCAAAATTCTTATTCCTTTTTTTTAATATAAATTATTGTGTTTATAAAAAATTAAATAATTTATCTACTAAAAATCCTATTTTTTGTTTTTATTTTTAATATGCATTTTTATAAAAAAAAAATGAATAATTTATTTAGTAAAATTTTGTAATATGCTGCATCTATTCCCTCAACTTTATTGAAAAATTGTTGTGTAATATGTAACACAAAATGGGTGAATAAGTGTATATTAAAAATTATAATATAAAAATTGAAATATGATAACCCAAACTAATTCCAAGAGATAAACAAAATAACCAAATATCAAATATATAAGCAGAATAAAGTAGGGGACATAATAATTTTTACATGAAAAACCCTCACACTAACTATGAAGATAAAAAACCACAGGGTTTAAGACTTCTAATTTAAAATCCACTATATGAAATCAACTCACACAGAATTACTTAACCATTTTACCATAAAAACTTACTCTTTAGAACCTATAATTTGATCTATGTCCGCGATGCAACAATCAACAATTGCTCCAATAAATTCTTCTTAGCTTCACTGAAATGATGCAAGTCTTCCAACAACTCAAAATTCAATGTTTTGAATCATTTTTGAGATATGGGGAATTGTAAGGCAAGTTAAACTAAAACTCTTTGTAAGTGTCCAACCTAAAAGGATTAAAGAAAGGTTTATATAGGCCTTTAAGCCCAAGGAGATTAATATCCCCATTTTTTTTAATACAATATTTGTGAATTCCCAAAAATTATTCTATCATATTCTAACAAATTTAGGACCAACGCTTGAGTGTACTTACCTATTGCTTAAGCGCCTCAAGTGCTTGAGCAGTTCGAGCACTTAAGCACCGCTTTCGAGCACTTAGCGTTGCCTCCACCACTTGAGTGTCTCATGATTTTCCAAATCAATAAATTAACATTTTAGTTCAACAAGAATCCCAACCTTCCTTAACCCTTTAAAGACCTAATTTGCCACAAACCAAACATTTTTAAACTTATACGTGACTTTTCAGTTGAACAAATAACAACCTTGAATCTTCAATGGAGAGTAAGTTGCTATCTAAAAAGTTTCCTAAATCTAAAAAAATATGGAACAAAATTGCCAACATACAATGTAGATTCATTGTCCTAATAATCTTCCCTTTTGGTAATTTTATGACAAAACATTGGTATATAGACTCCTCCAAACTCTTATAATGTAGTTTATGTAATATTCAAATACACTCATCTAAAAACAACACAAGGGAAGACAAATATCACATCAGATTGAAGTACTTATTACCTAATCTTGTATCTTACACATAAAAATAATTATACCAAAGGTAAAACATTGTATGAGATAAAATATAATCAAAGAAATAAAAGAGGATAATGATAATATATGATCAATGCATAAAATTCAAGAAGGAACACACTTGATTATAGGCAAATCAACCAAACATAGGAGAAGCTTTGCAAGCAACAGTTGGTCAAGAAGAGAGCACAGGGTGCTTTCACCAATCTAATTTTGCATTTTTCATATTTGTTTGTTGGATATAAATCTAAATTCTATTTATTTTTATTTGTTGGATATGAATTCAAATTCTATATGTCTCTTATTCTTCTATGGTTTTGTATATTCTTTTGTTTCTCTTCTCGGATATCTCATTCCTTGATAATTTTATGTCAACTTTTATCTCTCTTTCCTTTATGGTTTTAGTTTGTATCTTCTACTACTACATCTTTTTCTTCTCTCTTTTCTTGATAGTTTTAGTTTTATGTCTTCTACCACTTCCTCCTTAAGTATCTACCTTTTCTATTCCTACTAAGTCTCGTAATATCTTTAAGTCTTTACTTGTTTGCATTGATCATCTCTTGAATGATACAAATAGTTTTCATGTAGATATTGGTATTTTGGTTTTTGATTATTATGCTCTTTCCTATTCTCTTATGGCTACTTCAACACCTTTTGAAATTGTGGATTTTTCTTCCTCATGTTCTTCTCAACGTTTATGTAAGTCTACTTAATCACCAGATTTTGTTTATTCCTCTCATTCAAATTTTTTTACATCATCTTTAGTTTCTATTTGCAATATTTTTTAGCCTCTGTCATATAAAGAAGTTATTGATCTTCTTTGGTAGCAAAGTATGATTGAAGAACTCTCTACTTTGAATAAAACCGATACCTCGATTAAGTGGTGCAAAGTTCGAATTGGTTGTTAAGGGATTTCTAAACAATATGATTACAAGATTGTTTAGCAAGTTACACCCACTTTTGTGTTTTCCATTTTTGGTTAGCAAACCCTCAATGCTTTTTATAGTTGCACCATAAGTTTGTGGGGAATGCTATAAATTATTAATATATTTAATTATTATATTAGAATTATATATTTAGTTCCTATATATTTATTTAGGTATTGCATATTTAATTACTATATATTTATTTATTTAGTTATTATATTCATTTTTTTAAGTAAGAGTAAATTAGTCTTTATTTTTTTTATTAAGTCTATTTAAATCCTAATAAGCGTTTGTACTTTTTTTCAAGATAATTTATAATAAAAAATTTAATTTTCTTTTTCTATTTCGAGTCTTCTTAGATTTCAACAAAAGTATCATCATAACATTTTTTTTTGTCATATCCAAATATTTAGTGATCTCCTTGAAATAATTTTTTTTAATGGAACTACTATTAAAAAAATACTACAAAATAAAATCCTTTTGACTAGAACCGCTTCCCCAAATGAGTTTAAGGGTCCGTTTGATAGTGATTTTAGGAAACGTTTCTAACATTTCTAACACTCGAAAATTTTTATTATTCATGTGTTAAAAATGGTTGAAACATTTCGTAGAATCACTGTCAAACATACTTTAAAAGCGTGTTTGATAATAATTTTAGGAAGTGTTTTTAACATTTCTAATATCTTAAAATAAAAATTTTTAAGTGTTAGAAAAACAAAAATACTTATTAGAATAATTGTCAAATACACTTTAAGAGTGTGTTTGTTAATGATTATAAGGAGTCTTTATAACTTTCCTAATACTCGCAAAATAAAAATTTTCAAGTCTTAAAAAACTTATAAACACTTCTTAAAATCACTACTAAACATACTCTGAGAGTCCGTTTGGTCTTAATTATAGGAAGCGTTTTAATATTTTTAATACTTATATTTTTTTTTTTATTATTAAAGTATTAAAAATGTTAGAAACGTTTTCCAAAATCACTTCCAAACGCATTCTTAGAGTTTATTTAAAACAATTTTTTATAAAAGTGTTTTTAACTTGTACTACTTGAGTCTATTTAATAGTAATTTTATGAAGTATTTTTAATTATTTTAACACTTGAAAATTTTATTTTTCAAGTATTGAAAATATTAAAAATACTTTCTAAAATAATTGTGAAACAACTCTCTTATGATATGTTACATTAAAAAAAAAAGTGATTTTAAAAATGATTCAAATGTGTAAGAAAAATATTTTCAAACGGTGGGCTAACCCATTAAGAATTATTTTCAAATCAATTTGTGGTGGGTGGTTCTACTTCAAAGTTTGAACATTAACTCGTCGTCTCCCCATGTTGAACGACTTGAACTTACGACTTCTGGCTCCTATTCATTTGACCAAATAAAATAGTGGACTATAGCGGTTGGACCAACTGCAAACCCAAATTGAAAACCCATCCAGATTAGCCTAACGTCATATCAGTCATTGCTTGCCTAATTTGGAGTTGTAAAATTAAATGAAATTCCCTGATACGTAAGCTGAAAAGGCAGGAACAGAGAAAAAGGAATTCTGAGAAAATTTCAAAGAGGGTGAGGATGTGACCCTACCCCCAATCCTGATTCTCTATACAAACAAAATCCCATTTGGGCTTCTTGATTAGGATACCCATTTTATTCACACCACTTGGATTGGATTCCCTCCTCCTTCTATTCTCACTTATTTATTTATTTTATATTTTCTCAATTTAAATATGTCCTTTTTGCTTTCTCAAAAACGGGTTTAGCTTTGTTTGAAATGTAATTAATTTTTTTGCCTCACTTTGCATCGTATTTCTCAAAAATAGGGATTATAACGGGTGGGTTTGGGACGGATCGCCTCCATCCCATCTGTCCCGTTTATTCAAAATAATTTTTATCAACGTCTCATTAAAAATAAATTAAATCAAAATTTAAAATTAATTTTATATATAGCGAGAGTTGGGACTGAATTAGACAAGACAACATCTGAACATGTTTCGGACTGATCCCAGGTTTAAAAAAAAATCTCAAATCTGTCCCAACGGGCGAGTATCCACTCCATTGCCATCCCTACTTAAAAATTGTAATTGTATTCAAATTTTAATATTTAATTAACGCATGGTTGGATTAAATACATTTGCTCATCTAAGATGGAAACTTTTCGGATGATGGAATGTGATATGCTCCTTCATTTATATGAATGTTCTTAAAAGAGAATTTAGAATTTTGTTTCTTTTTTAAATGATTCTGGCTGCGGTGCCAAACAGGCTGAAATGGTTCAACCAGGTACAAGTCAGGATTGCCTCAATTGATCCGTTGATTAGAGGAAAGAGAGAGAAAGGATAGGGTACAAGTCAAATAAGCATGAATTAATACATTAATGAAACGGCTTGATTGGGGGGCGTTGTCGTACTCTCACCGGGGCTCGCGTGGGTCTACCCCTGTCTCTCCCTCTCCTTATCCCCAAACACCATTTCTAGAGAGAGAAAAACAGCCCCCAAAAAAAACCAAGAAAAAAAAAAAAAGAAAGGGAAAATAGGCAGGTAGAGAGAGAAAAAGAGGGAGAGGGACAGGGAGAGAAAGCTGTATTCCACATGGCCTCGCTGCCTCTGGGTCCTCAAACCCACCACCACCACCACCACCACCTTCCGCCGGAACACGACCCTCTCAAACCTCCTTTCCGCCGCCCCGACCACCTCGACTCCGACAAGGTACTTCACTTTCCCGCCTCTGTCTCCACCTCAGATCTCCTCCGATCCACCTCCTTATCTTTCATTTTCCTTAATTCTCACCCGATCTCACTTTTCTCGCTTTTTCTCACCCGTTCTAGATCGGCGCATTGTCTCCGGGACAGTCCCCTGGCGAGATTCTCCGATCGGGGGTTTTTGTTTTTCTTTTTTGTCAAATTTTTTTCTTGAATTTTGGTTTTGTGATGTAGGTCTTTAGGTTGGGGTTTGTTTCTCTGGGTGTATCGCTTTTTTTTTTCCTCTCCTTTGTTTGGTTGCAATGGAAATTTAGGAAGATGGAAAGGAAGAGAGTTTTGGATCTCATGTTTTGGTGCTTCGGGTGTTTTCATTTTTGGATGGTTAGGTTTAGCTGAGCTAAGGTGTTTCTGTTCTCAGATTCAGAAGAATGTGAATTTTAAGATTTTTCTTTTGCCTGGATTTTGTGTTATTCAGTTTTTCTGCCTTTTTCTTGTCGACAAGGAGGCGTGTTAGGGTTTGTTGGACATTTTTTTTGTGATTATTTGTTTGGAGATTATGAAGGTGTTTGATGCTTACTTTTAGATCTTAATAAGATCTTGGGTTGTTTTTAGGGTTCTCTCGTGATCTGATGTTTGTTGAATACTCTTTCTAGGTTGTTGTAGTTTTCGTTATTTGATTTTTCTGTAGTTTTGGTGTATTTGTTGGGTCCCTTTCTTTTTCTGTAGGTGGAGTTTTTGGGTTTGCTTGATGCTGTTAGCATCGGCTGATTCTCTCTGAATAGTTTTTTCTTTGAAATACAAGCTTTATAGCATGTGATGCTTTCTTGTGAGCTGGAGTCATTTTATTTTGCTTTTCCTAGTTGCATATCTTTAGGGATCTTTATACTTTACTTAGATTTCAATTGGACCCTAAGCACGTATTGATACTTTGGATATGTATTTATTCTAGGGTTTTCATGTTGAATATTTAAGGCATTTCACAGTGGTCCTTCTGGACATACGTTCATTCATTTTCTAGGCATCTTCATTCATTTCTGGGTGGTTAAATTGTGTTGGTGAGGGGTTTTTTAGTAGTTCCTTTGGATATGTGTCTATTTTGGGGTACCTATGTAGGATTATTAAAGTGTCTCAAGCACCATTTTTGCTATGATCATTGCTTCTTAATAATAGTTTGTCAGTTTTTTTTTTCCGTCATTTCATGCATTGTTGATTGCTGAGAGGGTCTTATGCATCATCATAATTTTACAATGATCTGTAGCATGGCCACACAAGTTAGATGTCAGATGGGGATGCTTCCCAAAATCAAGACATAGAAATGCATTGCCAGTGTTTTTATGTGAATTTACTATATCCAACAGATATGATTGTGTGTTTGAGTTTGTCTGGAAGAAACATAAGGAACGGAGTAATGATGTTACAATAGGTTCCATGATACTAGGCATGTTATACTTGTTGTTCAACATGTTTTTTTATAGAAGGCGAACACATGGGTGGGCACAGGTTTGGTTTAGAAATAGCAGCTAGCAATAGGGAAGATTATCCTATTTGACATAATTGGCATGTATTTTGCATTTATTTTATTCCTCTGACTTGATGTGAATTGCAGGAAATGTCAGCTGCTGTTATTGAGGGGAATGATCCAGTCACTGGTCATATAATTTCTACCACCATTGGAGGCAAAAATGGAGAGCCTAAACAGGTGAGAGTTGGATCTTTCATATTCCTCGAATGCGAGTTATTCCTTTTGACATTACTGTTTTTTTTCCTTCTATAATATGCAATTGCATTTAAGGGTTTAAATGCTTTGAGAATTTGATCAAATTTTTGTGAAAATTATTGGTTGAATGAGTTCACATTTCCTTCTCTGTCTCAAGGTCTTATTATTGAAGTGTTTGGAATATATCTTAATTGGAACTTTTGAAAAGTAGAATTGTTTATTGGATTCGTGAATCAGTGTTTCCTGATTTGCTCTTCCCAGTAAAAATGCTTAGGCCTCTCTTGTGATGCTTCTTGCAGACCATCAGTTATATGGCAGAGCGCATTGTAGGCACTGGATCGTTTGGAATTGTTTTTCAGGTACTAGTATACCAGTTTTCTAGCAAATTCAGTATTCTCACCCGTCTCTTTATCATTGAAGGCTCTCTTGTAACTTTTTTCCAGGCAAAATGCTTGGAAACTGGAGAAACTGTCGCAATAAAAAAGGTCTTACAAGACAGGCGGTATAAAAATCGTGAGCTGCAGTTATTGCGCTTGATGGATCACCCAAATGTGGTCACCCTGAAGCACTGCTTCTTTTCCACAACAAGTAGAGATGAACTTTTTCTGAATTTGGTAATGGAATATGTTCCTGAGACTATGTACCGGGTCTTGAAGCATTATAGCAATGCTAACCAGAGGATGCCTCTCATATATGTCAAACTTTATACATATCAAGTATGTAATGATTTTGTTTCTCCAAGATTTGCATCTTTTTCCCTTTTTGGTACTCCTGACCCTGATAGTAAGTGAAAAATGCTTAATCAGATTTTTAGGGGGCTGGCCTATATTCATACAGTGCCTGGGGTTTGCCATAGGGATGTGAAGCCTCAAAATGTTCTGGTATATTGTTCATTTTTTGATAAAGATTATGGCATGCTGAATCCCCTCCCCTTCCCCCCTTCCCTGTAAATGACTTGGACTGTTTCTTTGAACATAATTGCAGGTTGATCCTCTCACCCATCAGGTTAAGCTTTGTGATTTTGGAAGTGCAAAGGTTCTGGTAAGTGTTGAAGACCATGCGTGCTCCTTCTTCTTTTTTGATGCGTGCTCCTTCTTCTTATCCCTGTCTCTTTCTCTCTCTCTCTCTTTATTTTTTGGGTTCCTTTCTTCTTTTGCCTTTATATTTTTTTATTAAAAATTTGATTTTGATATTCGACTAGAAACTTTAGAAAAATCAATTCTGTTATAAATTGCCTTGAAGTGCTTTATAACTGGTGATTGTTATTGACTTTTTATATAACTGTAAATTGGAAAATTTAAAAAAGATCTACTTGCTGCCAGTTGGGTCACACATGAAGCACATATGTAATGGTCTGGTTGTTGTGTTTTAATATAGAAGGAAGGATATGATTTTAAAGGAAAAGTATAAAAAAAGAGGGTGAGTAGTGAGAGGGAGAGGAGAGGAGACAAACTAAATTATAATATCTAAAAAAATATATACTTGTCGAAATGCCTTTGGATTGAGGATGAGTACTGAATGAGATATGCTGTCGTTTGGTTCACAAAAGGAACATATTGGGTGGCCAAGTCAATCTATGTGGGGGTTCATGTTATGAGTTTCCAAAAATAAGGGTCTTCCCTGCAACCTGGTCCAATTTTACAACTTTTGGCACCGTTTTATTTTGAAACATCTGATCTGACCCCAAAAATTTGCAAATTTAATAATATATGCCCTAGTTTCAAATTAGAAGCTTGTAGAGCTTAATGGCAATTCATGCTACTAGACTTTGGCCTGTCAAAAAAATAAAAATAAAAATCTTTCAGACTTTGAGCAACTGTCTGTTTGGCAGTTGTTTTCAAGAATAGTTTCTGTTTTTCAAAACCAAAAAAAAAAAAAAAAAACAGTAAAACACGTTTAAAGAGAAAACTGTTTTTTATTTTCGTGTTTTTTGTGAACATCTTTTAGTTGTTTTCATTTGTTTTCTGAGTGGTGTTTTAATAAATAATTATACAAACATGTAAAATGACTCAATATAAAGCATTGGATATAAAAATTATTTTTAAAACATATTTAAAAATACTGGAAACAAGTTAAAAAAAATTTTAAGTTCCTAAAGAGACTTGTATTGCTCAGACCATCATAGAATGATTTTCAAAAACTGTTTTCCATAACTAGTTTTGGAAAACAATTACCAAACAGTCTAAAACTTTGTAATGTTTGCATCATATTCAATTTTCCGAGTTTTTAAGTGAGAACTTATTGCAACCTACCCCAAACAAAGAAAAGAAATGGTTGTGACTTATTTTAGGTTTTTTTTAATAGTTTAATTTTTTTAACAACATTTACTGCTGATTTTGGTCATATTAAAATTGCACGGCTTACTTTTAGCTAGCTATAAGTGCAGGAGATGCAAACATGGCCTCATTCATGAATCTGTTTCACCTGTGCAAGATCTTTCTGCCTTTCTTCTATTGCTGATCCATATTTGGAAGTGAAAGTTATAGTAGGTTTAAGGGAGCATTTCTGTCTGTGGGCTCATGGAAAGCTTCCTAGACCAGCACTAATGGGGTCAGAACTATGAACTCACAGAAGCTATCATAATTCTCTTCTTGGAAAAGTTTAATGCAATACGACTCCTGGATGTCCATGCAAATACATGAGCAACCATGAACTTTCAAACATACTTGAGGAATAAATAGTTAAGAGAGGATAAGGCAGCCTTCAGGAGAAACCTCAGTAGTAAAAGGGAAGGGTTTTCTCATTCATCAAATTTGATTTCTGATTTTGAGAGGCTTTAAGAGTGACCCATTGGTTATTCAACCAACAGCTAAATAACCATTTTATTTGCCTATGAAAAGATGTTTATTCAACCAAGGGATTATAGAATAGATTGGCATTTTGTTATGTTTTATTCAATGCCTTTTCCAGTGTTATCAAAGGCGATTGCCAGGGTCCGCCTAGGCCATAAGGCAAGTGGCACAAAATAAAGTCACCTCTTGAAGACTCAAGCAAGGCGGCTTCAAAGAGGCGAAGCCTAGGTGATCGCCTTGAGATAAGGCATAGGGCATAGAGGTAGTCGCCTTTGACCATGGGTTAAGATTAAACATACTTAGATTTTAATTTAATTCAATCTAACATTAGACTAAATAAAGTATAAGATCAAATATACTTTAATTCAATCTCATGCATTTGGACAAGATGATTTCTTTAAACAATGTAATGTTTCTTATGATATGGGGTATAATATTTAACACTTTGAATAACTATTGCTATTTTGTTAATTTTATATGACACCATGAGGGATGAAAAATTAATAATGTTGATTATCGAAGACAATGCTTATATTGGTCCAGTATTGAATAGGAAACTATGCTTATATTTTTTATCACCTTGCTATAATTAGGCTATCACCTTGTTTATTGCATTTCGCCTTAGGCTAAAAGGAGTCCTATCGCCTTTTGCTTTTGACCGCACTGGCCTTTTCTCTTCATGCAGATGCACACACACACAGGGATGACTTTTGTCCACAGATTTATGGAACTTTCCTCTTAATACCATTTCCCTCCTTTTTTGTTTTTGTTTTGTTCTATTATTGTGTTGACCCACAATCTTGGTTGTCATCTGTCAAAGTCCTGAGTTAACCATCTTTGCCTGTTCATTTTGTGAGGTTTTAGCAAGTTATAGATTTTTTTCAGGTTGTAGAATTTTGTTGTTGCCTTTTACCCCAAATTAATTCAGAACATTAATGCCGCAGTATGTTTTCCTGCATGTTTAATTTATTTGGTGTTCCATTTTGTTTCACCATGATTTTTGCTCTCATCGCTCATCAGGTCAAGGGTGAAGCAAACATATCATACATTTGTTCTCGCTACTACCGGGCCCCAGAACTTATATTTGGTGCAACTGAATACACAACATCGATTGATATTTGGTCAGCTGGTTGTGTTTTTGCTGAGCTTCTACTAGGCCAGGTTAGTGGCTGTGAGAAATTTATATTTTGTTGTTACCAAGAATTTTCCCAGTGTTTTTTTTAAGTTCATTATTTGCTTAGTTGTATATCATTTGCTTACTTTCACAATTGCAAATGTTTGGCAGCCCTTGTTTCCTGGAGAGAGTGCAGTAGACCAACTTGTTGAAATTATAAAGGTGCAGCATCATTTCTTGTTGATATTATCAAGGATCATCTACTATGGCAATCATGTAATAATGTGTGATGCATTTTCTAATAGGTTCTTGGTACTCCAACTAGAGAAGAAATTCGATGTATGAACCCGAATTATACTGATTTCAGGTTTCCTCAGATCAAAGCTCATCCTTGGCACAAGGTATGCCATTTCCTGGTTTCTTCTATGATGTGGTAGTTTCTTAGTAGTTCCATATGAGCTAGTGCTACACTAGAAATATTTAGCAATAAGGTAGGGAAGATGTAATGAGAACGGATTTTATTTAATGCTCTTAAAGAAATTGGAATTATTAAGGGTTCTTCTTTATATCTGTCTGTGTTAGCTGGTTTGGTTTGGGTTCCAACCACCTCCTTTAAATTATAAAGTTGGCTTGCCTTTTATATAATCTATCGACCTATGCAGTATCCTCTTTCTGCCTGATTCCTACCAAGATGGAACTGCCTAATTAGGTCCATTGGACTATTTCTGAAAAAGCAATGGATTTTTTCATTCTAAACTATGAAAGCTTTAATTGTCTGAAAATCAAGTTGCCTCTTCCTTGGTCAATTCAGATTCATCCAAGTTTACCTGTCCTGAAATACATATACCTACTACATTTTTTTAATAACACGGAACCCACCCATTAGCCATGCTTTGCAGGACAAGTGAAAATCACAAGTAGACTGACCATTCCTTCCCTAAGAATGATGGTTACAATAGCAGTTAATGTAGTTGTAATTACATGACTTCTATTATTGTTCTATTCTGTTGCAATTGGCCCTTCTGGGTATGTTTGTATATCTGTAAAGGAATATATATATTTTATTTTCCTGTATTCTTGTAGTTGGTGCCCCTATTTAAAAAAAAATAAAAATTTGTTTCAGGTGTTTCACAAACGGATGCCTCCTGAAGCTCTTGATCTTGCTTCACGACTTCTTCAATATTCACCGAGCCTTCGCTGCACTGCTGTAAGTTGGATTCTCCTCTAGTTTTTTCACCATTTTTAAGATGTGGTCCAGTGTCACCAGAATATGTCCTTTACTAGTGATTCATTGATAAACAGTTGATTGCACTTACCTCCATTTGGCATTTCATTTTCTGGTTTGGGCTTGGAACTATTGCACTTTTTTCTATTGCAATTCGAAGCTCCTTTATATCCATTTGCGCTTGAATATATATATATATATTTTTAACTTTCTTTTTCCTTCTTTTTTTTTTTTTTAAATTTTTGCAGCTAGAAGCATGTGCTCATTCTTTCTTTGATGAGCTCAGGGAACCTAATGCCCGCCTTCCAAATGGCCGCCCTTTACCCCCGCTGTTCAACTTTAAACAGGAAGTATGAACTGGAACTGTTTATTTTATTATTATACGACAATAGGGAAGCAATATATTTATGAGGCATTGGCATTTTTTTTTTAAACTTGTTCATGAATTTTTTATTTTCCTTTTTATGAATGAGTTTGGGCACATTGCCAATTACACGGAACCCCCTTCCCTTTAGCAGAATTTTGCACCAAAAGAAATCAGCCTATAAGACAATGAAGACCATTAATCAGGACATTATAAGCACTTATTGTTGTTTACTGCAGTATTTGTTGTCATATATATAGTCCAAGACAATGGGTGGTGTGCATTTTTTTAGCAGAAACAAAAACATGAAAAACATGAAATACAGGAGAAGATGAGAAATCCTTCCCTAAATTACAAAACCTATTCAAGACACAGGAAAAGAACGCTCCAATAGAAGTGGTGAACATTACCTTTGCATGTCTTGAAAATTGTTATGCATCAAGAAGTGGGAGACAAACTAACATGTTTTTAAGATTCAATGATGTAAAATTCCTGTGTGAAGTCTTATTTAATTGAAAATTGTTATAAAGCAAAAAAAAAAGAAAAAAAGAAAAAAGAAAAAATAAGTGATAAATACTTGAAATTTTATCTTAATTGCCATCATGGTGAGTGATTTCCATTATGTAAATTTTTTGAATATTGATCACTTAGTTTATTACCAGTTGGTTGGCTTCTGACTGATATTTAGCCTGATGTTAGCATTTATTGTATCTTTTTGAGTGATGCTGCTTGAGGGGTAGGGTTTGTTTATTATTATTATTATTATTATTATTATTTATCTTTATCACATTACTGTTATTATATCAATTTTACTAATGAATACAAGAAATTCTTAATGAAGGTTGCAAATTGCTGAGTATTGGTACTCATTATGACTTTGAGAGATTATTATCTATATATTTTAATCCGAATGCTACTCACTATCTTGTTGAATAGATCCAATTTCTACTTGGTGTACAAGTAGTTATGCTTCTCTGGAAACCTTAGATAGGTCAAAGTCAATGGGATCACATGCTCTTTGCATGCATGTCATGCTAAATCAATCTCACCTCGGTTGGGCAACAAAAGCTTTTCCTAAAATTTCAGTTTAGTTTTTTGTTGTGAAGCTCGAACTGCTATCTAGTAGGTTTTGGCTTGGATGACATGGATGATAGGGACATGCTATCTAATAGTGAGATTAGCAATTCAAGTTCACATTTGGGTTTTTGGAGTGACATGGAAAAACAATTCTATGAGTGATCCCCTTTTAATTTTTTATTTTTTGTACTTTACCCTTATTATTTAGTTGGCAAATGTTTGTAAATTTTTATCATTAGCTTTGACTTTGTTGATCATCTAACTTCTGCGTTTCATCTTTTACTCCAAATCTTGTTACAGGAATTAGCTGCAGCTTCACCAGAACTGCTGCATAGGCTGATACCAGAGCATGTCCGCCGGCAAGTTGGTCTCAGTTTCCCCCATCCTGCTGGCACGTAAATGAAGAGACAAAATATGGAACGGAACTATTTGGCTAGCTGATGGAGGTGAAGCAATGAAGGTGGCCTCTTGGGGTCTCTATCAATGAGGCATTCTGGCCTAATTGGCTGTTTTCTCGCCCTGCGAAGATGTATACGTATATATAGTGGCTGTTCGGCTTAACTGGAAATTGGTGATTCTGTCTACTACATCGTTTTAGCTTAAAAAAAGAAAACTGTTTTACTTGTGTACATTGTTTTGATCGTAAAGATTTCAGAAAGCAAGCTAAGTGGTATGAAAGATGATGGCGCAATTCATATGTAGCTAGGCGTAGGTGGGTCTGTAAGTGCATCTGCAGCTGGAGTGCCCCTACGGTAGTTTGGCTGTCTTGTACTTGAAAAAAATTCGTGATGTTTCTACTTATGTTTGTGGTGGATTGTGGTCGCGGACTAGATTTCCCAGTTTTAAGGTTGGTTTGGTTGCTTTTCTTGTGTAATTATGTTATGGTTAACATCTGTATAAATCTACATTAATCTTTTGGCGACAAGATGGGTTGCTTCCAAAACCAAAAGCATGAAAAAGATAAAGATCAAAGGAAAAAGGCAGTTTAAGGCAGCGTTGGGGTAAGGTGGTTTTCGGTAAGGAGGGGGACAAAACAAGGGGAAAGAATATGGAAGCCCTCAAAGCTTAAAAGGGTTGTTGCTAGAGGCAATGTTAATGGTTGGGCATTGGGCAATTACTGTTAAACCCGACACTATTATTATTATTACCATTATTAATATTATTATTATAAAAGGTTGGTGCTAGAGGCAATGTTAATGGCTGGGCTTTGGGCAATTAGCGTTAAACCCAATTATGAGGGGCATATGGTAGGAGGTATTAAGCAAGTAACACAAAGGGGTTGTGGTTCACTCGGCTTCTAGTTGATCAATATTTGTAAACCAAGGTTGTTGAAGAGTTGGGAGTTCAAAAAAAACTATTAGTTCATCCTATTGTATAACCATTGAATGTTGAAATCGACGTAACACCTTACTAGCCCTCGATCACACTATGGAATCACCGATGATGTTCTTCATATCTTGAGGCAATTTATCAATCAAATTCTCTATGGATATTTTATCCATTGCAAAAAAAATTATGGTTCATCCTATTCTACAATCATTGAATGATGAAGTCAATGTAACACCTTACTAGCCCCTTGATCGCACTACCAAACCATCGATGATGTTCTTCGTATCTTGAGACAGTTTATCAATCAAATCCTCTATAGATATTTTACCCATTGCAATCATGAACCTAATGTCACAGGATGCTTCAAATGACCCTCCCCATGGGCTTATATAGGAGGAGGGAAGCTTCTGGAGACTCCTGGAGCCATCTACACTAAGCCATTGGTGGGAAGAGTGTGGAAGGTTCTAGAAATGCCTAGAGATGTCCACACATCTCTACACTATGGTGGAAGGCATGAGAGAAGTCCAGGGCTTTCTAGAGAATTCTAGAGATTTCTTGTACATAAGGATGTACATAGATTAGTGTAGGGAGTTCTAGAATATTCTTGATTTGTAAGGAACCCTCCAAGGTTCCAGAGAGTTCCCTTGGTGCCTATAAATAGGTGAGGGCCTCATTTGGCTAAGGCACCACCCAAATCACTTCCTAACCAAGCAAGTGAGCATCCAAGCACTTGTAAAGGTTTCCTTGAGTTAGTGAAAGCTTCCATTCTTTCAAGAGTTGCCTACCAAGCTTCTTAAGCTTTTGAGTCGTGAGTGTCTTAACCTAGCAAGCTAAGCATCGAGGAGCAAGACTGACTTAGCAAGATCAAGCGTCTTGGCTTGTCTAAGTGCCGCACGAGCTTAGTGAACGACTAAGTCCGTGACACTAAGCCACAAATCCTCTCCATCATTCTAATATGCAAATACATGGATTTATTTTGATATCTCAAAAGGTGTGCATAATTTGTAGCAATTGAAGCTTGCATGCTATGGTCATGTTGAGAAGACCATACAAGTCCATTTGTATGTGTGAAAGTATACTAATTTTCCAAAAGAACAACTTTAGTAGTGTGTTAAATAGAGGAAAAGAACATGTACAAAGTTAATAATGATATTTTAAAACACATTAAAAACATGGATCTAAACAATCTTAAATAATAATAAAATCATAATCCCAAAATAGTGACAAATTTAATAAAAAGGTCATGGTCATGACATTCAAGTATACAACTTAGTTCCAAAACAATTTCTTAATAATACTAATTTTGTAAAATTGTAGATATAATCATAATCAAAATAAGATAAGGAGTATCATGCCACCATACAATCATAACATTGCAATCATGGAAACAGTAAAGAATTTTTGCATGAAGCTCGATTATGGCCTATAACTTTACATTGCAACCTAATGACAACTCCTTTTCCACTAAATTAAGACTATATTCAATGATGTCGAGACCTTCTAACTGGTCATTTTGAGCATGGAGGTTTAATTCAAGGGTATAAGCGACTTCGTGCATCATAGACACATCCATCAGAATCAATTATAGGCATATTATGATTCGAAAGTGGATTAAAATGGTTGAAATATATCAATTCTTACATTGGAAGCTTGTAACATGAGTCAACATATTCATCAACATCTAGTTTCATCTCATGTATTGTTGCACATACACGCTCACAAGGTATTCCTACCTTTTGCCAAGCCATACAAGTATATGTGCATTCCCTCAAGTTCACATCAATGTATATATTCATGTTAAGTACTTTAAACACGCTACCAACAAAGGGATATATAGGAAATGATCCACCTTTTATAATGTTCTCCAACAACTTTTCCTCTATCTTAAGGCCAAATGGTGTTTTCCAATTTTTTGTTGTAGCTTATGATCATATGCCAGATGAGCAAACTTATCCATATGTGCCATTACAAAGCTGAAAAATGTGTCATTACGTTTCTCCTTCAGCCAAGTATTAAATGATTCAACAAGAGTAGTTATCATCTTATCCCAATGTTGCGAATTGTCCTCCTCAACCCACTTCACTAGATCACTATTATATGTTTTCAATTTTTTCATGATTACAACATAATCATTATCCAACCTAGCATGAATAATACTATCAAGTAGTAATAATGCATTCTCTTTACCTCTCTTTCCCTTTACATTATGTTTGGTCACATGGATACTAAAATTTTCCTTTACATGGCGATAACAATATGCATGATTTTCAACTCCAAAAATTTCAGAAACATTACGAAGAATTGCTTTATGCCTATTAGATATTATGATTACATCCTTATCTTGAAGTAAGTCCTTTAATTTCTATAGAAACCATAGTCAATTCTTAAAGTATTTTGAACTAACAACACCAAATGCAATTAGGAACATGTCATCATCAACATCATAAGTTGTTGTAGAGAATGAACCTCTATGCAGTCCACTCAAATGGGGTGAGTCAATTATAATAACAAGTCAACAACCCATTAAAAAACCTTGAATTGAAAAAGAATGAGCAATGAACAATTGCAAAGAATGTCCATTATGTCCAATATATTCAACAATCCTTCCCAAATTAATCTCCAACAATCTCTTAAATAACCAAGGTAACAACTTATATGAGTTCTCAAGAAGACCATATATTCTCTCATATGCATTTTTTTTTTTTGTATTTTCAAGCTTGCTGCCACTTAACCATACTGCCTCATGAAGTCTTTGTAAATTTGATGAGGCAAAGTGCTTATAATTGCTCCATGACACGTGCACCTCTCCTTGCCCCCATTAAAGGTTGACTTAAACACTTAACATCTATACAATGATTGTTGACATTGTGGAAGGTATGAACCTTTAAAATTTTGGTTATGCCTATTGAATGAGCAGTTATTCTCAAAAGGCACTCGTCCACTGAACAACATGTAGATATTCGCCTCAAAGAATTCTTTTTTGAATTTGTAGTGAAATCTATCAACTAATGACACATATAATGCATTTCTAAATTCATATGCATTAGGAAAACTATGTTCATTCTCAATAATAGGTTTAAGACAAAGACTTAAATCATGTGGCCCAACTTCTGTCTCTACATATATATTGAAGTCATTGTTGGCTTCACATAATGCAACTGAATTGTGTTTCCTCTCTATTGTTACAATTACATTTTGTAGCACACTCAAATATTTAAAATTTGCAGCCTATACCATGAAATGAATGATAACTAATAATGCATATATGACTTACCAATTCCTAGTTTGCACATTGACTATACCTTTTTCTATTTCTACTCATTGAACCTATTTTTGTACATAAATATGAACACCATCATAACTATGGGATAACATCATATGCATGTCCTCATCATTGTCCAACTACAGAAGTGTAGATAGATCAAACTGAAGGGTGTAATGAAATGTACATCTATTTTAAGTAATACCCAATCATTGATCACATGCCTTGAAAAAAATCATCATATGACATTCATTGTCGAATTTCCTTTTCTTTGCCTACCATTGTATCATATTTATTTTTCCTCATTAGATACACTCTCCCTCTTTCATGAAGGCAAACTATAAATAAAATTTCCTAAGTCCATTACCTACGAAAATGTAAGCTTTCTTTTCGTAACAATCAAATCAATCTAAATTGCAATATTACAACCAAGGTAAATGTTACAACAAAGACAAAATCAATTAATGATCATTGTAATTAATAAAAAATATCTTACATCGTAAAAAAACATATTTGTAGTACATCAAGATGCATAGGTAGTAAAGTAACCTATAACTACCAGTTTTGTAATAAATTTTAAAATTTCAAAACTATATCTTATCATTATATAATGTTAGTGTAGTGTATTTGTAATATATATATATATATATATATATAGATGCCTATTTATACATGATTGGATTTCCATCAACAAATCAATGCATTGAAATTACAAACTAATTTTTATTAAAAAAATATATATAGAAGCTACTTTATTTGGCTTCTAAGCTTGGTTTATAGCATTGAGCATGCAGGAATACCACATGATAACCCACAAATGTTAATTGAGTAAAAATAGTTCAATATGTTGTGAATTAGGTATTTTGTAATGTATTGTAATATAGTACTTGTATTGTATTTATAATGTATTTATATCGTATCTATATTTTATAACAAAAGTAATGGTTTTAAGAAAACTTTTTTAAAACTAATTGACATCCAACACATCATACCAATTTAATACTTGTAAAAAAAAAAAAAAATAAAAAAAAAAACTAGTCTCGCACAAAGTAGTTTCACTTTTTCGATGACACTCTAAACCATTTCATGAATACTTAAATAAAGTGGTCCTTAAAAAACAATGAAATAAGTGATTTTTTTTTGTGATGGGGTCGATCTGCTCTCTCATCTTGGTTATACTCCCTCCTTTAGTGCCTGCTTACAGCCATGTGCCACAAACAGATACAAGTACCCCAGCAATTTAAACATTAAGCAAATATCCTAAATCAAATTTCCTTTGATTTCAATTTATTAAAAGACACAACAAATGTTATTGGAATCCAAACATCCAATGATTCTTTTGTTTTCAATGCTCCTGTATGACAATTTCATCCTCTGCCTCGACTTATTGCTAACCAAATTATTGTCCCAAGAAAACTGGACAAATGTAATACATTTGCTCCCCCCAATGGTTTACATACAAGAGAATCAGGACACCACCCGAAATTCAACTTGCATTTTACAATAACCAACAGAAAGAGAGAAAAAATGTGAAGAGCGCATAACTCAAGTCCAATTTATTGCTCCTTGGTAGAAAAGGGAATGGTTGAACGGGTATGAAAAAACTTAGGCTAATTGTAATGATTGGTTACCTTTCTATGGCTCCTAGATCATTTCTTAGTTGAGGTATATTTCCTGTAATGCTTCTCTAAGCAGATTTTGACACTTCATGGATGGCATTAGCCAAATATGAGACATTTCCAGTTGTAATACCTGCCATACTGTACACATTTTTTCACGTGTTAGCTAAGAATTCAATTCACAGAAAGAGAACAAAAATACAAGCACAAAAGAAATACTTCAATGCAGGAAACTTTACCTGATGCGACCATTGCGAGTCATGTAGATATGAAATTCATTTGTCATTCGATCAACCTGTTCAGGTGTCAAACCACTGTAGCAGAACATGCCAATCTGTTTGCAAGAATCAGCAAGGTCTGTAAGCATTTGAAGAAATGTGGAAAGGAAAATAAATGAGTAAAACAAATAAATTTGACAAATTCTACAATACCTGGTTAGTAATGTGCTCCCAAGACAGGGGGGACCCCAACTTCTCTAGGTTTTCTCGTAAAGCAGTTCGCATTCCAATAATGCGATCTGCCATAACCTGGAGGCATGTTAATAACATGAAGATGTAAAAGTCATTAACAAAAGAGGTACACACCAGAACAAAAGAAATAAAAAAAAAACCCTGCATATATCTATGACTTATAAGAACTCTTTCCCACAAATGTAGTTTGGAATCCTTGGGCTCCTACAAAGGTGAATTTCTATGTTTAGCAAGCTACATGTGAAGGCTTTTGACGATTGATCAGCCCAAAAGGAAAGGACGGATAATGACAACTAGATGCTTTATGGGTAAAGATTAAAAATTAGTTGATCACATGCTCCTTCATTGCCCTAAATCAACTATCCTAAGACAGTGGATTTATTATTATTATTATTATTTTCTGTTTGGAGTGGCTTCAAAGCTGCATTCTATATTCATGATTATTCAATTTTTAAGCATTCAAAAAAAAGAAAAAAAAGGGAAACAAGAAGAAACAGGTGCAAACTCGAAGATAGATCAAATCCTTCCCAAGATCAAACTTAGATACCATATAAAATTTGCCCTTATGATTCCTCAACTTTTAAGCATTCATAAAAGACGGTGAAAAGTGGCAAGTAGATCAAATTGTTGCCAAAATCAACTAAGACGCCAATATAAATTGATGTACAAAGTCTGAAAAGTAGTATTCGCCTATCTGACAAGGACATAAATAAAGTTCAAGAAAGAACACAGGAATAGTAAATTACCTTAACTTCCTTGAGCCATAATTTCTTCAATTCTGGATCACCAAGAATAGTTGACACAATGAGAGCACCTTGAACAGGTGGATTACTGTACATGGGTCTAGCAATCTGCTGCAACTGACTCTTGACAGCCACTGCTTGCTTTTCATCTTCACAGAGCAGACTGAAATTGTAGAGAAAGGCGTCATTGGAATATAAGAGAGTCTATTTCTGTTCACATTTACTCCATCCGAGGGGGAAAAAAAAGCTTGCAGCAACAGCCAAATCAAGCATTTTGGCCATTGACTATAAGGTTTAAATCTGGGGCCTAATGATTAATGGACTAACATAAGGCATCAATTTTAGAATGTTAGATTTCACCATATACCTTGAATACTGAAAATTGTTGCATGCCAAACTTCAGATAAGAAGGATCAAAGTCCTCAAGTTATGACTTTTCACACTATTGGCCTGCACTCTACATGCACCATATATGCATTTGATTGTGCTTAAGAACCCTATGATTCAAATCCTAGGATCAAATCTAAAATGTTCAACTTATGATTAAAAGACAGAAGCCTTATTCTTAGAGAAACGATCCCTGAAGGTTGGCCCACACTATGCAAATGGTGCAACAATCTTGTAATGGGTCTTTATGTATTATAAAAATAACATAAATTCAGCCACACAAAAACATTACTGCAGATATCTAACAGAAAAGTCTATCTGATATGAAAAACAGATCCTGATATACAGGTAAACTAAAATAGAAACATAAGAAGCCCCCTTATGAAAATAAGACTTGAAAAGACAGACGGAAAAAATCTCACAATCAGTGCAAAGATCGTATACTGACAACTACCTTAGGCATCCCACTCTCTGGCCATAGAGTCCCATGTTTTTTGCATACGATTGGGCAATGCCAATTAGATGACCATCCTCAAGGAAAATCTTGATGGACTTGGCATCCCTCTCTGGGTCACCACTAGCAAAACCTTGATATGCCATGTCAAAGAAGGCAAAATGACCTTTGACCTGAAAATGATCATAATGTATTAAAACATGGAAAGTCAGTACAGAGAACTGAAAAAAAAAAACATCTTCTATGTCTACCTTGAACTGGTATGAGATCTCTTTCCATTGTTCCTCTGAAGGATCCACTCCAGTAGGGTTATGAGCACAAGCATGAAGTAGAAAGAATGATCCATTTGGAGCATTCTGTCGAAAATAAATAAATAAATAAAGGAAAATAATATGCTTTAGGAAACATGGAAAACAGAAGTTTAAACAGTATGAGACAAATAAATCACAGATCACAATGAGTCCGGCCTAAGTACCTTTACATCATCCATCAGTGATGCAAAATCTAAACCCTTTGTCTCTGGATGATAGTAATGGAAAGTCCTTTGAGGGACCTGGGCATCTCTCCAGATGTTATGATGGCTGTTGAAATCTCATGTTAGGCACCTCAGACAACAACTCAACAAATAAGAATATCCACTATCATTCTGATTTTCTAACTAAATCTGCACAAGGAATACCAGAGGCAAAAATGAAGAAATAAAAAGAAACAAATAAGAAGAGTACTCACTTAGCCCAGGTTGGGACTGGTATATAAATTTGGGAGTCAGGCCGAAAACGCTTTTGGAAGTCTGCGAAAAGTCGGCAAGCACCAGTTCCAGAGAGAGCCTGCACTGCTGCAATCCGCTTATCTTTGATGAATTCAGAGTTCTCTCCATATGCCAACTTCAGTGTTTCTTCGACCATGTTCACACTTCCTCCCATGGGAAGATATTCCCTGGAAGAAAAAAGGCAAAAAGAAAAATGCATACAATGCTTCATCAGTCTAAAAACAAAGAAACAACAAATGAATTAGATATGTCACAGCTAAAATATTTTACTTGGTGCAGCTTCTACCATTTAACTGACAAAAAAAATCAAGGAACAACAAGTTTCTTTTGAGAAGAAATATGGAGATAAACCAGAGATAACAAAGAAACAATCATCCTAACCGTGACTGACATGACACGTTGGTTTTTCCTTTCAATGAAATTAAAAGCACCTTCTATTGATTTTCAAGAATACCCTTGCTACCTTAATTGATATGGAGACCCTCAATACAATTGCTAAATTACAGTTTTGGGAAGGAAGGAAAAGAAGGGGGAAAAAAAGTAAAGAAAATGGGTACAAACTATAAGAAAAATTTGACAAAAGCTTGATTCTTTTCAAGAGGCACCCTTATCTTCCCAAAACCAAAAATGAAACCAAGACCCTTTACCAACATGGTTAAAGCCTCATCCCATATCAAACCTAGGTTCATGAAATATTCATTTCTATTGATATTCTGACATCATTGGATCATATCATCACATTTCCTTATGAAAGCCCTAAAATACAAATTCAAAATGCTACCAGCTACTTGAAGAATTTTCAATTATCATATACTTCCTAACAAAATCTCAAACCTATGTCAACAAAATTATACCACCAAGGATAATTGAGTAATTACCATCCCCTGCCCAAAGCTGTAAATTAGAACTACAGAAACTCAACATTTACCATAGATATAATAAGTCTTCCCAATTCCATATCTCACCACACACTAAACATATAACCATCAAACAAACTTACAAGGAAGCATGGTTTCAGGATTTCTTCTCTTCCTTTTTATTCTTTTTTTTTTTCTTTGTATCATTTTTAATCTTATAAACAAGTGTCCATTTCTTTAAATGAAAATTTGAAAATTTCCAAGAAATAAAAGATTGATGCAAATGGCCCAGTTTAGTGCTATAAGATTTTTCCCTTCTTTTTTTTTCCCTTCTCAAAAAAGGTTGAACGAGACACAATAAATTTTCACCCTATCATATAATTTCTCCCATGCAAAAAGTTCTCCACTGATTATTTTCCATGGAAACAAATGGAACCCAAAGAATCCAAAATCCAATGGCTAAAGTGAAAATATACCTCAAATAACCAACAATATCATGGTTTCAAAAGTAGGGAATAGAATAGTAGCAAATGGAATCATTGTTGAGTGGAGGATAAAGATGCGATCTTGAGAGAACCACCACAAAAGTTGCAATTGGTAAAGTAAATGCGTCAGGCATACATGTTTATCTAAATGCTGACAACTTATAATTAATCAAAAGATAACTTTTAATCATTATGCTTGAAGTTATAATCTAATGGTTTAAGTTGAGAAGAACAAAGCGCACTCACATGTTTAATTTCCCGGCGATCCTTCGCTCTGCTTCTCTAACGCATTCAAGAACAACAGGCTTCCCATTATCATCGCGGTAGGCACCCTTTGACAAGACCAAAAGCCCCCATCAATTCATGCACGCATTAAAAAATGTATGTACAGTTAATCAAGGTTATAGTTACCCTTTTTGCTTGCTGAGAAAGTGAGGTAAAGGAAAATTATTTGCCAATCTAGTCCACTTATTCATTGCTTCTAAAATAAACAAACAAGAATATGAAACGCTCACGCTTAGTCGAGAAAGGCTTCAGCTTTCTGGATTTCCTAATTTCTTTTCTTTTCCCCCAGTTTCTCAGCAACCGAACGCAGAAGCTAAAAGTTTAAAAATTTCTCCTCTGATCTCATCTTTCCCTCTGGTTTCCCAGCAACCAAACACAAGGTGAAGGTAAAATCAGAACCATTTTAAAAATTCATCTATTCCCCTTCTCGTCCTCTAGAAAATATAAGGGAAAAAAAAAACTGTCTTTCACAGCCTCAGGGAAAGAAGAAGAAGCTCTTTACTTAAACCAAAGCTGATCAAAACAACTACTTGTCTCAGTCGAAATCCTCCATCTCTTCTAAAGCCCAAAACAACAATAAAAAGAGACAAAATTTCCAAACTGTCCCTCCTTTTCCCTCCATTTCCATAGCAAAGGAAAAAAAAAACCAAACACAGAAACAGAAGAGGTTGACAAAAACCCCAAACTCTTTCTTCAGGGAAAGAAGAAACACAAAAAGCTATTGAAATCCATAGAGGAAGGCATAAAGAACTTACAACTCCAACATTGACTTTATCAGGACTGGGATCGGCCAAGAAAGCTTCAGTAACACCAAGGATCGGATCTTTGGCAGCGGGCTCCACGCTCCCCCACCACGAAGACATCGATCGAAGTCCAAACCCCGACCTCATCATCATCCTTCTGGAAATTCCCGTTCTAAACGCCATGGACAGAGCTGGTGTAGACCTCTACGACTCTGAGCCAAGAAACAAAGAGACACTAGAAAGTCGCGAGTTTAATTTAATCGCCTCGCCTCGGCCTCGCCGCTTATCAAATTTGTTGCAACAACCTTGAAAGGCGTGTTATTCGAGACTCGAGAGCGATATCTCTCCTTTTATTTGACCTCCGAAAAACCCCATATTACCATTTTGCCCCTTCTAAATTACAAAGCGACTATCTAGTCTTCGAGAAAACCATTTCTTTTTTAGGTATGTGAGTGAGACATTTCTAAAAATTACTTTTCAATTTGATTAAAAAAAACCTTTATTTAATATATTAATTACTTTCCCCTTTTCATCATGTTCTCTAACCTACGATGTGATTGATAAGAAACCAGAAGTACTGATGATTGCAAGTCAACTTAGTAAATAAAAATTTCAAATATAAAAAGTCAAAAGACAAAGTAATTCAGCGGCAAAGGAGAGAAAGGTGGGGTTTATTTTTTGGTATATTTATTTTTTATTTTTTAATTTAATGATTAAATTAAACTTATAATTGAATTTAGTTATATTAATTAATATAAGATGCTTTTAGTTGAATATAAAAAATTAAATATTTGGCTGTAAACAAGAATAAATGCATTTTTTATCTCTTTGTCATTTCATAAAGAAAAAGTGTCTTTGACTAATAGAAGTACGCCTAGCTAAGCTGTAGTAGATAGTGTTTGGTCGATCGGCATATTGAAGATAGGCACTCCAAAATGGGATGGGGTCACTTTCTAAGCTTCAATTACTTTAATAATGCTGAAAATTAGTACCCCTATGATCTCCAAATTAGATTTTTTTGCATGGATCGAGCACTAGACGCCCAAGTGTTCCAAACAACAACATCCATTCCATTCTATTCCATTTTGTTGGATAATTAAAGTCAGTTAGGGTTTGTTGATAGTACTTTAAAATTTTGTTGATAGAACTTGAATATAAAACTTAATTTGGTGTCACATACATAGTTTAAATATAAAACTTAAAATAACTTGAATTGCCAAACTTATAGCAAGTCAAATTTTAGTATATAAGTACTATATATTAAGGTCGAGATTTCCTTTGGATAATTTTTTTTAACTATTTTCCTAAGAAAATTGACTGAAATAGAAAATCAAAAGATCTAGACAATTTTAATTTTACTTCAATTTGTATACCACATATTAAGATATCAATTTTAATTTATAAACATATTTTCAAATTAAAACTTTGAGGGTGAATTTCATCCACTGCAATAAATACAAGTTTTATTTATTTATTTATTTTTGACTTTTTAGTGTCACAACACATGGTGGCAGTTTCCAATTTTGTTTTATGTTTGGGAGAGACAAAATGAAATTTAGATTTTGATTGGATGTCCAAAGCAGTGAGATATTGAAAATGATGCATAGTTTAACTTGGAAAGTATACCAAGTTATTTTACATAAACTTTGTTCAATTAATTGTAGATTAAACTCCCCAAATAATTTTGTAGACTCTTCATTTTATCCCCATAGCACATGTCCGCTCATTTCGTACCTTATAGTAGTTCATTTGTAGCTGATTACTGCTCAATAGCTTGCTTTCTTTAAACCATCTTGGAGACTTTGGTTGAGGGTTTTGTCTAATTTCTCATTGTGACTTTAACCGTTCTTCGAGTTTAGGTTATATTTTACTTGGGTGCAATTTAGGTTAAATTTCACTTAGTTCGCCTTATATCATCTAGGTCACCTTTTAGATATATCTTACTTATTGCATGTTCTTGATTCTTTTTATTATTTGTTCATTATTTATTTATTTTTTTGTTTATTTATTTTAGGAAATTGTTTGTGGTTAATGATTTTAATTCTCTTTTAAGTTGTATGAAATAATATTTGTTCTTCTCAAATATGCATGTGATGGACTTTATCTTTTATTTTTTAATTTTTAAATTTTTAAATTTTATTTTAATGGCATAATTCTGTTTTTGGATTTTCAATTACATCATTCTTACTTTAGTTTTAATTATATTTTTGCAAGAGATCATGGATCGTACACGGACTGAATCTGAGCACTCCTAAGGGTTGAATTTTTAATAAGGAAATACCGTGGCTGTATGAGAGGTTCTGGGGGATAGAATCACAGACTTCACAGAGAAGGCAGCCATGCATTCCATATTGGCAGCCACACTTTCCATACTGAAGAGGATCACGCCTAGAATTAAAAAAGTAGGGCACCAGAGAAAGGGGCCGGCAAGTGTTCTGATTTTCTCGCACCGTTCATAAAGGAGAGGGGCAGCCGTACCATGGGGATTCGATGTACATGCTGCATGCTGCCAAAGAACAGGAAGACTGCCAATCGGTCTTAGAGAGGAAGGGGGGCTGACCATGCATTCTAGAGCAAGGAAGAAAATCAGAGAGCAAAAGAGAAGAAGAGTAGAACAGAAGAGATGGTTCACGGGTTTTTTATGCTAGTTTTGGGAGTAGGAGCAGCAAGCCCGAAGCCCAGCACACCTTGCTGTAGAGGAGACTTTGAGGTATGGCTGTTATGTGTTTCCCGCTTATTTCACCTTTCATGCTTCTCCCACCTCTTTTCCTATGATTTTTGCATTGCTTGTTGGGTTTTTATGGAAGGTTATTGTTGCCTTAGGTTATGTTTGGTTCCCGGAAAATTTGAGGGAAAATGCGAGGGAAAGAAAATACAAAGGAAAAGTAGAAGGAAAGAAAAAGTGAAGGAAAATAAAAAAATAGATTAAAAATTGATAAATTATTTTTTTTGTTACTTCAAACTCATTTTATTTATTTTAACTCATCAATATAAAGATTAAATAATTTAAAAATACATAAGTTTTTAATTAGTTTTAATTATATTTGATTTTCTTTGATATTTTTCACAGGACAATCAAATATGAGAAAATCATTTTCCTTAACATTTTTTTTTCTTTCCTTTGTACTTTCCGAGAACCAAACATAGCCTTAATCTTTCTTTTCCCTGGTTCCATTCAAGAGATATTTGTATGTGCTTCGGTTCGCTGTTTCTTATTTGAGGAGCTTGTTGGATTTTGTGCTTTTCTTTCGAGACCATGTCCATGAACTAACCTACTGATTATTAAACCCTGGATAAAATAATGAAATGGGTTATGCATAATCGGTGAATGTTTTATGCCCCGCTCCTTTTCCTTGTCTTTTCCTCTTTCCCTATATTCCACTGTTCCCGGTTCCTTGGAGAAAGTTTGAGATGTCATTATTGGGAGGTTTGCTCTTGGCGAGTATTAAGGCTAATCCTGTTATGGATATCTGCATAAAGCGACAACACTAGAAGGATGGAAGACCAGTGTAGTTACGTAGTATGTGCTCAAGATTGCGGGTTTTGAAGTATGTGCGGCTGCACTGCTGGGGATATTGACAAAGGGCATAATACCTTTGAGAATGGAAATCTAAAAGTTTCAGACTTTGGATGAGCTCCTTTGCGGAACCTAACTGCCAAGATGATTGGTTTCAAATAACTAAAAGGCACACACCAGGAGCTTCAAGTTCAGAATCTTCACCAATGCCATCTCCCATGGCCCCTTCCTCCATTCCTTACCTTTCTTCATTCAAGCGCTAGTTTCTGGAAAGTACCCGAGCCATAACGTGTTCCCTTCTGTGCTAAAATCATGCACTTTGATAAAAAAACTTGAGTTTCGGTGGTGCACAGAATTTTCGATTCCGAGATGATTGGTGGAATTCCTGAACAAAGGAGATATTGTGGGAGATGGTAACATATGTTTTCCAGCCTGGTTATAGACTGTTAAATGCGAAGTACAGTCAAAATCTGATCCCAGATGACGGGTAGTAGCGGGATGGCAAAGCTGGTGACAATTCAACATTGACTCCTTCCACGGACACAAATAACTTTCACCAAGAAAGACCTCCCCACGTGCATGTGATCCATGCATGCGCGGCCTTCCAAAGCCTTTCCAAAGCCTTCCGTCGAAATCCTTCTCCATCAAATCCAAATCCCAAGCATCCAAGCCCTTTTCAACGAAACAATAGCTGAACTTGAAGTTGAACTGAGCCGCCCTGGAAAGCTAATTGTTGCTGATGCTGGAGGAAAGTTATGCTTGGAAGCAAGTGGCGCCAAGGTTGATTCAATTGATGGATTGTCTTCAAGCAGCCAAGGCTTGGTGAAGGAAAGTATTTTGGTGGCTATGAGAGATCAATCCTGTTTGGCTGGTGTAGAGAAACTAATGACCACAGAGTTGTCATTCTTATTAATAAGCTTATGAAGGTACGGATTCTGATTGCAAGGGCCGTTTATTGTTCGGGTATACTCCAGTTCACTCAGTTTCCATTGTTGGAGAGCCGAGATTATCTGACACAAGCTTTTACTCGATACCCATTTGATGGTGGACTTGTCCATGGTCATTTGATGTTCATCTTCGTAGCAAATTAACAAGTATTGTGAGTGTTTAGCTAGGTTGGCAATTCCGGACAAAATTCCTAAGTATGCCCTAACTCGGCTTTCCTATTCCTATTCAGACTACTTGACTTTGAAGACTAAGACTTTGCTAAGAGGCCGAGGTATGTAGTCGAGTGTATGGTGATTGGATGTGAATCAACCCGGTTTTTTAATCTTTAAATGTGTTAGAAAGTTGGGAAAAATGGTTTTTGGTGCAAGATTTTCATTCCTCTGTTTCTGGATCGATCCAGGTGTAGGGGTGGATCTATCCAACTAATGTTTTTTTGATCAAATCTCAGCCATTAGATTAAGGGCTTCTTTTTACACTTTAAAAACCAATCTTCTCTCATTTTCTGGGTAGAGAGACCGCTGAAAACGTGGGGAGAGCAGCCACACTCCAAGTGTTCTTCATTTTCTCATTTTTGCTTTCCTAATTTGGGGTTTTTGATTACAAAGAAAATCCACTTCTCTTAATGTTTTCCAAACTGGTTTTTAATGGATTTTCTTGAGCAACAAATGGGTTGATTCCTTCCTTCCTTCATATCTCAATCTCTCATTCTATTTGGGTTTGTGCAAAAACCCATTTTCTTCTTGTGTGGATTCAAGAAGAGGCCGAGATTGAGCTTGGTGCGGACTCCAAGTGTGCTCCAAAAGGAGAAGCTGAAAATGAAGGTACTAGTCAAGTATTCCGGGAAGGATTGGTTGGCTTGAGCTAGGTAAAACCTTGTACTCAGTTTTTATTCTTCATAGTGGAGTTTTCAATCGGTGATAGGCCTGTGGTTTTTTATCTCTTCGGAGGTTTTCCACGTTAAAAATCCGATGTTCATTGTCTCTTTCTCTCACTCTATATTTTGATTCATTTTTTAGGAGTGTTGAAGCATTTGCATGTGGTTTGCATTTATAAATTGTTGGGAAAGCGTTGATGCATACATTATTACTTGTGGATGTTTTGCTTTGTTGAAAAGTTATTGGAAGAAAAATTTCTTGACATTAAGATAATCTAAGGTTAGGTAATCTTTGTTGGGAGAATTTTTAAATTGTTCTATAACACCTATTCACCCCCCTCTAGGTGTAGTTCATTATTGAGATTCACATTTTCAAGTATAATAATTCAATTAAAAAAAAGCAAGAAAAAATAACACTATTTTGCCGTAATAGTAGGTTATAAAGGTATAAAATTTACATAGCTTTATGTATGTTTTGCAATAATATATAAGATAATACCTTCAAAAATTTATCATCTTTATATGGTTCTACATAGTTTAGAATTGTGTATAAAAATAAATTAAGAATAAAAGATTGTTCACAAATTTCATAATATTAACAAAAATAATTAAACAATGGAAATAATTCAATAATTGTATAGTTTTTGGTTATAATAAATAATAACCTTAGCATAATTATTGGCTATTGTGTTTATTTTCTTGTTTGATTAACTTGTAGTTATGAATATTTTTCTTTCCATGTATATGACTTTAGACCATAAATTTTCTATGTGAAACATTTTCTAGATGACTTTTGGCCAAGAGAGACTATAAAATTAACTTTTTTATATAGCTTCTAGATAACATATAAAATAATAATTTCTCTATAATTTTTAGTTATAAGATATAATATTAGGCTATGAAAGTATTTTACATAATTTTGAGGTTGTAAGGATATGCAAAATATTTTTTGGTAGAGTTTCAAACTATAACAATATATCAATTATTTTTCATGTAGTTTTAGGCTACCAAAATAATTATTATATCCTTCTAGTTATAAGAATATTAAAAAGATATATAAATATAATAAAATAGTTTCTCTACTTATCTTTTGATTATGAAATATAATATATATATATATATATATATATATATATATATATATATATATATATATATATATATATATATATATATATATATATTTTACATAGCTTCTATGAGAAATCATATTTTATATTATCATAAGAATGAAAGAATAATTTTTCAAGACTTCCGTCTATAAATAATTTGATCATAACAAAATATAAAAAATGATGGCATTTTCACATACTTCTAGTTATATGAAATTTACAAAATTATATTTACAAAATTATAAAAAATTGTTAATTAACAATTTTGTTTTCTATGGCTTCTGGTTATAATAAAATATACATTAAACCCTTTGGCTAATGCAAAAAATATTATTATTTTTTATTTTCATAACTTCTAATTGTAAATAATAACAATGACATAGTTTTTGAGTATGCATAATTTTTGTTTATGACAAAGTATTTTTCAAATAACTTTTGTCTATATAAGTGTTAATATTTATTCGTTTTTTTAATGGTTTTTCATAAATAATTACAATTGAGTAAGTAAAAATATAAAATGATTGACAAATTATAACAACTATAGAAAAATAAAAGTTATATTGTGACCAACATTTTTGTGAAATTTGATGTAAAAGTCTAAGTCTTCTCGACTCTAAAAAAACAAACCAACAAAAAGTCTTACTTTTCTTCATTTGAATCAGTAGGGAGTTTAGAATATGGAGAATTAATTGTTCTATTATAGAGGATATCATAAGAGATAATTGAAAAGCAAATATCCTTGATCAAAGGATCTTGTTGCAAAAAATAACAAAATCTATATCAACTATCTACTTAACACATGTATAATATTAATATTTCAAAGTTAATTTTTGGTCAATTGGTAGAACAAGTCTTTATCATTATTAACATGATGAATTTAAAATTAATCGGTGAATTAATTTTGTATCATTATCAACAAATCTGATTTAATATTTATTACTTTACAATTAATTGGTAAAAAAATTTTAGATCATTATTAATATCAATTTAATTTAATATTTATTAGCTTTACAACTAATTGGTAATAGAAATCCTTTCATTTTAATTAATATCAATTCATGAAAACTAACCACTCATAAAATAAAATCATGATTCACAGTAGATCAATTTTACAAAATAAATTTCATCAATGGTACATAAGGGTCTCCAAAAAGCCCACGGCCCGTGGCCCGCTTTAGGCCCGGCCCGGCCCGACGGGCTAAAGCCCGGCCCGAGCCCGTTTTTGGGCGGGCCCGGCCGCGGGCCTAAGTTTAGGCCCGGCCCGGCCCTTTAAAAAAAAATTACAAAAATAAAAATTAATATACTGTATTTTTATATACATATAACTAAGTCCATTAATAAACATAAAAAGTTTGTAGCTTAGTTGGTTAAAGCCTCCAATTTTAACCATGAGGGGAGGGGTTCGAATCCCCCCCTCTCCCTTCCCTTGTTTCATTTTGGCTTTAATCCCCTCCCCTCATGGTTAAAATTTGAGGCTTTAACCAACTAAGCTACAAACTTTTTATATTTATTAATGGACTTAGTTATATAAAAATACAGTATATTAATTTTTATTTTTGTAATTTTTTTTAAAGGGCCGGGCCGGCGGGCCGGGACTAAACTTAGGCCCGCGGCCCGGCCCGCCCAAAAACGGGCTCGGGCCGGGCTTTAGCCCGTCGGGCCGGGCCGGGCCTAAAGCGGGCCACGGGCCACGGGCTTTTTGGAGACCCTTAATTGAAACAGAATTTAGAAACATTGGAGAGAGACAAAAAGGAAGAACAATGATGGCAAGACCTCTTTAGATCATATGGAGGCCTCTTATTCAATCAACTTTATAGTTCATATATAAACACTTCGATAATGCCTTAAAATTTCAGCTGATATATAAGCTGGACATCTCATCAATTCACCACCCTGCAGTTGCTTCTGATCTCGCCATTTGTTCCAGTGAGCGGGCTGATATTGCTCATCTTCACCATAGCAGCAGCGAAGTCTCGGAAAAACAAGGCATTGTTAGCATTATAGGTCCTAACCAAAGCATCCTGAGACCCACCGTTGAACAGCTCCTGGTCTGAATGGAGAAGCCCACGCCGAGTCATAAGGTTTTGGTAGTAAATGTTATCAAACCTATTCATGGTCCGTATATCAAGGGGGGCCAAGTTGGAGTTTCCGCCTGAAACTGGGCATGTAGATCTTCGGGTGGCAGCAAAGTTGGGGTCGATGTTGGTGTCGTTGTAGATGCGGGAGCGGAAAGTGAAGCACTGAGCTTGGCCTATTGTATGGCTACCTGACAGAGCGGTCATATCACGGGCATTTAGACCTTTGGCAGCAAAACCGGAGATGAGGGCCGAGAGGCTAGCCAATGGCGATGGAATCTCGTTGTTTGCTGCACTCTGGCTGGCTGTTCTTGCATCCCTCCTCCCAAGTGATACCGTCCAAGAGGGTCCTCCTAGCTACAAACGGAAACCATTTTTATGCCCATCAAATCGCAGAGAACAAGTACAGTTATCATCTGTCAAAGATGAATATCAGATCTCTTACATCATATATGCAACATACAAATTGACTGTTGGAAATTATGTTACTAGTTTGATTGTAGCATGAATTGCATTGTTTAATATTCGAAAAAAGTCCAATTGACTCAAATCTATAGAAACATTTTAGACAATGAACAAGAAGTGATAATGTGGAGTTGTGAATACGCAGGTTTGCATTTCATGGTCTATTTGGTTCTAACCTGGACGACTCCATCACGTGCTGCCAGTGCCAGGATGTCTGCACAAGATACCGTGGCATTGCAAGCAGCCTCAACTCGGGTTTTAATGGTGTCAATTACTTCAAAACCCCTAACTGAGTTCTGGTTCGGAAGAGCATTCTTTTCTCCAGTGAATGTGGCTGTATCGTCCAGTAGTATTGATGCATCACAGCCCTGTGCTCCAAAAGAAAATGATGTTACACAAACAAATTTATAGAATGAATTCCAAGAATTTCATGTAAATATGACTTCGCATGACCTAGGCTATGACTATATAGTAGAAATGTAGTTTGTTAAGTTGACTAAAAGTTGATCTTTTTCTCCATGGACAATGCCCAAAGTCAAGCTAAATAATCTGTTTGGCTGCAGTGAAAAATGTATGAAAATCAAGAAAGAAAGCAAAATTTCAAATTTGGGAGTAGAATATAAAAGCTCAAATTATCCTCATGAAAAATGTCTTTGGTGTTTGGTTAAAGAACCATGCATATGAAAATGTTATATGGAAAGACCAAGACACTGGAATCCTACATTCACGAAACAATCATGAAAGAACAAGCGAAGAATCGAAGCACCCATTCGTGGCTCTCCAATCACAGCCTGCACCATTTCAACCCGGACAATATTTTGAACGTTAGGGCAAGAGGACGCATAGAAATTAGGCGAAAGCTGAGCATTGATGGAGCAAGCAAGGAGAGAAAAGATGGAAAATACAACAAAAGAATTGGTAAAGGAGGCCATGATAACAAACTACAATGATCTAAGTGAAAGCAGTTTTGGCTTGAGATGATGGAAAAAGCTTTGGACGAGCTCCAAATATATAGAGAGAAAGCAACCTGCATGCATGTGGGTAATGGCCAGTGGGGAGAGAAGAGGTCTAAAGTTTCAAACTTAGCTGCTCTGACGCGGTTTTTGCAGGGTTTACTTTTCCGGGTAAACTCCATATGTGTGGCCACATTAAAGGCGAGTTGACTTGATACAAAAATCAAGCATGCATGACAGCCCACTACTCCAAGAGCCTATCAAAAAGAGAAGAAAATGAGAGAAATCATGGGAGGTGACTTTGATTTGCATGTAAACAAGAATAAATGCATTTTGATCTCTTTGTCATTTCATATAGAAAAAGTGGCTTTGACTAATAAAAGAATGCCTAGCTAAGCTTTAATGATTGTAGTAGATAGTGTTTGGTCGGCATATTGAAGATAGGCACTCCAAGTGGGATGGGGTCACTTTCTAAGCTTCAATTACTTTAATAATGCTGAAAATATTACCACTATGCTCTCCAAAATAGATTTTTTTTTTCTTTTTTGCATGGATAGAGCACTAGACACCTAAGTGTTTTTAACAATAACGTCCATTCCATTCCATTTTGTTGGATAATTTTGGTCATTTAGGGTTTGTGATATTTTTGTTGATAGTGATCTAAAATTTTGTTGATAGTACTTATACTTTTGTTGATAAGAGTGGATTTATTATTTTGGTGTCACATATATAGTTTAAATATAAAACTTAAAATAATTTGAATTGCCAAACTTGTAGCAAGTCAAATTTTAGTATATAAACTATATATTAAGGTTGAGATTTTCATTGTATAGAAAATTTTAACCATTTTCCTAAGAAAATTGATTGAAATAGAAAATCAAAAGATCTAGACAATCTTAATTCTACTTTAATTTTGATACCACAGATCAATTTTAATTTATAAATATATTTTCTAATTAAAACTTTGAGGGTGAATTTCATCCAATGTAGACTGCAATAAATACAAGTTTGATTTTTTTTTTCTTTTTTGACTTTTTAGTGTCACAACACATGTTTGCCGTTTCCAATTGGATCTGCAAAGCACTGAGATATTTGAAATATTGAAAATGATACATATTTTAACCTAGAAAATTGGAAAAAATCCCAAGTTATTTTACATAAACCTTGTTCAATTAATTATGGATGAAACTCCCCAAATAATTTCATTTTTTTTCATTAGAAATTGACTAAAAAATTAAAGATATTCATACCAAAAAGATGAATTACTATGCTTAATTTCTTTTTCTTTTTCCAGTTCTTAAACCCCACGAGAAAGTCTCCGATCCTTATCTTATCCATTTGCCAAAGAGGTGAGTCATTCACTAGTGACCCCGTGACTGCTTACAGTAGTCTATACACTTTGAATTATTCTCCAGAATCCCTCAAGCTTTCCGTGGCCATCTAACATAGAAAGTTCATCCATTTTGACTTCAACTTTTAATTAATTACCATCTTTTGACTGAGGAAGATGATGACCATGCTACACCAGAGGAGAGGTAACTTGAATCTGGCTTTTATCATTTTCTTTGGATTTTTAGAAATACTAACCACTTAAGAATAATCTTAAGAGAGAAAATTTTGAAGGAGAAAAAAATTTATGAAGCTCAAACTCGTGGATTATTTAACCTTAATTGTCGGTGAATTCAAACTGAGAAATAGATTAAAGAGGAAGACAAAGGAAGATTCTAATATATTTTCTAGTTGTTTTGTGCATGTTAAATGCTCTACAACGACATCCAATTGTCAGAAATAGAATTTTCAAAAAGAATTTTAATTAAGATATGTTATTAAGATAATGATCCGATTTGATCAAGAAATCTTTCATAGGTAAAGTGGTCTCTGGCTTCCTGTTAATCTTCAAGTTAAACTCTTTCTCCACCCCTAAATATCTTATCTAGAATGCTTGAGACTCACCCATCTCCACCTATATCTAACAACCCTTCACTGTCATGCACCCATGCATTAACTAAACTGTTGACAAATACCCTCAAATTCTTCTTCTTTTGACATAATACGATCTCCGATTTAATTGCCAGAGATATTCAATTTTCTTTGAACTTTTCAAATTGGCCGCATGCCATGTCGAAGTCTTGATTCCTAGAGATATTTGTGACTCCAGTAGCTTGGTGGTATTAGCCCTGCAAGACAATAGCTCATTCCCAAAATGTTGATACTCTCTCTGAACCAGTTTAATTGCATGACAATAGCTGGCAGCAATCAATAATTTGAAAACGAAATGAAAATTTTTAAAGGCTATGTTTGGTTCTGAAAAATTTGAGGGAAAATGAGAGGAAGAAAGAAAAGCGAATTAAAATAAAAAATAGATTTAAAATTAATAAATTATTTTTATATGTTTGTTCAAATTCATTTAATTTATTTTTTAAATTATATAAAAATTAAATAATTTTAAAATGCATAAATTTCTAATTAATTTTAACTATATTTAATTTTCCCCCCCTATTTTTCACGGTGAAAGCAAACATGAGAAAATCATTTTTCTTGACATTTTTTTTCTTTCTTTAATACTTTCCAGGAACCAAACATAACCAAAGTCTATAGTAATCTTATACCGTAAGAAGAGTGAATATTGAGCATCCAAGTGCCATTGCTCGTCAACCGTTGAAAATTTGAATGATTAATTGCAGATTCTATATACTGAAATTCTTGGGCAGAATGATTAGAGATTGAAAAATGGAATTAGTTAAGAAATTTGGGCAACAATCGGGCAAGTCAGAGACATTCAGATTTGAAAATGAGCGTGAAATCTAAGATGAATAATTAGTTCATTCCTAGTCCTAGTAAGGAGATAACTAAGTCCTCCAAGTGTACTGTTGGTTTCCCCAAGGGCTTGGTCAACCCTTAAATTTGCAAACTAAGTTTGAGAGTTTTTCTTGATCAACAAAAACTAATTGTATTAATAATATCGGAAACAATCCAAGGTAGAGGCTACAACTATTATCGCTAGCAATTAATCATCTTTTTGTGGATCTTCTAATCTATTTTAAATGCTTCAAACCTCACCTGCTTAGTATCCAACAATTTCTTTAGCAGCCAGGCCAAGAACCTGGCCTTTAAGATGATCTGTTAAAATAAACCTTCCACATAAGAACTAGGCGAATTTCTCATAGGATTTTTTAAGTTTCTCTTGAAACTTTCAGTGCCACTGAATGTCAAATCAAGGTTGCAAATCAGTAACTTAAGCAATACCTCCTCAAAAGCAACGTTGGGAGCTCCAATTAAGGTTGCAAATTGATCTCCCATAATCCATTTACATTTAATTACATCTTGAGCTTAATTTGCTGATTATTTGACTTGGATGAGCTACTTAAAATTAAGTTACCAACCATCTTTCAAGAATAAATATCTAAACTGCTTAGGCCCGTTTGATGCACCAAGGACTGGCCTAAAAGAGCTTAATTCCCTTCAAATCTTAGTCAATGTCATTCAATATATTCACCAGCACCACAGAACTGATCAAATTGGGAACTTAACCATGCTTGAAGAGAATTATCCTGGCAGGACCATTTTGATGGGTACCATTCCACCTTCAGCTAATATGACAGTGTTAAAGGTGCTTGATTCGAGAGAAAACAACATTCAAGGTATCTCCAAGGGGTTAGGGAATCTTGTAAACTTGTAGAACTTGAGTTTTGCCTCCAGCATCCTAATGGGCATTGCACCAGGAGCAATCTTAGACGTATCAAACCACCTTTCAACCCTTTTTTTTTAATCAAGTATCGGCTTGGATTCCATATCATGAACAACTTGTAGTAGGAGGTTGAAGAATTCAAAAGCAAGAATGAGAAATCAGATAAAGCTTCATTGAGTTATTGTGCTGATTACATGAGTATAATACGAGAGAATTGCAACACCTAAAATTACGGCGTGAAAAATGGCTGTCAATAATAATTCAGTCATTGTCTCTTTGGTTTTCTTGATTTTCCAAAATTATTGAGTTTACTGAAGAGATTTGCTCCATGATTGTGCGAGAACAGATACTGGTAGTCATTGTAGATATATATTGGCTCCATGATTCTGGATGATTGAATGCCACGAGTGAATGCTTTACATTAAACCGAATGTGTTTCCTTAGCAAGCCTCCTCATTTGGCAGGTAAAATGGGTTGAAATCCCAGCTTGCTAGGACAAGTAACAAAAGATTGTCTTTATAAAGGCTTAGAATGCATTTGGTAATGTTTTTACTTGAAGTATTTTTTGGAAATGTTATTAGAAGAATCACTTATCAAGTGTTGATTTTTCAATGTTACAAATGATTTTTGAGATTTTTAAAAGTGTTTTCTAAATTTTTCCAAATACAATTTTTTTAAAAAATGTTTTTTAGGCTAAAAGTGCTTCCTAGAATCATTGCTAGATGGACTCTTAATGGGAATACCATCAATTTGATTAGCTAAAGGCACAAACTGAGTGACAAGGGCTCCGATAGCTACCTTTTCATGAACAAAGTAGTGATACTCTAATTCAATGTGCTTAGTATATTTATGAAACATAGGATTGATGGGAATATGAAGAGCACTCATGTTGTCATAGAACAACTATAGAGATTTGAAAGAGAAATATTGATGTCACAAAGCAAGAAAGAAAACCACATGAGGCCCATGGGAGTGGAAGCCTTGGAGAGGTATTTGATTTCAACACTTGATTGAGTATTAGCAGGTTGTTTTTTTTAGCATCTTAGATCTAAGTAATGGAAGTAATATCAATTTTTCAAAAAATTGATCTTTAGGGTAAAAGTACTAACCTTTAGGTTTGGATGTTTCCAAACCTTAAATTCTAAGTGTTGAAGACAACCTTGAAGTTGTTGGAAATCTCATAAACCCATGATCTTCTGCCTGATGAGTCAACCTTTTCTTAACACACTTTCGGTGGGGACGAAAGAAGGGTGAAGGTTATGACTCTTTCTTTTTCTCTTGATAATGGAAGACAAAAGTGATGGAAACCTAGGGGGTATTTATAGGATTCCTAACTAGGTTTAAGTGACTTGAACCCACATGAGCTTGGGTCACTTAATCTAACTCAAATTAAGTCATTTAATTGATTAATTAATCCAACAAAGTCTGCTAATTAATCAATTAACCTAATCTAGAGACCTCATCACTTACCCTTGTACAACCTTGCATAATTATCAAAACACCCTTATACACAAAAGTGAACTTAGAACTAATCCAACCCTCATAACCCATGCTAATAAGGTATATGAGCTTAAAGCAGGGACGTTTGGGACCCATAAGAGTATTGACTCTCTCATAATCTAATTTTGAAGTTGATTCAACATCCAACTATAAAGAATCAACTAAACTCTAATATCCTATGTAAATAATAATGAGACATTGTGTGCTTGGGTCTATAACCTATTATCCATTGCGTTTAGTCTTCCCATGGACTGATATTCATAGTCTAACAAGGTGAAAACTATTAACCTTTCAAGACTACCTCTACTATCCTTGAGTTATAGATCCTCTTGTTGTATGTTCAACTGACATGTCTTAGCTCTCAAAGAACCCATGTCAAGTTCCACTTAAGGAATTACTATGACCATAGTTTCCATGAACACACCTCTCCTTAGGGTCACCCATTGGGACACTTTGTCTTAATCCCATGACATATCATGATACTTCTATTGAGAATACTTATTGCTATCGAATTCCATTAACAATGACCAATCCATAGGGAATACATGATCAACTTACGATCTCACTCATAGGTTAAAGCCACTAGTAACTTTAGCACAAACTCAATATTCTCTCAAGGTTGAGAGACAACATATTGAAACAACTTAGTGAGGTCATGATTACTTGATAGTCTTAAGTTATAACTAACCATAGGTCCTGTTCAATGTGTAAGCATACGCACTAATGCGCTCACAATGAAAAGCCCATCTTGATAACCAAGACCAACCATCATTTCAATTAAGAGATGGTGCACTACAACCTTTAATGGGTTGCCTAAACCCATGAATCGATTATGAATAAGTCATCTATTTATAAGGAACCCATGACTTAGATCTTCCGTGCAACTCCTAATATATCTAAGTCACGTACAATGCAAAAAATTGTAGACAAGAATGCTTATAAAGTGTAGTGCATGGGATAAGGATAGATAAAAGTGAAATTGAAATATCATTAAATAATGAATGCCAAATTTTGTTACATTATGTCATGCTTTTAAGGGCTCTATCATAATAGTTTCTTGGATGAACATGAGATACAATTAGAGCACAAAAAAAAAAAAAATAAAAAAAAATTGCAATATCCAATAGTGTTCTTCTAGTAATTAGTCATCTTGCCTAATCTACATCATAGAAGTCATATAAGAGAAAAGAATTTTGGAAGAGAATTCAAAGATCACGATCAGTAACCCCTTTTAAGTAGCACAATATATCTTTGCCCTCTTTCAAATGTTTCACGTAGGTAACTGAAAAGGTTGATAATCTCAATTCATGTAGCATATGTAATGTGAAGATGAGTGAATGTTAAATATTAAATGGATCTCACAATTCAACTATATTCAATGGTATCAATGGATTTGTTGTCACTGGATGAAGAAGAAACCTTGATTGTCATAATTGTGTTTATGTAAAAAACATCAAACATCTTTTCATGACTCAATAAATCCTTTTCATACTTTGATTGAGAAAGGAAAAAACCACTTGTAAAATATTAGACTTCTAATCCTAAAAACACTATAATTTGCCTAAATCATTAATTGCAATCTTTTCTCCTGATATTTTAATAAGTTGACCAATAACTTCAAAATTATTGCCTATGAGAACAAGATCATCAACATAACTTAATAGCAGCAAAGTGATGAATTTTTTTTGAGTTGAAAAAAATGAAGAGGCAATCTTATTGCATTGAAACTCAAACTAAAGACGAAATTGGGAAAGTTGACCCAATAAAGTTTAGGGAGCATGGTTGAAGCTATAGAGAGAAATCCATAGAAGGCAAACATGATTTGGAAATGAATGATGATAAAACCAAGGTGGTTTTTTCATATGCATAGTCTCATTAAGGTGAAGGAAGACATTTTTAATATCTAATGGGCGAAAAGTCCAATTACAAGTCACAACAACAAAGAGAGTTATTAGATAGTGTGGGTTAAATAATGGACTAAATGTCTCATTGAAGTTTCATTGGGGAACTTGAGTAAAGCCTTTGGCTATAAGATGTGCTTTAAAAGTGATTAGTGTTGCCATCTTCTTTTCATTTTATGTAAAAAACCCATTTTGACCCAATAGTATAATTAACATTGAGGGAAAGTGGAACTAATACCCATGTATTATTTCCTTTCAATGCATCTAATTCTTCCTTCATCAGATGAACCCTATGTGAAATTTTAGGTGCTACTTTAGTTTGTTTGGTTCCTCAGTACATGAGGCCAGGACCATTTAAGAAACAAATTTAGGATTGGTACAAAGCTTCCATTGAGTGATCATAAAGTAAGAGTTTATTAAGGTTGTGAATGAGTTCTAGTATTGTTTTACTCGCATTTACATGACTTTGGTGCATTAAGAGTTGCACGAAAAATCCAAGTCAACGGTTCCTTTGTAAGTTGATGAGTTGTTTGTGGCTAGTTCATAAACTTGGACAATTTATTTGAGGTTATAATGCACTACTTTCTAATTGGAGGGATGATTATCTTGATCATTGGGAAGGTTTTCCATGGTGAGTACATTAGAGTGTATGGTTACATATTGAACACTACCAATGGTGAGTTATGACATTAGCTATCAAGTAGTCATTACTTCACCAAGCTATTATGCTGTATAAACTCTCAACCGTGAGAGGATATTGGGCTAATGTTGAGTTCTTTAGTGGCTAGCTTTGATCTATGGGTGAGACTCTAAGGTTGTATTATATTTGCATTATTTTGAGAAATATTTAGGTTTTTTTTTTTTTTTCATATGTGTGTATAAATTAAATGTGTTTTGGCAAATATAAAAAGTTCTATAAGAGATTAGGAATGATTTTAATTTCTAGATTGAGCTAGTTAATTAATTGGAGTCTAATAGAACTAATTAATCAATTAAGACTCAATGAACTAGATTAAGTGATTTAAACCTAAGAAGGGCTCAAGTAATTTAAGCCCACAAGAAAGTCCATATAAACCCCTTAGGGATTTAGGGTTAGAAACTTCACTTTACTCATTATGCTTGCTTCCAATAAAGACATGTTTTCATTATGTACCTTTCCCATCTAGTAGACTTCAATACTTGACCTACAACTCAGTATGACTCACATGCGTTAGGTTACATATCAGTGGGGTATATGTACAAATCATCTCACTCATCAGGTGATGCCTCCACTTGGAATAGCATGACACAAAAAGAATATTTTGTCATTTTGTTCCCTTCCACTAGAATCAATACTTCCGTTTAGGATCATATCTTGTGTCACTTCCACTCTCACTTCTGTTTGTACTTGCCATTGTTTATGAGTAATAAATCTACAAAAATAAATTGAAATTTTGTATGTGTACAAAACAAATTATATTCAATAGAATACAATTAACTAAGGAAGTAATAATATTTGAATTGGACCAATTGAACAATTAGATTAAAGTAAATAAAGTAAATTTATAAGTATAAATGATAAACCATATATAGTTAAATTTAAATAAAGTTATATTTGAAATACCTCAAAGTAAACAAATTATACAATTATAAGTATAAATCACTAGACTTATCTAATTAATTAAATGAAGTATAAAACTAATATTGAATTTCAACTAATTAAGTAATTACTTTAAGAAAATAAGTTGAACTAAATTGAAGACATTATATAATTATCTCTAACTAAATGAATTGAACATAATTTAAATATTCAACTATCAACACACTTGAAATTGTAGGTGCAATGATAGAGCATTAAAATCTAAGTAACTACAATTATAGTTTACAATATTATTATTAGTAAACATACCTTAAGTACTTATTGCGACTTGATTTGTTTGACTTTCACTTTTCTTCTCAAGATTAATGCAAACACTTAATGGTTATTTTTCATTAAAAAACTAATTTCATACTGCTTGCTCATAAAAAATTAATCATATCATGACTAATAATAGCCTTCTTAGTTTATGGACTATAAAAATGATTTTCTATGTTTAAAAAATGTAAACTATTTTTAAAAATTCATGATACTATGTGGTTGTTGTTCTTTGTTTCCAATTTTTAAAAGTAAAGTGAAATAGAAAACAATTTTTAGAGAACAAGTATAAGTTATTTTCACCAGTTTTTAAAAATAAAAGGAAAACATATAAAAATTATAAACAAAACCATAACAAACAAATAAAAATTAAACATGTGTAAAACCTCCATTTTGTCCTCTTAGCACGTGTAATGTTGAGTGCTTTTCTATGTTTCTTTCTTGACTTGTAGTTATCCTTTAGTGGTCCATTGACACAATTTGACACAATTTTTCCAAGCCACCTTCAAGGACCCTTTTGTTCAAAGCTTATTTGGACTTTCACCGTGACCTTGGCCACCCTTTGAACTTAGGATAGGTTTCACTTAGACACTTTTTCCATTTAGTTCACTTAGACATTTTTTTAGGTTATGTTACTTAGATGTTTTTAGGTTTAGGGTCAATTAAATGTTTTCCATGTAGGTTTAGGGTTGAATTTTCGACATTTAATTGTTTGGATTCGACGTTTCATTTTTCATTATTATCAATTGCATTAGATTAAAATTTGAATTTTGATTGCATGTGTTTAATGTCTATGTTTTTGTTCTTTTATTTATTTACTTACCTATTTATTTATTTTTTAGAAAATTGCATGAGATTAAATTTAAATTTTCCTAAAATAGCATGAATTAATATTCAAATTTCCTTATAGATGTATGTGAGTGACTTACTAATTTTATAATTGCATAGTTTGTTTTTATTTTTAGTTTTATTTTCAATTACATGATTTCTAACTTATATTTATTTTATTTTTGCATGAGATATATGGGCCGCCATAGAGGAGATCATTCACGGCTTTCTTTGGAGGGAAGAGAATTCGCATAATATTGAAGACCAAGGTGGAATTATGACTTACCATAAAAAAGTGGAAGACCGAGCTGTATATCATTGGAGATTTTTTGGGGGCGTCACTTTTCAGCACCACGGTTGCATATTGGGCACAGATTTGGGGAGGAATCTCCACATGAGCCGCACCATCCAGATTTTTTTTGAAAGGGGCTGCTCCCCAGATCACGAATTCACAGGAAGCATGCCAAAAAAGGAATTGACAACTTGGTGGAGCTTGAGTGGTTAGATATACGTAACACAGTTACAATTCCACTCTATCAATGAATTGAAAATTTCAAATTCTTAAGTGATGTTTGGATTATGCAAATCAAGTACCATAGGAAAAAGAAAAAAAAGTAGAAAGAAATATAACATCTTATTTTTTATTTAGGGTGTACAATGCCAAGGAAAATCAAATATAATAAAGTTAGTTAGAAACCTTTTCAATATTCATTCCCTGTAAAAAAACGTGAAAATGATTTATTAATTTTAGAAAAAATATGTTGTTTTTTTTCCTTTTTTCTTACCTTTCATTTTCTTCTCTTGATTTCTTGCCGTGCAATTTTCCCTCAAACTTACCAAAATCCAAAGGAAGCCTCAGTGTTTCCCAATCCACTCATTTTAATTTCTTGTAGGAGAAATACCTCAACCACGGTTCAACATCTTCTCGCTGAGGTACTTGGACAGGTTCTTTGCCTATGAGATTGCGTAGTAATCTTTCATGACTTGAGTTCATCAATCTTGGGGAGAATCAACTCAAAGTGAAATACCGTCCACTTTGTTGCATTGTAAAGAGATTCAAGTGCTAGGTCCATCATTGAATCAGTTCACAGGAAGCAGGCCAAGAGAAATTGGCAACTTATCAACAACTTCATTTGGTACCATTGAACAGATCGATTTACTCAGGAATAGCCTTATAGGTGCCATTCCAACTTCATTTGGTAATTTGACTGCCCTACAGATGTTGAATTTGGGGGGAAACAACATTCAAGGAAATATCCCCAAGGAGTTGGGGTATCTCTTCAACTTACGAATCTTGAATCTTGTTCAAAACAATGTAATGGGGATAGTACCAGAAACTATATATTTTAAACATCTCTATGCTGCAGTCCCTCGGGCTGACACAAAATCACTACCTTTCAGGCAGCCTCCCATCAGGTATTGGCACTTGGCTCCCGGATCTTGAAGGGTTTTATATAGGAAGCAACGAATTCAGTGGAAAACTTCCGTTGTCTATTTCAAATATGTCAAAACTAACAGTCCTAGTGTGGACCCGCATTTTTCACGTGCATCCCCACTCGATCGGCGAGACTCGCTTTTATTGTGAAAAAGTAATTCTGGAAAAAAGGTTGGAGTCGCCACTTATTTTATTTTTATTTTGAAGGGAAAATAAAACAAGAAAGAAAAACCCTAAAATGTGACTCCATAATTTTTGGAAAAAGCATGTCTTTGAAAAACCCGAGTCTAGTCCGAGGATCGGGTTACCTATTGGGAAGGTACCTCTAAGAGGTAGCACCCCTCTAAGCCCTATAAAGGTCTCTACTGACTAAGTTGAGGGAAACGGGGCAATTAAATGGTTGATCATGAATACCTAAGTAAGCTAGGTGATTTCAGAAAATAGCATGCTAAATAAGGAGATTAACCACGACAAAGGAGAGTTAGGGTACGTACCTGAATCACTTCTTAAGCGCTATCATAAAACATCAATGGTTAATTAAGAAATATGACCCACGACATGCATTCTATCAAGGATGATCAAACAAGCATCAAGATAATCAAGTATGGCATCAAGGGTGGTGCCTAATGGGCCGGGTATACCTATACGGGCCTAGGGTGAGACTAAGTTGGCCTAACTAAGTCTAACCTGAAATGCACCTAAGTGAAGCCTAATCTAAACTTGAAGGGCGACCAAGGTCATAATGTGGAGCCGGATAAATCTTCCAACCAAAGTCTCCAAAGTAGCTCAGAGAAGGTAAGTTGCATGAGTAGAAATGGGCTATCCAAGAATCACTGTGGAACATTGGAAGTGAACTTAAAGACATGTGCTAAAGGGACAAAATGGAGGGTCTACACCTAGGCATGTTCGGTAACTTCTTCACTGGTAATCAGTAGTTTCTCAAATTTGGACTTCAAAGCCTTAGTGCCCGAGTATATGCCTAATGGGAGCCTGGAGAAGTGGTTGTACTCTTACACTCCATTTGGATTTTCTCCAAAGATTAAAAATGATGATAGATGTGGCATCAGGGCTAGAGTACCTCCATCATAATTATTCAAATTCTATGGTGCAATGTGACTTGAAGCCCAACAAGGTTTTGTTAAATGATGACATGGTTGCACACATAAGTAATTTCAACATTGCAAAACTGTTGATGGGAAGTGAGTTTTTGAAGTGAACCAAAACCATGGGCTGCACCATAGGCTATATGGCACCAGGTAAAGTTTCCTACCACTTCAACACATTCTTATATTACAATGATACGGACTACCATCATTTTTTTTCTCTCTAAACCAGCTGGTTTTCCATTTGACCAAGAAGCAGTATTTGGCATTAAAGTCTACAAAATTAACAACTAATATCATATCAAGGTAGTAAGAGGATAAGATATTGTAAGTTTTCTTGGCTTTTAATATTTTTTTCTATCGTTTGAAAAATGAAGAGGCAATCATCGACTCTTTACAGACCTACATCTTTTTTTGACCTCTTAATACTTGTTAATTTTTTTTTTTTTATCTTTCTCTATATTACTATTTCTTTGTTCATTTTATTAATGAAAACTAATATGCAAGCATGCAAACTATGGTTCAAATAAGGGAATAGTATTTGTGAAGGTGATATATATAGTTATGGGATAATGTTTATGGAAACTTTTTTGAGGAAGAAGAAGATGAACGTTTTGCTTTAAAACGAGCTTGTTTTTCTTCCACCATGACATTAGCTTTAGATTGTGCAATCAAGTTTCCTGAGATAAGGATTAACATGAAAGATGTGTTGTTAGACTCAAGAAGATCCTGAATCGAATTGTTGATATAAGGACCCCATTACAATCACATTATTATCTTTAGTAAATTGTGATATGGTATAAGAGTTTAGTTTGGTAGGAGATCTCAGGTTTGCCCTTGTCCTCACAATTTACATTTCTCACACTTGTTTATTAGATATAAACTATGAGAAAAATTGGTACTTTTATAAATTTGACCAATATGTAACTTACACCTAATCTAACCAACATGGCAACCTACAATGGCTTACCTAACACTTGCCAATAAACACCACGAGAATCATATCTTCATGAAGGTAGATTGAAGAACATCTTACATTACTTAAATTCTTATATGTTAATACACTTCCTTCTATTACCATGTTTAGCCAAGTCGCTAAGCAATTGTATCTTGTCACCAATAATAGGGGGTAAATGAAGATTTTAATTTGTATGAAAGTTGTTATATGCTGCACACATATTTTCTTTTTGGTTTCTTTTCGTCATTGTTAGCAATTTTTCTTAAAATAAAGTTTGAAATGACTTCAAATTTTTAGAGAAGTCAGAAATTTTGTTTCAATGCAAATTAAAGATATATAAATCATTAATTTAAATTTATTTATTATTAGTTTGAGGTGCTAGACTTTGTGGCCACCATAATGATGATCATGGACCCATCTATCTACTTGTTGTCCTTTCTACGACAATAATTTGGGAGAATTGTGTTTCCACCCCAGCTGGGTTGGATAATTGAGATAAGGCCCTCCCATCACTTATAATTAAATTCAAAACCCAAGGAAAGAATAGAAATTGAGAAGAAGGATATTGCCTTTCAAAAATCCCTAAAATACCCTTAACTATCAAATAAAAAAACTACCGGCCACTCTTACCTTTCTCTTTTCTTTCTTTGACTTTTTCACCTTTCTCTCACTTATTTATTAGTGGGATCAAGTTAAATGATTTACCAATTATTTTTCTCCAACAAATTGAATATGAAAGATAAATAATTAAAAATTATTATTGTCAAATGCATTTTTGAAGTAAATAATTTTTAAATACCTTATCAAATATTATTCTTTTTTTCAAACTTACATAATATATAATAAATATTATTATTTATTTCAAACTTATATTATTTCTTATATATATTAAACAATTTTTAAATATCTCATAAAATATTAGTATTCTTTATTTGTTCTAACTTGCAAATTAGACATCATTAAATTTTTTTTCAAACTTATAAAATATATAATAAATATTTTTTAAATACCTTAGCAACTATTTTTTTTGTTTCTTACTTAAAAAATAATAAATATGTTGTATATTATTTCTCATTGGTCTTAATGGCATAGTTTGGTAAAAAAACAAAAAAGAGAAAAAAAAAACTATCGATAATTGTTCTAATGTCAAACTCAAGTTGATTAAAAATCATACAAAACCTATTAGGAGTCTTGTACACCCTTGTACACTTGGCACATTCCCCCTGTACAATTAGTGTAATATTATATAGTGGTGCAAATTTCATTTCCCTCCTAAGTTATGTGTCCATGTAGGTGTGTTAAACATGTTTTTAATCATTTGGTTGAGAAAATTGTGGATGACTTATGGTTAAATTTTTTTCCCCCGACATCATTGTTGGGGAAAACATTAGAATTTCCATATGGGAATTAAATAAAGTGTATGACATGAGTATACAATTCTTGGGCGACAAGGAAAATAAAGGAGTAATTCATATAATATTTGAAAATTTTCACAAATACTAGTCTTGTACATCATTGTACACTTGGTATATTTCCCTTTGTACAATTAGTGTAATAAGTATACAATTCTTGGGTGACAAGGAAAATAAAGGAGTAATTCATAATTGATTGAAAATTTTCACAAATGCTAGCCTTGTGCATCATTGTACACTTAGTAGATTTCTCTTGTACAATTAGTGTAATACCCTTGTACAATTAATGTAACACCCTTGTACAGTGGTACAAATTTCATATTCCTCCTAAATTATATATCCACGTAAGTGTGTTAACCATGTTTCTAATTGTTTGGTTGAGAAAATATTGGATGACTCCGGGTCAATTTTTTTTCCCTAAACATCATTACTAGGAAAAGTATTGAAATTTTTATGTGAGAGTTAAATAAAATGTATGACATGAGTGTACAATATGTTGGCAACAAGGAAAGTAAAATGGAGTGGTTCATAATCAACTGAAATCTTTTTACAAAAGGTAGCCTTATACACCCTTGTACACTTAGTACATTTTCAATGTACAGTTAGTGTAATACCCTTGTACAATGACACAAATTTCATATCTCTCTAAGTTATGTGTTCATGTAGGTGTGTTAATCATATTTTCAATGGTTTGGTTGAGAAAATGGTGGATGACTTAGGGTCGAATTTTTTTTCTCCAAACATCATTACCGTAGAAAGTATTGAAATTTCCATGTGGAAGTTAAATAAAGCGTATGACTTAGGATTAAACTCTTTTAAGTCTTTTTATTATTTTCATATGAAAAATAGTATTAAACAAGGTTTTCAATTTTCATTTTTAAAAATAGTTTTCATTTTTTAATTAAACATATTTTCTAAAAGAGATCATATAGAAAATAAAAATTATTTAAAAAAATAATAATAAATAAAAAATAAAAACTAGAAAAATATTTTTAAACCAAACTCAAACACAATCTATATAATTTTTAATTTTTTTTATCTGAAATGAGTAAATATACCTTTTAACCCTTTTATTTAAGAAAAATTCAATATCTACTATATATAGTTATAATTCACTTCTAAAATTAAGTCATACGAAAATATTTTAATTGTATATTTAAAATAAAAACTCTTCATCCATCCTATTTCTCTCTTTTACTTTGTTTTTTTTTTATTTATAAATTTTTAATTAATTCAAATCATTAAAAAAAATCTTTATTAAACAAATTTACAACATTTCATATAACTTATTACTAAAAGTTATGTTAAAAAAGTTATTAAAACAAGAAAGAAAGAATTTTTTTAAAAATAAAAAAATAAAAAATTGAACCTTTTATTTTATAATAGGAAAAAGAAAATTTTAAAATACTTTTTAGCATAAAAGAAAATAAAATAGTGAATATATTTATTTTAAATAGTGTTTTAATCATTAAATTATTTACTTCTAAAATATAAAAGATAATTTTTATTTATTTAAATTAACATTTTTTAGAAAGTATTTTTCAAAATAGTTTTTAAATCATCAATATAATTTTTGTTTATTTATAATTTAAAAATATAAAATAATGTTGATTTTTCAATTATTTATAAAAAAAGTTTAAAAAAACCAATGAAAAATAAAAAAAATGGTTAAAGAAGAGAGAATGTGTTAATAGTGACATGTAAAGAGTGGTAGAATAAAGACAAAAATGAGTAAATGGGTATTTGTGTCCATTATCATCTCATATCCTTGTAATCAATTATGAGTGATAGGAGGACTTTAGCTTAATTATCCACCCCAACTGGGGTGAAAACACAATTCTCCCTAATAATTTCAAGGTAGTAGGTATTGACCACCAAAAACGGTTTGAAATTTTGTTATCAAAGGCTTGCCTTGGAAGGTGATTGAGTTGCAATTTCAAAGCCAACCTGAAAACCCCATAATTTCAAGGTAGTAGGTATTGATCACTTTTTGTCACTTGATTCGTTCCCAATTGGTGTCTCAGCTGATTCATGTCCAGCTGGTGCTCTTTGATTGAGAGAGTAATCAACAAAATTTATAACCTATATCACCATGCATTAGGATAGCTTAGCTAATATAGCATAGTGGCTCTAGGATCGTTCACTAGGAAGGGTTTTTAATTCATAATTGATACCAATTCAAAGTAAATTGGTGCTTTTTCATTTCAAGGTTAGCTTTAAAAGAAAACATAAAGATGTTTGAGTGAAAAAGGTTTGGTCTTAAACTAACCAAAAAGAAAGTAATGGAAATTACTTATGAAGAAAAACATTCCTTGGAGGTTTAGGTTCACATGGGAGGTTCCTTATGCAAAAACAGAGCTCCGGTCATTTGGTTCGTTTCCTCGCATTAAAGAATTAATATATAGTCAATTCTCTAACCGGTGCTGTACAAATGTATCCTTTAAATGGATTTCAGCTCTAATTCCCTCTCACTGATGCAACTTGCAATGGCTCGTGCCTCTCACCTAGCATTTGCCATTCAAGGTGATCTTTAACTTTGGACTTCCCTTCTCAAGCTCGCAAGAGATAACTAATGGATGTCTCATTGGAGTCCAAAAGCTTACCAAGTGTTGGCAATTCTAGAAAATCCTACCTCCAAGTCACTTCCCAAAAGCTCGTAAGAGATAAACAAGTGCATCTCCATGGACGGAGATCACGTGCCTTACCAAGTGTTGGCTCAAGTGACTTGAAGGTGTTTTAAGTTAACTAAAAACATAGAAATCATTAAAGGATCACACTTTCTCTTCATTAATGATTGAAACCACAAAACTACTAATTCTTGCACTTGGAACCTTTCCCGGCAACCTTAACTCCAAGGAACTAAAAGTTTAGCCACTCATTCTCTGAGGAAACTTCCTCAGAGCTTGTTTGGCTAGTAAGAAAACTAACGAGAAAACAAATATATGAAGGAAGAACAGAGCAAGTGCTCTGTGAAATATATTTCTTTCTTTCATCGATTACATAATTGATGATATCTTTCTAAAGAAAATTACAAACTATATATATGAGGTTATTCACCCCTTTCCTTGCTTAAAGACTAAGGAATCCTATGATAGGTGGATTACAAGGAGACTTTGGGGATTTAGACAACAAATATCTAAAGCAAAATATCCCAAAATATCTCAAAATGTCGGTCGGAAATATCAGGAAGCTTCAGGAGAACACTGCAGTTGTGCATGTTTGACCGGGTAGGCGTTACCAGTGGATCCGGATATGTCTGACCGAAGAAATTGAAACGTCCTCCTCTCCTATCCGGATGTAAAATGTCGGCGAACGGCTCACATTCGGATGTAAAATGTCGGCGCTCGAAATTCTTCCCCGGGTGGATTGAGCTATGCTGCGCAAAGGGGACTGTCTGCGTGTGTAAGGTGTAGGGACCCCTCTCCCGGATGACACGGAGTGCGCAAGGCTATCCGGATCAACTCCATCCGGATTTCCCAAGAGGACATGCGCCGCAATGCTATCCGGACTCTCTAAGAGGAAAAGGCGGCGCAATGCTATCCGGCGCAGCTCCATCCGGACGATAGCATATACTATCCGGATATGTTGTCCGGATGGAAAACATTGACTAAAGTGAGTGAGCAAGCCTTGCTACAGCCCACGTTCCGCCGCCCTCCGATGGTGTGCCCGGACGCCCTGTCCGGACATCTTTGCCATGGATTCCAAAGAACTCTCCTCAATCTCGGATTGCTTTGGTGATCAAAAAGTTATTAAAACACCAAAACTTAACACAATTTGATTAGAATTGATTGCAAGGGTCCTTAATATGTTAATTGGGTTAAAAGGTGATAATTACTACTCAAAAGTGTTTAAAAGAGTTTATTACAAGCTGTGAAATAACACTTTTTGAGTAGTAATCATCACTCACTTGGCAAATATTAATTTCCATGTAAACTCTCCGGATCCTACCAGGCTTGGTAGAACAAATCAAAATATTTCTGTCCATAATTTCAAGGTAGCAGGTATTGACCACAAAAAATGGTTTGAAATTTTGTTATCACAAGGCTTGCCTTGGAAGGTGATTGAGTTGCAATTTCAAAGCTAACCCGAAAACCCCATAATTTCAAGGTAGTAGGTATTGACCGCTTCTTGTAATTCACTTGGAAAATATTAATTTCCATGTAAACTCTCCAGTTCCTTACCAGGCCTGGCAGAACAAATCAAAATCTTTTTCTGTCAGAAATATTCCATTTTACAAATAAAAATAATTAACATGTTTTGAAAAATCTTCAAGTCTTTCGCGGACGCTCTTTTTTAGAATTAATGTTATGTTTTAAATTTGGTTACATTTCTTTAAACAGTATGATTTTTCTTTCTAAATTAGCATTACAGTGTAGTGCCACTTTAATGTGATATGGATACGAAAATGATAAATCGTTTATTTGAATTTTTAGAAGTTATTTCTTTCATAAATTATTCTTTAATAAATTTAAAATTATATTTAATTTTTAAAAAGTACTAAAAAGGATAGAAAATAATTTAAACAATGAATTTTTATGTTTGGATAATATGGAGAAAGAAAAGTAAAAAAATACTAAGAAAAAAAGGGAAAAAAAAATACTAAAAGATTTTTCTTAAAAAAGTGGATTTTTTTTTTTGAAAATTACAAGCCTGTTTGGTTGATCTTTTTTAAAACTATTTTTTCTTAAAAATAAAAAAAAATACAAAAAACACAACAAAACTGGTATGAGAAGTGAGACACCCATTGGTCTCACTGTTCTCCATGTTTTCAAAATGACTCATTTTAGAGAACAACAAAAAAATTATTCTCCTTATTTTTTTTGTATCATTTAGAGAAAAAGAAAAAAAAAGAAAAAGTATTTTGTTCTCTGAGTTTTCAATCCTTATTCCCCCTATTCTCACATCTCCAGCATGTTTTTTTCACCAACAGGAGATCAAGGTGAGTTTTAGCTCCACCAACACACGTAGAACCACCTTGACCGTAGTTGCCCCTTCTTGACCGGCTTAACTCACTTCTCCAAAAGTGGTTGAGGGTGTCTTGTCCCTTTAGGGACCACCACACCGGGTTTACCCACCAATTACTTTGATCTTTCTTCATTCTTCCTACATTTCTCCAATTCCATTATGACATGCAGATGCTTGTTGCATTGTTTTGAGTGTGTCCAGCTGGTCATAATCCATGCTTTCAGAGATGTGTAGCAAATATCAAACTTTATGTTTGGTCATGCAGAAAATGACACCTGAATTATAATTTTTATGGGAGTTAGAAAAGTCTTGCTTCTTTGATGATTATCCAAAGATTCAATCATGAAATGCGGAAAATGTAAATTCATGTATATATAGGTTTGAAACTTATTTCTTTAGAAAATGTAAATCTTCGTGTACATATGAATCTCCAACAATCCCTAATTTCACACCCATATCAATGGTGTGTGTACCCCATTCATATTTATTACAACTATCGGTTATATATATCACATTCAAAACACCCATAATCATATACAAAGAAAGAGAAGCGATATGGCATCTTTTAGCAAATTTTTGCTTGCAAAAATGGGGATTGGTAGTTGAAAATTTTATTATTATTGATCTATCATTTCCAAGTAAAATCATCAAAACCTTCTAAATGTGATTATCATTTCATTAGAGGGTTGTCAAATTTCTTGTTAATAAGGTTTCATAAAAGATAAGAAAATAAAATTATAAGGTATAATATAAGTACTTTTTAATATTATTATTATTAATATTATTATTTGTATTTTGTCTATCATTATATATATATATTGATAATTTATTTAAAGTTATAAATTTGTTAATATTATTACATAGTTATGGATTTCTTTAATATAATATGTTAGATGTTCTTATGAGTAAAGGAATATTGTTATTGCTTTTATAATAATATATAAGAACATTAGAAAAAAACAGTTAATGATGTATTTTTTGACAAATTTAATAATCATAATTCCATATTTGAAACTACCTACAACAATAATGAGATTTGACATTTATAAAATTTAAAGGATTTATAACACAATGTAATTAGATTTATATGTTTAATTTACATGAGCAAATTACAAATAAATTATTTAGTGGACTAAATTACAATAGATATGATATTTTATATCAAAAGATAATTTTTACTATGAATACATTACTATATAATATTTGAAAAGAGCATTGAATTTTTTTTATATAATGTGTAGGGTTAATTTTGCAAAATAAATTATCTTTAGTCTTTAATGACTTTCATTATCAAGAGTTAAATTAAATTCAGTACATTAAACTATCATACCAAATGATTTTCACTTTGATTGATTTATCAATTATTATAAAGCTTATAATTTTTAGAAAATAAGAAAATAAATTTTAAAAATCATTCACAAAAGGTAGACAACTCTATTTGCAAGTGGAGTTTTGTCTACCGTGGCATGTGGACTAGGGCACCGTGATAGCCAACTCTTCACTGCACCAGCTTGACCCAAGGCTAGCTCTTTTGTCCCTTTTGGAAAACTGCACCGTAGCTATCGCCCCTTCTTGGCCGGCTTAACCCACTTCTCCAAAAGCGGTTGAGGGTGTTCTTGTCACTTTAGGGACCACCACACAGGGGTTACCCAGCAATTAATTTGTTCTTTCTTCATTCTTCCTACATTGCTCCAATTGCATTGTGACATATGCAAATGCTGTAGAATTGTTGAATATGTCCTAATCCATGCATTCAATGAGGTGTAGGAAATACCAAACTTTGTGTTTGGTCATGCAGAAAATGACTCTGGAATTATAATTTTTATGCAGAAAAGATTATTGGCCTTTATGGATTTTAACATTTCTAGGTTTTTGTAATTCTAATCTTTGAGTTTGTGAGAGATCTGCATCCCTTTAGGTTTTGAGATAGTCCATTAATTGCATGTGTGGTGTTGTGTTACGGATTTGGAAACTAGTATACGTATTGAAGAATAAAACTTAAGGATAACATCCACCATATAAATCTGTATATTTTCCTTCTAAAAGAAGATTTGTGTTTTGCGGTCTCTAATCCTATGGCTTTTATATCTGTGTAGTCTTTGGGAGACTTTGTGGACGGTTTTCCACATAAAAATTGTTGGTTTCTCTTCTTTCTCCCTAATTATTAAAGAGGAATTAAAAACAAAAATATGGATAACTTAGATTTCTTACTAAGGAATTTGAAAATATGGAAAATAAGTCTTTTATAAAATATATTTAAGCATCTTTTAGGAACAATAATCCTAAAAAAAAATGGAATTATTTAAGCAAATTAGATTAAAAAAAATCAGCAATTCATCAAACAAATTCATACTTGAATGAAATAGCATGACCATTTCTATTGATACATCTATGTCAAATTATTAAATAGATTATACCAAAGTTGTTAAAACAATTTATTAAATTATTAAACAGATTAAATAGATTGAATTATCCAAAAAGGAAAGAGTAGCATGTCAATAACCAATGTTTTTGCACCACTTTAATAAGTGAACTGCACCATGGTTATCACTCTAGATGGGACTGCATTGAAGCCCTTTCTCACCTCCTAGGACAACTTTTTCCAAAAAAGGTTATTGCTCACGAATTACTTGATAGACGTTAAGATTACTCACAGCTCTCACTGATCTCACTGGTATAACGGCTGCTGCTTGCTGCTGTGCTTCAGAAGTTGTTGCACTTCTAAAGTTAGGTAGTTTGTTAGACTTTGTTAGATTAGTTAAGCTGCTACACAGCGGAAAATTCTGCCGTACGGAAGTGGGTAGCGTACCTGCAAAATTCCTGTTGTTGGATCAAAAGCTTCCAATCAAGACTGAATGCCTTTGCACCACTTAGCTGGACTGCACCATCGTATTGCCTCTTCTTGAATCCGCTTTGCTTGACCAACTTTTCAGGTTTCTTTCTCGGTTTTGGCAGGACTGCACTGTCGTTGCCCCTGCTTGCCCTCCATGACCCACATTTTTCCAAGGAGGTGGTTTCCGACCAATCTCTTTCTTCTTGAATACACCATTAGATCGTGATATGTGGACAGATCTATTTGCAAGTGGAGTCCTGTCTACCGTGGCATGTCGACTACGGCACCGTGATAGCCCACTCTTCACTGCACCGCAGCTGTCCCTTCTTGACCGGCTCAACCCATTTCTCCAAAAGAGATTGAGGGTGTCTTGTCCCTTTAGGGATCACCACACAGGGTTTACCCACCAATTACTTTGTTCTTTCTTCATTCTTCCTACATTTCTCCAATTCCATTATGACATGCAAATGCTTGTTGCATTGTTTTGAGTGTGTCCAGCTGGAGACAGTTGCAGCAGCTCTGGTCATAATCCTTGCTTTGAGTGATGTGTAGGAAATATCAAACCTTATGTTTGGTCATGCAGAAAATGACACTTGAATTATAATTTTTATGGGAGTTAGAAAAGTCTTGCTTCTTCGATGATTATCCAAAGATTCAATCATGAAATCCAGAAAATGTAATGAATGTCCAACAATCCCTAATTTGGCACCCATGTCAATGGTGTGTGTACCCCATTCATATGTATTACAACCATCTGTTATATATATCAGATTGAAATGAAAGTATGCTTATAGAATTGATATTGACTTTAAATGCTTGATCTAATATTCCACTACTTAAATCAAAACTCAATGGCAAAAACAATGAAGGATAGAAATTAAAAATTAAAATAAAATTGTTTTATATAAAATGAAATAAAAATAGCTTTGAAGCTCTTCATGTATATAGGTTTGGAGTTATTTATTGCTTCTTCATTGACTGGATTTCTCCTATGTTGTCTAGAATATATACTAGAGATAGCTCAAAACACCCACAATCATATACAAAGAAAAAGGAGCGATATGGCATTTTTTTAGCAAATTTTTGCTTACAAAATTTTGAAAATAAAAATAACAAACATGCTTATTTTTTGTTTTATTTTTAAGGTTCAATAGACTTGATTTTCAAAGCATATAATAAATTTGTTTTTGAGAAAATAAATGTCTTTACCCTATTAATTATTTCAAAATACATTTTCTAAAAGTATAATGTTTTTGAAAAATTTCGAGTTTTTCACGATTTTTTTTTCTTGAGTAATATTACATTTTGGATTTGGCTATACTTCTAATTGTTTTTTCAATATATTCCATAGAGAAGTTAAAATACATACCATCACTGTTTCTCTCTTTCTAAATTAATTGAAAAAAGTGGACTAGAAAAAGCATCATTTTCCCTTCTAATTAGCATGCACGACCAATAATATAGTCACTCCATTCATCTATCTATCTATCTATATATAATGTCATGTTGTACAATGAACTTGTAAAATGAGTGGAGAAGATCTCCAGAATGTAATTAAGATGGCAAATTCCAAGCATAAGATTGATGGATTTAGTTTGAATGCAATCATGGTTGAGTTGTAACTTTCACCCACTTCTTCCATGAAGGTTGTTGCACACCAATTACTCTCCCTTCCTTATCCCCTACATTTGTAAACCACATCCTCTCCTTTGACATTTATCAACTACCTTTTTTTCTTGCTCTCTGAAAGGAAAGATGCATCTCTTTTCACCTTGTGTTTCAGTGTTTGTGTTAGTGTATTGTTGGGTGGCTTGCTTCACTCCCACAGTGTTCTCCATCAATTTAGTTGATGAAATTGCTCTTATGGCCTTCAAAGCCCATATCACATATGATTCTCAAGGCATTTTGGCAATAAATTGGTCAACTAAAAGCTCCTATTGCACTTGGTATGGTATTTCTTGCAATGCTCTTCAACAAAGAGTTTCTGCAATCAACCTCTCTAACATGGGTCTTGAAGGAACTATTGCGCCACAAGTCGGCAACCTCTCATTTCTTATTTCTCTTGATCTTAGCAATAACTACTTCCATACCTCTCTTCCTAAGGAAATTGGTAAGATTCTCGTAATTGTTGTCTACTTTATAGGTTAATACTCATGTTTCCTGCTTCAACATATAATATCAATAAAGGTTGGGGTTATCATGATTTTTGGCTTTCAATTGTGATGAAATCGTTGAGTAATTGATAAATTATAGTTCAAAAAATAATATTTATATATGTGGTAGATTGGATTGTTGAATTATTGTGACCATGAATGATAACAAAAATATGAATGATACAACTTTAACTTATTCTCTTTATTTTGATATAAAATTCATTTTAATTAAATAAATCATTATACAATTTAAAAATTAGTTTTATTTTTTTAATTTCCTAAAAATTATTTTCTTTTTTCTATTTTGAATGAACTCAAGTAAACACAATTATAGTAATGGTAATGATTTTTTATTCTAATTTTTAGAATGAATAATATAAAATACAAGTCAGAATAAACATACACAACGATAATAAAAAGTTTCAGCTAACAGTGTATTTTTTTTTTTCAGTTATAAAATTAAATAATTTATTTATAGTGATATTTTACAATTGATAGATATTTTCAAATATAGAAAATTTTGATCCAACAAATTATATTATTAAAAAGTGAACATAATTTAATGTAATTTATTATACATTAAAATGTAATAAAATATTTAATAGATATCAAATAATTTATATATATATATATATATAGCTTTAATTTAATTTACTATAAAATATTTAAAGCTACAATATAATATTTATTTGTGATAAACAATAGTGGATAATTTTTTTGGTAACATTCCCAATAAAAAAAATAAAAAATATCAATTAGTTAATTATATTCTATCTAATACCCAACATTTGTGTAAGTGTACAGTTAATTTCACAAATTATTATTATAAAGTAAGAAACATCATTGTACACATAATTCAAACCATCGTATAGGTTCCAAATCGTATTCAATCAAACCAAAATGCACTACCCTTAAATGCTTGGCAACCATCAATATGTAGTTCATGATAAGTTTTCCTCAATATTAATGTCTATTGCAAATGTTATCATCATGTTTGATTCCATGAAAGTACTAAGAAAAAAATACTGAAAAAAGTTATTTTCTTATATTTGATTTTACTATAAAAATATGAAAAAAAAATCAAATATAATTAAAATTAATTTATTTTAAAATTATTTAATTTTAAATAGAAAATTTAAAACAAGTGAAGCATATTTCAAGCAGCATATAAATAATTTGTTGACTTTAAATCTATTTTTTCTATTTTTCTTTTAATTTTTTTTCCTATTTTTACTCTTTATTTTCATTCCCTCCTATTTCTTTGGAACTAAATAAAACCTATGACTATGTTTGGTTCCCAAAAAGTTATAGTGACAATACAAAGGAAAGAAAATAAAGAGTTTCTTAGAAGAAAAGAAAAAGTGAAAACAATAAAAAATAAATAAACTTGAAGTTAATAAATTATTTTTATACAATCATTCAAATTCATTTAACATAAAAAAAAAAATAGATTTAAATTTAATAAATTAATTTTATATGTTTCTTCAAATTTATTTACTTATTTTAATTCTTCCATACGAAGATATAATAATTTTAAAATACATAAAATTATAATTAATTTTAATTATATTTTTTTCCCTATTTTCTATTATAAAACCAACAATGAGAAAATTATTTTCCCTTAATATTTTCTTTTCTTTCTTTAATACTCTTCTCGACCTAACATAGTTTTTATGTTCATAATAATAATAATATTTTAGATATTTTTTTCATTTTATTTTAGGTAAGTGCAAGGAGCTTCAACAGTTGAATTTATTCAATAATAATCTGGTTGGAAGCATTCCGGAAGCCATTTGTAATTTATCAAAACTTGAAGAGCTGTATCTTGGCAACAATAAGTTGGCTGGTGAAATTCCAAAGAAGATGAGTGATCTTCTTAATCTGAAGATATTGTCATTCCCAATGAACAACTTAACAGGTTCCATACTAGCCACTATTTTCAACATATCTTCTTTGCTCAACATTAGTCTCTCCTATAATAGTCTCTCTGGGAATCTTCCCATGGATATGTGCAATACCAATCCAAAGCTCAAGGAGCTTAATCTTTCATCAAATCACTTGAGTGGGGAGATTCCCACCAGTTTAAGCCGATGTATAAAGCTTCAAGTAATTTTCTTACCATATAATGAATTCACAGGAAGCATACCAAAAGGAATTGGTAACTTGGTGGAGCTTCAGAGATTGTCTTTCCGGAATAATAGCTTGATAGGTACACTTTTTCTTTCCTTTCTTCTCTTCCTTTTTATTCACTCACTTTCTCTCAAGCTTTCAAAGATGTAAGCAATGCATTGAAGTTTTTCCAACCCACTCATTTTAATTTTCTTGCAGGAGAAATACCTCCATCACTGTTCAACATATCTTCATTGAGGTTTTTGGATTTGGGAGGAAATAACCTAGTAGGTATCCTCCCTACAGGCATGGGTTATGATCTTCCCAAGCTTGAAATCATTGATCTCTCAGCCAATCAACTCAAAGGTGAAATCCCCTCCAACTTGTCGCATTGTCGAGAGCTCCAAGTACTATCATTATCATTCAATCAGTTTACTGGAGGCATTCCACGAGCCATAGGGAGTTTATCGAATCTTGAAGAATTATATCTTGGTTATAACAATTTGGGAGGTGGAATTCCAAGAGAGATTGGGAATCTTCATAATTTAAATATTTTGTACTTCGAGTCTGCTAGACTAAGTGGTCCCATTCCTGCCCAAATTTTCAATATCTCTTCATTGAAAGTGATTGGTTTCAATCATAATAACCTCTCTGGGAGTCTTCCAATGGATATCTGCAAACATCTTCCTAATCTCCAAGAGCTCTATCTTTCTTGGAATCAGCTCAGTGGTCAACTTCCTACAACTCTGTCCTTATGTGGAGAGCTCCAAGTACTATCATTATCATTCAATCAGTTTACTGGAGGCATTCCACAAGCCATAGGGGGTTTATCGAGTCTTGAAGAATTATATCTTGGTTATAACAATTTGGGAGGTGGAATTCCTAGAGAGATTGGGAATCTTCATAATTTAAGTATTTTGAACTTCGAGTCTGCTAGACTAAGTGGTCCTATTCCTGCCCAAATTTTCAATATCTCTTCATTGAAAGTGATTGTTTTCAATCATAATAGCCTTTCTGGGAGTCTTCCAATGGATATCTGCAAACATCTTCCTAATCTCCAACAGCTCTATCTTTCTTGGAATCGGCTCAGTGGTCAACTTCCTGCAACTCTGTCCTTATGTGGAGAGCTTCTGTCACTGTCACTATCTTCCAACAAATTCGCAGGAAGCATAATAAGAGAAATTGGCAACTTATCCAAGCTTGAACAGATTTATCTTAGGAGGAATAGCTTCACAAGTACCATTCCACCTTCATTTGGTAATTTAACTGCCTTACAAAATCTCTATCTGGCAGAAAACAATATTCAAGGTAATATCCCCAAGGAGTTGGGGAATCTCATCAACTTACAATCCTTGGATATTTGCCACAACAATTTAACGGGGATGGTACCAGAAGCTATTTTTAACATCTCTAAGCTGCAGATCCTTTCGTTGCCAATAAATCACCTTTCAGGCAGTCTCCCATCAGGTATTGGCACTTGGCTCCAGAATCTTGAAGAGCTTTATATAGATGGCAATCAATTCAGTGGAAAAATTCCAACGTCCATTTCCAATATGTCGAAACTTATCTTCATGTACATAGGCGACAACTACTTCATTGGGAATGTGCCAAAAGATCTAGGTAACTTGAGACGACTCCAGATCCTCAGCCTTTCACGAAACCAGTTGACTAATGAACACTCAGACTCTGAGCTTGCCTTTTTTACATCATTGACGAATTGCATTTCTTTGAGAAAATTGTGGATCGATGGTAATCCTTTAAAAGGCATTATTCCAAATTCATTGGGAAATCTCTCTATTTCTCTTGAACGTATTGACATGAGCAGCTGCCAACTCAGAGGCACCATCCCTACAGGGGTTAGTAATCTAACCAACTTGATTGCTTTACGACTTGAGGATAATGACTTGACAGGGTTGATTCCAACATCATTTGGACGCCTACAGAAGCTCCAGGGGTTGCATATTTCTCAAAATCGAATACACGGATCCATTCCCAGTGGTCTATGCCATTTGACAAACTTGGGATTCTTGGATTTGAGTTCGAATAAACTTTTCGGAACAATCCCAAGCTGCTTTGGGAATCTTACTGGACTGCGTAACGTCTATCTTCACTCCAATGGACTAGATTCTGAGATACCTTCATCTCTGTGGACCCTTAGAGATCTCTTGGTTCTTAACTTGTCTTCAAACTTCCTCAACAGCCAACTATCCCTAGAAGTTGGAAGCATGAAGTCCTTAGTGGTTTTGGACCTGTCAAAGAACCAATTTTCAGGAAACATCCCAAGCACCATATCACTTCTTCAAAACCTGTTCCAACTTTACCTATCCCATAACAAGCTACAAGGTCATATTCCCCCCAATTTTGGTGATTTGGTGAGCTTGGAATACTTGGATCTGTCTGGGAACAATTTATCTGGTTTTATTCCCAAGTCATTAGAGGCTCTGAAATATCTCAAATACCTGAATGTTTCTTTCAATAAACTACAAGGAGAGATTCCAAACGGTGGACCCTTTGCAAACTTCACTGCTGAATCTTTCATCTCCAACCTAGCACTTTGTGGAGCACCTCGGTTTCAAGTCATGGCATGTGAGAAAGATACTAGTAGGAACACAAAATCACTCCTCTTGAAATGTATTATCCCTCTGAGTGTATCATCATCAGCAATAATATTAGTGGTTCTCTTTATTCTATGGAAGCGAAGACACACTAAGTCAGAAACTCCGGTTCAAGTTGATTTGCCGCTTCCCAGAATGCATAGAATGATTCCACATCAAGAACTCCTTTATGCAACCGGCTACTTTGGTGAAGACAATTTGATTGGAAAAGGTAGCTTAGGAATGGTATATAAAGGGGTACTATCCGATGGGTTGATTGTTGCTGTGAAGGTTTTCAATTTGGAATTACAGGGAGCTTTCAAGAGTTTTGAGGTAGAATGTGAAGTAATGCGGAATATTCGCCATCGAAATCTTACCAAGATAATTAGTAGTTGTTCCAACTTGGACTTCAAAGCCTTGGTGCTTGAGTATATGCCTAACGGGAGCTTAGAGAAGTGGTTGTACTCTCACAACTACTACTTGGATTTTGTCCAACGATTAAAAATTATGATAGATGTGGCATCAGGGTTAGAGTATCTCCATCATGATTATTCAAATCCTGTGGTTCACTGTGACTTGAAGCCCAGCAATGTCTTGTTGGATGATGACATGGTTGCACACATAAGTGATTTCGGCATTGCAAAACTGTTGATGGGAAATGAGTTTATGAAGAGAACCAAAACCTTGGGCACCGTAGGCTATATGGCACCAGGTAAAGTTTCCTATCACTTCAACACATTCTTATGTCATTTTTTTTTCTCTTTCAACTAGCTGGTTTTCCATTTGACCAAGAAGCACTATTTGGCATCAAAGTTTTACATAATGAACAACTAATATTACATGTAGGGTGTAGGTTAGGGGATAAGTTATTGTAAGTATTCTAGGTTTTTTAAATTGTTTTCAGTCCGTTGAAAAATGGAGAGGTAGTCATTGGCTCTTTACAAATGTCTTACATGATCATTTTTGACCTCTTGATAATTAATATTTTTTCACAAGAAGATTGTTTTTTTTTATTAATTATTTATCTTTCTCTATATTACTATTTCTTTGTTCATTTTACTAATGGAAACTAATATGCAAGCATGCAGAGTATGGCTCAGAGGGAATAGTATCCACAAAAGGTGATATATATAGTTATGGGATCATGCTCATGGAAACTTTTGTGAGGAAGAAACCTATAGACGAAATGTTTATGGAGGAACTAACCTTGAAGAGTTGGGTGGAGTCATCAACCAACAACATAATGGAGGTTATAGATGCCAATCTCCTGACAGAAGAAGATGAAAGTTTTTCCTTAAAACAAGCTTGTTTTTCTTCCATCATGACATTAGCTCTGGATTGTACAGCTGAGCCTCCTGAGAAGAGGATTAACATGAAAGATGTGGTGGTTAGACTCAAGAAGCTCCTGAATCAAATTGCTGATTTAAGGACTCCATAATTAAGAAGAAGAAGGCATGGAGATGATCATGTTCCTTTCTTCCACCCTGAGCTTATTTAAGAGTTCACAAATCAAGAATTGAGGGACCATTGGGCATGGCCTGCCAGGTAGTTGAAAGTTCCTTATTATATCACCTTTATACAAATTATTCTGTATGCTTTTATTTCATATTTTTCCATTGGCATAATATTAAGTCAAGATACCTAGTGAATGACTTCCAGAAGAACATTTCGTATTTTTTTTTAAAAGATACGATAGACTTTACTACAATAAATTATTTGGCTGTGATTGATCATTTCAGCAAATTGTTTGGCCCAAATCGACTTCTATTTGTAGACATATTTTACTTAATTTCTTATAACTTACAATTACTTAATTTCTTATAATTGGATTTAGCTTATTTCAAAATCATGGCTCGTGAGGATTAGAAAGTTAGAAAATTCAAATTCAAACGTGACTTTCTTCTTCCAAACATGTTTTATGGTTCAAAAAGAATATAATATAAATTGACAACAATAAGCTATTGAAAGAATAGAGTAAAAGTGGTTTTTGTTTTACTCAATCAAAGATATGACATGATCAATATTTATCATGTAATCTGAACAATTTTGAAAAGGTTAATAATTTTAATTTTGTGTTTTTATTTGTGAGAATTAAGATCTCAAATTGGATAAAGAATTTAGTAAAATGTTAAAAAGAAAAAAAAAAGAAGAAGAAAAAAAACACCAAATTGAGTGAAGATTAGCTTTGGGGATGATATATATACAGGTCATTTGTCAATAGGAAATAATATTATTGAAAATAATCACCATAGCACAACTAACCATGGTTTTGTTTCTATAAACAAAAAATTGTCATTTCATCAAAATATATAGTAATCAACCGAAGTTTAAACTCAGATTGAATTTTAGAATCAAATAAAGATAACTTAGATTTCTTATGAATGCTTCAAATTAGGGATTTCAAAATATGGGAAATAAGTCTTTCACAAAATATATTAAAACATCTTTTAGGAACAATAATCCTAAAAAATATGGAATTATTTAAGCAAATTAGATTAAAAACAATCAGCAATTCATCAAACAAATTCATACTTGAATGAAAAAGCATGACCGTTAGTATTGATACATCTATATCTATATTAAAAGTGATATAGATATGGAATGATAAATATTTTATTCATATATATAAAAGAATATTAAGGTAGGGAATTCCAAGCACAAGGTTAAGGAATTAATTAGTTCGAGTCCAATTAGATGTAATTATATCGAAGTTGTTAAAACAATTTTGTTAAATTATTAAATAGATTATATCAAAGTTATTAAAACAATTTATTAAATTGTTAAACAGATTACATAGATTGAATTATCTAAAAAAAGAGTAGCATCGGAAAGTATGCCTACCGAGTCAATAACCAATGTTTTTGCACCACTTCGATAAGTGAACTGCACCATGGTTAGCACTCTGGATGGGACTGCATTGAAGCTCTTTTTCACCACCTAGGACATCTTTTTCCAAAGAGGTTATTGCTCACGAATTACTTGATAGACGTTAAGATTACTCACAGCTCTCACTTGTTGTTGCACTTCAGAAGTTAGGTAGTTTGTTAGACTTTGTTAGATTAGTTAAGCTGTTACACAGTGGAAAATTCTACGGCACCGAAGTGGGTACCGCAGCTGCAAAATTCTTGTCGTTGGATCAAAAGCTTCTAATCAAGACTGAATGCCTTTGCACCACTTAGCTGGACTGCACCATTCGTATTGCCTATTCTTGAATACACTTTGCTTGACCAACTTTTCAGGTTTCTTTCTCGGTTTTGGCAGGACTGCACTGTTGTTGCCCCTGCTTGCCCTCCATGACCCACATTTTTCCAAGGAGGTGGTTTCCCACCAATTTCTTTCTTCTTGAATACACCTTTAGATCGTCATATGCTGACAGCTCTTCACTGCACCGGGCTTGACCCGAGGTTAGCTCTTTTGTCCTTTTGGAAAACTGCACCGGAGCTGTCTCTTCTTGACCGGCTCAACCCACTTCTCCAAAAGAGGTTGAGGGTGTCTTGTCCCTTTAGGGATCACCACACAGGCTTTACCCACCAATTACTTTGTTTTTTCTTCATTCTTCCTACATTTCTCCAATTCCATTATGACATGCAGATGCTTGTTGCATTGTTTTGAGTGTGTCCAGCTGGAGACAGTTGCAGCAGCACTGGTCATAATCCATGCTTTCAGTGATGTGTAAGAAATATCAAACTTTATGTTTGGTCATGCAGAAAATGACACCTGAATTATAATTTTTATGGGAGTTAGAAAAGTCTTGCTTCTTTGACGATTATCCAAAGATTCAATCATGAAATGCAGAAAATGTAAACTTCATTTATATAGGTTTGGAACTTATTTCTTTAGAAAATGTAAATCTCTATGTATATATGAATATCCAACAATCCCTAATTTCACACCCATATCAATGGTGTGCATGCCTCATTGATATGTATTACAACCATCCGCTATATATATCACATTCAAACGAAAATATTCTTATAGAATTGATATTGACTTTAAATACTTGATCAAATATTCCACTACTTAGATCAAAACTCAATGGCAAAAACAATGAAGGATAGAAATTTAAAAATAAAAAATAAAATTATTTTATATAAAATGAAATAAAAATACCTCTGAAGCTCGTCATGTATAAAGGTTTGGAGTTATTTATTGCTTCTTCATCCACAATCATATACAAAGAAAGAGGAGCGATATGACATCTTTTAGAAAATTTTTGCTTGCAAAATGGGGATTGGTAGTTGAAAATTTTATTATTATTGATCTACCATTTCCAAGTAAAATCATCAAAACCTTCTAAATGTGATTATTCTTTCATTAAAGGGTTGTCAAATTTCTTTTTAATAAAGTTTCACAGAAGATAAGAAAATTATATATATATATATATATTGATAATTTATTTAAAGTTATAAATTTGTTAATATTATTACATAGTTATGGATTTCTTTAATATAATATGTTAGACGTTCTTTAAGTAAAGGAATATTGTTATTGCTTTTATAATAATATATAAGAACATTAGAAAAAAAGAGTTAATGATGTATTTTTCGACAAATTTAATAATCATAATTCCATATTTGAAACTGCCTACAACAATAATGAGATTCAAAATTTATAAAATTTAAAGGATTTATAACATAATCTAATTAGATTTATATGTTTAATTTACATGAGCAAATTACAAATAAATTATTTAGTGGACTAAATTACAATAGATATGATATTTTATATCAAAAGATAATTTTTACTATGAATACATTAACTAGATAATATTTGAAAAGAACATTGAAATTTTTTTATATAATGTGTAGGGTTAATTTTGCAAAATAAATTGTCTTTAGTCTTTAATGACTTTCATTATCAAGAGTTAAATTAAATTAAGTACATTAAACTATCATACCAAATGATTTTCACTTTGATTGATTTATCAATTATTATAAAGCTTATAATTTTTAGAAAATAAGAAAATAAATTTTAAAAATCATTCACAAAAGGTAGACAGCTCTATTTGCAAGTGGAGTTTTGTCTACCGTGGCATGTGGACTACGGCACCGTGATAGCCCACTCTTCACTGCACCAGCTTGACCCAAGGCTAGCTCTTTTGTCCCTTTTGGAAAACTGCACCGTAGCTATCGCCCCTTCTTGGCCGGCTTAACCCACTTCTCCAAAAGCAGTTGAGGGTGTTCTTGTCACTTTAGGGACCACCACACAGGGGTTACCCAGCAAATAATTTGTTCTTTCTTCATTCTTCCTACATTGCTCCAATTGCATTATGACATATGCAAATGCTGTAGAATTGTTGAATATGTCTAACGAGAGACAGTTGCAGCAGCTCTGGTCCTAATCCATGCATTCAATGAGGTGTAGGAAATACCAAACTTTGTGTTTGGTCATGCAGAAAATGACTCTGGAATTATAATTTTTATGGGAGTTAGAAAAGTCTTGCTTCTTTGATGATTATCCAATGATTCAATCAGGACAAGCAGAAATGTAAATCTTCATGTATATAGGTTTTGAAGTTATTTCTTCAGAAAATATAAATATTCATGTATATATGAATCTCCCACAAGCCCTAATTTCACCCCTATAAATTCGTTATTCGACTCCCATGATTTGTGTCATGCTCCCATATTATATTACTCTTCTCCAATAATCGCTGATTCTGCTTTATTCCACTTCAATATCTCTTAATTTCGCTTTCAAGGACAAAGTTATAACTCTTCTATTCAATTAATTTATATCATGATCTAATTGCTTTGTGTCCTTAGTCCCATTGATCTTGATCACATTGCTTTGTAGCGAGGTTTCAATATTTCTTTATGTTTTTGTCCCAATTGGTTGATCGTACCATAGCTCCTTTTGCTTTGCATCCCCATTGTTGCTACAAATCAAATAAATAAGCTATACTCAACTCTCAATGTTGTGCACCCAATTCATTTGTATTACAACCATATGCTATATATCTCATTCAAATGGAAGTATTCTTATAGAATTGATATTGATGTTAAACACGAGCAAATGTTTCATTATTTAGACCAAAGCTCAATGGCAAAAACAATGAAGGATAAATTATTAGATAAGGTGGACTTTAGGATTTTAATCGAGTTAAAATATTTTTATTAGATTATTAAAAATTGGATACATGCTCAAACCTAGCGCTTAAGTGCTCAAATTTGGCGCTCAAGCACTTTGAGAGCACTCAAACACGAGAAATGCTCCAGTGTTTGAGCGTTTGAAGTAGATCTTTCCAAATTTGAGTGTAAACACCCTTACTCGACATAAGGGAAATGTTCACCCCTTTCACTTTTTAGATGCAGAAAAAATTAATGCCTATTGAAACTCCTGAAAAGACTTCTAAATGAAAATCGTAATTACCTTGATTCTTTTGTAATTATTTCAAATGTGATAGTTTATGTTTAAGTTGTATAGTGTAATTTGTTATTGAATTATTATAATATTTAGATTTACAATTAATTTTTTTTATAGTAATTAAGACTTACCTAGAGCCGATTCTTGTATTATAGCTATTAGTATTATTTTATTTATTTATTTAAGATTAAACTATTTAGAGGAAATAGTTTGACTAGTTGATTGCTAGGTAAGATGAAAGTAACCCTTAGGGTCAAATCTTTGACTTGGGGTCACAATTTAGGTTTTGGATTGCCTGGAATTCGAGGCATGACACATGCACTTTCGGATTTTAGAATTTATTCATCAATGGTTCGTCGGTTCTCATTAATATTGCCTCCATCACTAAGTGCCTGGTGTTGGGCTCATCCCAGGGAGCCATAATCCATTTAATTTTGTATGCCTCCTCTTACACCCCAGTATTCTGTTGGCAACTCGTGAACCACATTTTGTAAGGGAAAACAATGCCTCTAGTCCTTATGCCATGCAGTAACTACGTTCAATATTTCAGACAAAAACAATGGCATTGAATGCAATGAGCCTCATCACTGAAGCTTACAGTAGACTATCTGTCTCCATCAGTTTGTATCAAAGCTAGTTTTTCAAATGAAGTAAAAATCTATGATAGCAAAATGAAAATGGCTATTTTTTCTTTCTTTAATTAAAGAGAAAAGGGTTATTGGTTTTGCTACTAAACAAGACATGATCATTTTAAGCATTCGGACAATCACAAGGATATGTCCAATATTCTTACATTAATTAACCAGGTAGAGCATGTGTGGAGACCTAAGCATCCACCCATGATTTGATTGCTACTTCTCATGAAGTATTGGTACACGGTAATGCACAAGCACTTCTAATGAAGTATTGGTGCACACTACACAAGCAATAATATACATATGATATTGCAATATAGCTAATTAACTGATAATCATTTGCTGCTTCAGTTCTGAGGCTTGGCTTTAGTTTCTGCCTCAACAGCCTCACCTGCATAAGAGCAACACCTCCTGCAACCTCTTCCATAGGACCCACCACTGCAGCAACCATACCGGCAATACCCTCCTCCATAGCCTCCACGGCCCGGATTACCACCTTAACGTCCGTGGCCAGGGTAGCCTCCGTTTCCGCCACCTGGGTAGCCTCCGTTTCCGCCACCCGGGTAGCCTCCGTTTCCGCCACCTGGGTAGCCTCCGTTTTCACCACCTGAGAAGCCTCCGTATCCCATAGCTGGCTGTCCTCCATTTCCGCCACCTGGGTACCCTCCATTGCCACGGTACTTGGCATCATCTACCCCATTTGTCTTTGCTGCCCCCTCAGCTGCAGTTTTGAGGTACATCAAATTAATGTAATAGACATTTGTCTATAGCAGTATAAGGTATATATAAACATGTATATAACTCAAGAAGTTCCTTTGATAGAATCTATATATGGTTCTAGTCTAAGGTTAATAAAAATAGTTGAGTATTTGGAAGCTTTATTAGACTGAAAGTCCACTCTCCATGTATAGGTATTCTTACTGATAATCCACTCATACATTCATATATAGTGTATGAATGACAAAACCAGCGTTACATGGGGAAAGATAAATAAATAAATGAAGCAAACTCACTCTTTTCTTGTTCAGTGGAGGTCTCAGCCAAGTCCCTAGCGGCCACCTCTGAAGAGATGAGAAGAAGAACAGCCCATAAAAGAGCCAGGAAAACAAAAGCCTTGGAACCCATTTTCCCTATGCTGAACTCTTAAAGAAAGGGCTGGAGAAGGATGAAGTATGTACACCAGTGCCTCCTGACCTCCATTTATAGGCAATAAGAGATGTTGCTAGAGAGAGCAACCAATAAGAAGCATGCAGATGTGACCCACATTGTAGTTGGGTGTTGGAAGGTTGGCTTTTATTTCATTTGGCAATCAGATCTTATCTTATATATGATAAAATTTCTGAAAAAATAAAAAAAGTCGAGTTTTCCTTTTTCGGTTTGACTGTCATTTGTTTTAATTCTTTTCATGTTTTAAGAATTGGTGTTTGGAAACTTTAGGTGTCTATCCACTAGGGTTTCATCCTTGTATAAATATTACGTTTACAAATTGTTTTCATTATTGACGGAAATTTGAAGAAAAAAAAAGATTATTAGCCTTTATGGATTCTAAAACTCCTAGGCTTTTGTAATTCTCATTCTTTGAGTTTGTGAGAGAGATCTGCATCCCTTTAGGTGTTGAGATGGTCCATTGATTGCATGTGTGGTGTTGTGTCACGGATTTGAAAACTAGTATATGTATTGAAGAATAAAACTTAAGGATGACATCCACCATATAAATCTGTATATTTTTCTTCTAAAAGAAGATTTGTGTTTTGCGGTCTCTAATCCTATGGTTTTTATATCTGTATAGTCTTTGGGAGACTTTTTGGATGGTTTTCACATAAAAATTGTTGGTTTCTCTTAGCAAATTTTTGCTTGCAAAATGGGGATTGGTAGTTGAAAAATTTATTATTATTGATCTACCATTTCTAAGTAAAATCATCAAACCCTTCTAAATGTGACTATTATTTCATTAGAGGGTTGTCAAATTTCTTGTTAATAAAGTCTCACAAAAGATAAGAAAATAAAATTATGAGGTATAATATATGTACTTTTTATTATTATTATTTGTATTTTGTCTATCATTATATATATATATATATATATATATATATATATATATATATATATATATATATATATATATATATATATATATATATTGATAATTTATTTAAAGTTATAAATTTGTTAATATTATTACATAGTTATGGATTTCTTTAATATAATATGTTAGATGTTCTTTTGAGTAAAGGAATATTGTTATTGCTTTTATAATAATATATAAGAACATTAGAAAAAAACAGTTAATGATGTATTTTTTTGACAAATTTAATAATCATAATTCCATATTTGAAACTACCTACAACAATAATGAGATTTGACATTTATAAAATTTAAAGGATTTATAACACAATGTAATTAGATTTATATGTTTAATTTACATGAGCAAATTACAAATAAATTATTTAGTGGACTAAATTACAATAGATATGATATTTTATATCAAAATATAATTTTTACTATGAATACATTAACTATATAATATTTGAAAAGAACATTGAAATTTTTTTATATAATGTGTAGGATTAATTTTGCAAAATAAATTATCTTTAGTCTTTAATGACTTTCATTATCAAGAGTTAAATTAAATTCATTACATTAAACTATCATACCAAATGATTTTCACTTTGATTGATTTATCAATTATTATAAAGCTTATAATTTTTAGAAAATAAGAAAATAAATTTTAAAAATCATTCACAAAAGGTAGACAGCTCTATTTGCAAGTGGAGTTTTGTCTACTGTGGCATGAGGACTACGACACCATGATAGCCACTCTTCAATGCACCAGGCTTGACCCGAGGGTAGCTCTTTTGTCCCTTTTGGAAAACTGCACCGTAGCTGTTGCCCCTTCTTGTCCGGCATAACCCACTTCTCCAAAAGCTGTTGAGGGTGTTCTTGTCACTAGGGACCACCGGGTTACCCAACAATTACTTTAATATGTCTAACGAGAGACAGTTGCAGCAGCTCTGGAGATAATCCATGCATTCTATGAGGTGTAGGAAATACCAAACTTTGTGTTTGGTCATGCAGAAAATGACTCTGGATTTATAATTTTTATGGGAGTTGGAAAAGTCTTGCTTCTTTGATGATTATCCAATGATTCAATCATGTTGTAGTATGTGGCTTATGTTTGAACGAAAGGATTTATGGAGAAAAAGGGGCAAAAGGCCGGAGTGAAGTGGAGCGATGACATTTGCCATTTAAGCTTGTACCTCATTTTTCTGTGGGGGCGAATGATAGGTTGAGGGGTATTTTTGGAATTTCATTCCTAAGGGTTAGTATAAATACCCTTTAATGTAGCCCTAATTTTAACATAGTGAAAACCCTTTTTCCTGTTCTCGTGGACGTAGGCAATTAGCCGAACCACATTAAATCTTTGTGTTCTTTCTCATTTTCCCTACTTTTCACCATAAATCGTTGCACAGATTCCAACAAATCAGGATAAGCAAAAAATGTAAATCTTCAAGTATATAGGTTTGGAAGTTATTTCTTCAGAAAATATAAATATTCATGTATATATGAATCTCCAACAAGCCCTAATTTCACCTCTATAAGTTTGTTATTCCACTCCCATAGTTTGTGTCATACTCCCATATTATATTACTCTTCTCCAATAATCGTTGATTCTGCTTTATTAATTCCACTCCAATATCTCTTAATTTCGCTTTCAAGGACAAAGTTATAAATCTTCTATTCTATTAATTTATATCATGATCTAATTGTTTTGTGTCCTTAGTCACATTGCTTTGTACCCTTGATCATATTGCTTTGTAACGAGGTTTCATTTCTTCATGTTTTTGTTCCAATTGGTTGATCGTACCATAGTTCCTTTTGCTTTGCATGCCCATTGTTGGTACAAATCAAATAAAGAAGCTATACTCAACTCTCAATGTTGTGCACCCAATTCATTTGTATTACAACCATATTCTATATATCACATTCAAATGGAAGTATTCTTATAGAATTGATATTGATGTCAAACACTTGAGCAAATATTTCATTATATAGACCAAAGCTCAATGGCAAAAACAATGAAGGATAAATTATTAGATAAGGTGGACTTTAGGATTTTAATTGAGCTAAAATATTTTTATTAGATTATTAAAAACCGGATACATGCTCAAACCTAGCGCTTAATTAAGTACTCAAATTTGGCGCTCAAGCGCTATGGGAGCACTAGAGCATGAGAAGCACTCTAGTGTTTGAGCGTTTAAAGTACAACTTTCCAAATTTGAATTCCCAATTTTATTTTAATTCTTTTCATGTTTTACGAATTTGTTTTTGGAAACTTTAGGTGTCTATCCACTAGGGTTTCATCCTTGTATAAATATTACGTTTACAAATTGTTTTCGTTATTGACGGAAATTTTTTTAAAAAAAGAAAGATTATTAGCCTTTATGGATTCTAAAACTCCTAGGCTTTTGTAATTCTCATTCTTTGAGTTTGTGAGAGAGATCTGCATCCCTTTAGGTGTTGAGATGGTCCATTGATTGCATGTGTGGTGTTGTGTTACGAATTTGAAAACTAATATATGTATTGAAGAATAAAACTTAAGGATAACATGCACCATATAAATTTGTATATTTTTCTTCTGAAAGAAGATTTGTGTTTTACAGTCTCCAATCCTAAGGGTTTTATATCCATATAGTCTTTGGGAGACTTTGTGGATGGTTTTCACATAAAAATTGTTGATTTCTCTTCTTTCTCCCTAATTATTAAAGAGGAATTAAAAACAAAAATATGGATAACTTAGATTTCCTATGAAAGAATTTGAAAATATGGAAAATAAGTCTTTCATAAAATATATTGAAGCATCTTTTAGGAACAATCATCCTTAAAAAATATGGAATTATTTAAACAATTTAGATTAAAAAATAAATAAATCAACAATTCATCAAACAAATTCAGACTTGAATGAAATAGTATGACCATTGCTATCGATACATCTATATCTATATTTACAATGATATAGATAAGGAATGATAAATATTTGTTCATATATATATAAGAGTATTAAGGTAGAGAATTCCAAGCACAAGGTTAAGGAATTAATAAGTTTGAGTCCAATTAGATGTAATTATATTGAAGTTGTTAAAACAATTTGGTTAAATAATTAAACAGATTATATCAAAGTTGTTAAAACAATTTATTAAATTATTAAAAAGATTACATTAGATTAAATTATCAAGTCAATAACCAATGTTTTTGCACCACTTTAATAATTGAACTGCACCATGGTTATCACTCTGGATGGGACTGCATTGAAGCCCTTTCTCACCTCCTAGGACATCTTTTTCCAAAAAAGGTTATTGCTCACGAATTACTTGATAGACGTTAAGATTACTCACAGCTCTCACTGATCTCACTGGTGTAACGGCTGCTGCTTGCTGCTGTGCTTCAGAAGTTGTTGCACTTCTAAAGTTAGGTAGTTTGTTAGACTTTGTTAGATTAGTTAAGCTGTTACACAGTGGAAAATTCTGCCGTACGGAAGTGGGTAGCGTACCTGCAAAATCCCTGTTGTTGGATCAAAAGCTTCCAATCAAGACTGAATGCCTTTGCACCACTTAGCTGGACTGCACCATCGTATTGCCTCTTCTTGAATCCGCTTTGCTTGACCAACTTTTCAGGTTTCTTTCTCGGTTTTGGCAGGACTGCACTGTCGTTGCCCCTGCTTGCCCTCCATGACCCACATTTTTCCAAGGAGGTGGTTTCCGACCAATCTCTTTCTTCTTGAATAGCACCGTGATAACCCACTCTTCACTGCACCGCAGCTGTCCCTTCTTGACCGGCTCAACCCACTTCTCCAAAAGAGATTGAGGGTGTCTTGTCCCTTTAGGGATCACCACACAGGGTTTACCCACCAATTACTTTGTTCTTTCTTCATTCTTCCTACAATTCTCCAATTCCATTATGACATGCAAATGCTTGTTGCATTGTTTTGAGTGTGTCCAGCTGGAGACAGTTGCAGCAGCTCTGGTCATAATCCATGCTTTGAGTGATGTGTAGGAAATATCAAACCTTATGTTTGGTCATGCAGAAAATGACACTTGAATTATAATTTTTATGGGAGTTAGAAAAGTCTTGCTTCTTTGATGATTATCCAAAGATTCAATCATGAAATCCAGAAAATGTAAATCTTTATGTATATATGAATGTCCAACAATCCCTAATTTGGCACCCATGTCAATGGTGTGTGTACCCCATTCATATGTATTACAACCATCTGTTATATATATCAGATTGAAACGAAAGTATGCTTATAGAATTGATATTGACTTTAAATGCTTGATCTAATATTCCACTACTTAAATCAAAACTCAATGGCAAAAACAATGAAGGATAGAAATTAAAAATTAAAATAAAATTATTTTATATAAAATGAAATAAAAATACCTTTGAAGCTCTTCATGTATATAGGTTTGGAGTTCTTTATTGCTTCTTCATCGACTGGATTTCTTCTATGTTGTCTAGAATATATACTAGAGATAGCTCAAAACACCCACAATCATATACAAAGAAAAAGGAGCGATATGACATTTTTTTAGCAAATTTTTGCTTACAATCGATTTGAGGTTTTAATGCGCTACCTCCTAATTGGAGGGATGATTATCTTAATCATTGGGAAGGTTTCCCAATGTGAGTACACTAGAGTGCATGGTTACACATTGAACACGACTTGTGGTGAGTTATGACATTAGCTATCAAGTAGTCATTACTTCACCAAGCTATTATGTTGTATAAACTCTCAACCGTGAGAGGATATTGGGCCAAACATTGAGTTCTTTGGTGACTTTCATGACCTATGGGTGAGACTCTAAGGTTGTATTATATTTGCATTATTTTGAGAAATATTTAGGTTTTTTTTTTTCATATATGTGTATAAATTAAATGTGTTTTGGTAAATATAAAAAGTTCTATAAGAGATTAGGAATGGTTTTAATTTCTAGATTGAGCTAGTTAATTAATTGGAGTCTACTAGAACTAATTAATCAATTAAGACTCAATGAACTAGATTAAGTGATTTAAACCTAAGAAGGGCTCAAGTAATTTAAGCCCACAAAGAAGTCCATATAAACCCCTTAGGGATTTAGGGTTAGAAACTTCACTTTACTCATTATGCTTGCTTCCAATAAAGACATGTTGTTATTATGTACCTTTCCCATCTAGTAGACTTCAATACTTGACCTACAACTCAATAAGACTCACATTCGTTAGGTTACATATTAGTGGGGTGTATGTACAAGTCATCTCACTCATCAGGTGATGCCTCCACTTTGAATAGCATGACACAAAAAGAATATTTTGTCATTTTGTTCCCTTCCACTGGAATCAATACTTCCGTTTAGGATCATATCTTGTGTCACTTCCACTCTCACTTCTGTTTGTACTTGCCATTGTTTATGAGTTATAAATCTATAAAAATAAATTGAAATTTTGTATGTGTACAAAATAAATTATATTCAATAGAATACAATTAACTAAGGAAGTAATAATATTTGAATTGGACCAATTAAACAATTAGATTAAAGTAAATAAAGTAAATTTATAAGTATAAATGATAAACCATATATAGTTAAATTTAAATAAAGTTATATTTGAAATACCTCAAAGTAAACAAATTATACAATTGTAAGTATAAATCACTAGACTTATCTAATTAATTAAATGAAATATAAAACTAATATTGAATTTCAACTAATTAAGTAATTACCTTAAGAAAATAAGTTGAACTAAATTGAAGACATTATATAATTATCTCTAACTAAATGAATTGAACATAATTTAAATATTCAACTATCAACACACTTGAAATTGTAGGTGCAATGATAGAGCATTAAAATCTAAGTAACTACGATTATAGTTTACAATATTATTATTAGTAAACATACCTTAAGTACTTATTGCGACTTGATTTGTAGTCAATTTGAAACTTTAATACAAGTCCCAAAATCTACATTTGGTATTACCACCATTGTATAAGTCAAATACCGCAAACTCTCAATCATTCTTCTAAACTTTGTAGGATCAATCAATTTATTTGAGTTATCTTTTCCTAATTTCAGTCTCTATTCAACTAGAGTTAATATAGGATTACATGATCCATCTTGAATTTTTTTAAGAATATATCACTTGCATACTTCTTCTGAAAAATAAAGATGCTTTTATCTATTTAGATTACTTCAATGCCAAGAAAACAGGACACCATTCCCATATATGTCATCTCAAACTAACTAATCATCACTTTTTTTTTACAATCATCTTCAAATTATTACTAGTGATAACTAAATCATCTCAATATAAACACACAATAAAAATGCATGTGACCTTGCAAATTAGATTTGACATATAAAGTGTGTTCATAAGGACATCTTTAATATCCATTCTTAGCAAGATACATGTGTACAATACTTTTGGTGCTTATTTCAATCCATATAAGACCGACCCCCACCCCCCCCCCCCCCCCCCCCCCCTTTTATACATATCCTTGAGGTTGTTCAGTATAAACCTCTTCTTCGAGTTTGGTATTAAAGAAAGTTAATTTTATATCCATTTGAATTTTTTTTTTCAATTGTTTTATGTAGTAAGAGAGATAATCATACAAATAGTGTCAAGTCTAGCAGTAATTAAGTTCAAATACTTCAAAATAATCAATACTTAGTTTTTGCTTGTAAGACTTTGCCACCAATATTGCCTTGAAGCAATCAAATTCTCCGTTTATTTTATACTTGGTTTTGTATACCCATTTGACACCAACTAGCTTCTTAGAATTTAAGAGATTAGTGAGCTCCCATGTTTTCTCAATTGCATTAATTTTTTCACCCATAACTTTAAGCCAACAATCATCTCTAGCAACTTCCTCATCCATAGCAAATAAAACAATATTCATCAATTCTTCATCTGTTGGGTCACTGTATCACCAACAACATAACCTTGTAAGTATGTAGGTAAGACATGGTGTTGCTAGATGCCTTGATGACTATAGGACATGGAATCATAATTGGTGCACTAGCAGACTGCATCCTTTGACTTTCGCTTCTCTTTTCAAGATTAATGCAAACACTTAATGGTAATTTTTCATTAAAAGACTAATTTCATACTGCTTGCTCATAAAAAATTAATCATATCATGACTAATAATAGCCTTTTTAGTTTATGGACTATAAAAATGATTTTCTCTGTTTAAAAAATGTAAACTATTTTTAAAAATTCATGATACTATGTGGTTGTTGTTCTTTGTTTCCAATTTTTAAAAGTAAAGTGAAATAGAAAACAATTTTTAGAGAACAAGTATACGTTATTTTCACCGGCTTTTAAAAATAAAAGGAAAACATATAAAAATTATAAACAAAACCATAACAAAAACCTCCATTTTGTCCTCTTAACACGTGTAATGTTGAGTGTTTTTCTATGTTTCTTTCTTGACTTGTAGTTATCCTTTAGTGGTCCATTGACACAATTTTTCCAAGCCACCTTCAAGGACCCTTTTGTTCAAAGCTTATTTGGACTCTCACTGTGACCTTGGCCACCCTTTGAACTTAGGATAGGTTTCACTTAGACACTTTTTCCATTTAGTTCACTTAGACATTTTTTTAGGTTATGTTACTTAGATGTTTTTAGGTTTAGGGTCAATTAAATGTTTTCCATGTAGGTTTAGGGTTGAATTTTCGACATTTAATTGTTTGGATTCGACGTTTCATTTTTCATTATTATCAATTGCATTAGATTAAAATTTGAATTTTGATTGCATGTGTTTAATGTCTATGTTTTTGTTCTTTTATTTATTTACTTACCTATTTATTTATTTTTTAGAAAATTGCATGAGATTGAATTTAAATTTTCCTAAAATAGCATGAATTAATATTCAAATTTCCTTATAGATGTATGTGAGTGACTTACTAATTTTATAATTGCATAGTTTGTTTTTATTTTTAGTTTTATTTTCAATTACATGATTTCTAACTTATATTTATTTTATTTTTGCATGAGATATATGGGCCGCCATAGAGGAGATCATTCACGGCTTTCTTTGGAGGGAAGAGAATTCGCATAATACTGAAGACCAAGGTGGAATTATGACTTACCATAAAAAAGTGGAAGACCGAGCTGTATATCATTGGAGATTTTTTGGGGGCGTCACTTTTCAGCACCACGGTTGCATATTGGGCACAGATTTGGGGAGGAATCTCCACATGAGCCGCACCATCCAGATTTTTTTTGAAAGGGGCTGCTCCCCAGATCACGAATTCACAGGAAGCATGCCAAAAAAGGAATTGACAACTTGGTGGAGCTTGAGTGGTTAGATATACGTAACACAGTTACAATTCCACTCTATCAATGAATTGAAAATTTCAAATTCTTAAGTGATGTTTGGATTATGCAAATCAAGTACCATAGGAAAAAGAAAAAAAAAGTAGAAAGAAATATAACATCTTATTTTTTATTTAGGGTGTACAATGCCGAGGAAAATCAAATATAATAAAGTTAGTTAGAAACCTTTTCAATATTCATTCCCTGTAAAAAAACGTGAAAATGATTTATTAATTTTAGAAAAAATATAGAAATCATTAATTTAAATTTATTTATTATTAGTTTTCTTTTTTCCAAGAGAGGTGCTAGACTTTCAGGCCACCATAATAATGATCATGGGCCCATCTATCTACCTGCTGTCCTTTCTACGGTAACAATAATAATGATGATAAACCCATTCATCTACTACGATGACCGGCATAATGTCAACAATAATGATAAATCTACCTCAGGACAAAAACGGTTAGAAATTTTGTTATCAGAAGGGTTGCCATGGAAGGTGATTGAGTTGCAATTTCAAAGCCAACCTGAAAACCCCATAATTTCAAGGTAGTAGGTATTCATTTTTTCCTTTTCATTTGGATGGCTGAGATTTAATCGGTTTCATCCGATGACTGAAAAAAAACGAGGCATGCTACCTCCCTCGGCACCCTAGAATTTTCCTTCCATGTGAACTCTCCAATTTCTTACCAGGTCTGGCAGAACAAATCAAAATCTTTTTTTGTCAGAAATATTTCATTTTAAAAATAAAAAATAATTAACATGTTTTGAAAAATCTTCAAGTCTTTCGCCGACCCTCTTTTTTAGAATTAATGTTATGTTTTAAATTTGGTTACATTTCTTTAAACAATATGATTTTTCTCTCTTAGATCAATTAGAAAAAGTATGATTTTTTTTTTCTAAATTAGCATTACAATGTAGTGCCACTTTAATGTGATATAGATACAAAAATGATAAATCATTTATTTGAATTTTTAGAAGTTATTTCTTTCATAAATTATTCTTTAATAAATTTAAAATTATATTTAATTTTTGAAAAGCACTAAAAAAGATAAGAAATAATTTAAATAATGAATTTCTATGTTTGGATAATATGGAGATAGAAAAGTGAAAAATACTAAGAAAAAAGGGGGAAAAAAATACTAAAAGAATTTTCTTATAATTTTTCTTAAAAAAGTGGAAAAAGTTTTTAAAAATTATAGGCTTGTTTGGTTGATCTTTTTTAAATCTGTTTTATTTTCTTGAAAACAAAAAACACGTTTGAGAAGTGAGACACCCATTGGTCTTACTGTTCTCCATGGTTTCAAAAGGATTCTTTTTAAGGAACCACAAAAAAATATTGGCCTTATTTTTTTTATATCATTTAGAGAAAAAAAAGGAAATTTGTTCTATACCATACTGGTTTCTATTATTTCTAAATATTTGAAGTTGGTTTTGCTAGATTTGATTCTCTATTCCTTTATTCTTGAGGAATATTGTTATTCATGGTCCATCAATTTAGTTAATGAGATTGCTCTTATTGCCTTTAAAGCCCATATAACATATGATTCCCAAGGCATTTTAGCAATAAATTGCCCACAAGAACCTCCTTGACCGTAGTTGCCCCTTCTTGACCAGCTTAACTCACTTCTTCAAAAGTGGTTGAGGGTGTCTTGTCACTTTAGGGGCCACGCACCAGGTTTACCCAACAATTACTCGTTCTTTCTTCCTTCTTCCAACATTTATCCAATTGCATTATCACATATGCAAATGCTTGTTGAATTGTTTTGAGTATGTCCAACGAGAGATAGTTGCAGCAGCTCTGGTCATAATCCATGCATTCAATGATGTGTAGGAAATATCAAACTTCGTGTTTGGTTATGCAAAAATTGTTTCTCTAGAATTTTAATTTTTATTGGAGTTAGAAAAGTCTTGCTTCTTCAATGATCATCCAATGATTCAATCATGACATGCAGAAAATGTTCTTACCCTATTAATTATTTCAAACGACATTTTCTAAAATGATAAGTGTTTTGAAAATTTTTTAAGTTTTTCATGAATCCTTATTTTTTTATTTAATTTTAATGAGTAATGTTACATTCTAGATTTTTCTATATTATACATACTATCATAGATTCTCTCTTTCTAAATTATTTGAAAGAAGTGTACTAGAAAAAAACATCATTTTTTTCTTCTAATTAGCAGTCATGATCATAGTTTAGTGTTACTATGTCTATCTATCTATTTATATTTAATGGTATGTTATACAATAGATTTATAAAATGAGTGGAGCAGATCTCCATAGCATAATGAAGATAGAAAATTCCAAACATAAGGTTGATGGATTTAGTTTGAATTGAATCATGATTGAGTCGTAATTAGATGAAAGTTGTTAAGCAATTTACTAAATTAATTATTAAATAGTTACATTCTTCTAGATAAGGGTCGAGTAGCATAAGAAGTGAGACTACCAAGTTAATAACCAATGCTTTTTGACCCACATAATTAGTTTTATGGTTGTCACTTTGGATGAGATTGCATTGAAGCCCTTGTCCACCTCATTCACCTACTTCTTCCAAAAAGGTTGTTGGCCACCAATTACTCTCCCTTCCTTAACTCCTGCATTTGTGAATCACATCCTCTTCTTCAATCTTCATCAACTATCTTTTCTTCTTGCTCTCTCAGAGGAAAGATGCATCTCTTTTCCCCTTATGTTTTAGTGTTTGCTTTGGTGTATTGTTGGATGGCTTACTTCACTCCCATGGTATTCTCCATCAATTTAGTTGATGAGTTTGCTCTTATTGCCTTGAAAGCCCATATCACAAAGGATTCTCAAGGCATTTTGGCAACAAATTGGTCAACCAAAAGCTCCCATTGCAGTTGGTATGGAATTTCTTGCAATGCTCCTCAACAAAGAGTTTCTACAATCAATCTCTCTAACATGGGTCTTGAAGGAACTATTGCACCACAAGTCGGCAACCTTTCCTTTCTTGTTTCCCTTGATCTTAGTAATAACTACTTTCATGCCTCTCTTCCTAAGGATATTGGTAAGATTCTCATAACATTTGTCTACTTTATGGGTCAATATTCATATTTCTTGCTTCAATATATAACATCAATAAAGGTTGGGATTATCGTAATTTTTGGCTTTCAATTGTCATGAAATGGTTGAGTAATTGATAAATTATAGTTTCAAAAATAATATTTTTATATTTGATAGATTGGATTGTTGAATTATTGTGATCATGTATAATCACTAAAATAGGAATGATACAAGTCTAACTTATTCTCTTTATTTTGATATAAAATCCACTTTAATTGAATAAATCATTATGCAATTTAAAAATTAGTTCTATTTTTTTTTCATTTCTTAAAAATTGTTTTTTTTTTAATGAATTCAAGTAAGCATAACCATACTAAAGGTAATAATTTTTTATTTTGAATTTTAGAATGAGTAATACCAAATATAAATCTAAATAAATATACACAATAATAATAAAAAGTTTCAACTAACTAAGTGCTTTTCTTTTTAAGTTATAACATTAATTGATTTATTTATTGTAACATTTTACAATTGATAGATAATTTCAAATATAGAAAAATTTGATCCAAAAAAATTAAATTATTGAAAAAAAAATATAATTTAATGTAATTTGTTAAAATTCCAAAGAAAAATAAAAATAAATATCAATTAGTTAATTATATTCCATCTAATATTCAACATTTGTGTTGAGTGTATAGTTAATTTATTCCACAAATTATTATTTTCAAGTAAGAAATATTATTGTACACAATTCAAACCATAGTAGGAGTTTCAAATTATATTCAAATTATATTATTGTACATAATTGCTTGGCAATTATCAATATGTGATTCATGATAAATTCTCCTCAAAATTAGTGCCTCTTACAAATATTATTGTCATGCTTGATTCCGTGAAAGTATTAAAAAAAAAAATATATTAAAGGAAATAATTTTCTTATAAAATTAATTAAAATTTATCTAATTTTCAATTATTTAATGTTTAGATAGAAAATTTAAAACAAGGTAAATGTGTTCAAAGTAACATATAAATAGTCTATTAACTTTATATTTATATAATTTTTTCCTTCAAATTTTTTTTTCTCTATCTTCTTTGTCTTATTTTTTTATTTATTTTTTCTTTTGGAACCGAATAAAACCTATGCCTATGTTTAGGAAAATATAAGGGGAAAAAAGAGTCCTTTAGAAGAAAAGAAAAAGAAAAAGTAAAAAAAAAATAAAAAAATAAACTTTAAGTTAATAAATTATTTGTTTATGTTCATTCAAATTCATTTAAAATAAAAAAAGATTTAAAGTTAATAAATTAATTTTATGTGTTTTTCCAAATTCATTAACTTATTTTAAATCCTCAATGCAAAGTTTTAATAATTTTAAAATACATAAAATTATAATTAATTTTAATTATATTTTTTTCTCTTTTTTTCTATAGTAAAACTAACCATATGAGAAAATTAAAGCCCATTTGACAGTGTTTTTATTTTTTTAATTTTTTTCAAAATAGAGAACAAAAAACATATTTTTTTTTTTAAAAATCTTTTTAAAAGAAGAGTGTTTGGCAAGATGTTTTAAAAAATAGTTTTTTTTTTTAAAACAAAAATCAAAAAGTTTATTTGGATGAAAGAACTTGTATTGTTTTTTTTAAAAATGTCTTACTTTTATTTTATAAAAAATTATAAATTTAATTTATAATAATATGAAATCAAATTCAAGTTAAATCTTATTAAAAATAAATAAAATTTATATCTACAATTATATATGAGTTAAAGATAAATAATTTGTTTTCTATTATGAAATAATTTTTTTTATTCTAGTGAAATAAAAATTACTATAAGATAAAAATAATTTTAATATGCATTTTTAATACAAGTCTAAGTATTTTAATTAATTTTTTTTTATAAAATTTATTGTTTGACCATGATTTCTTATGCTTGTTTTTAGAAATTGTTTTTAAGTTAAACAAAAAAAAAAGTTTTTTTTTTTTAATATTTTATAAAAATAAGGATATTTGGCAAATTGTTTTTATAAAATAACTTTAAAAATAAAAAACCAAAATACTTGTTTGGATAAATTGTTTTTAAACAAAAATTGTTTTGATTTTGTAAAAACATTTTAAATTCAATTTATATTATATTAATTAATTAAATTTAATTGAAGTCTTATTGAAAATGAAAATAATTTTGTAATTACAAAAAGATTAAAAAATAAATAGTTTTTAGTAAAATATAAATAATAATATTATAATAAAATCATAAATTATATTTTTAGTAGAAAATATACTATTTTATAATATGTTAGAAGCATAAGGATATTAACATCATTACATAAAATTCTAGAATATTTTGATTTAATCTATAATTAATTGTATCAGTTTTTTTATTGAAAATTATTCTTAAAAATTAAAGGATTTATTAAAGAATTTAAGTTATTAATTATGTCTTACTTAATTTATAATCTATTTACCTAGTGAGAAAAAAAAAAAAAAGTTGTGTATAGGATAAATAGTAAAGTCATGACTCATGACATATCAGTTTTTTTTTTCTATTATTAGATTTATTTTTGAGTTCCAAATTATTTAATTTTTTTTAAAACTCATTAATAAATTCAATAAAAAGTGTTATTTGATTTAAAGTTCATTTTTCTAGTGAAAAATTTATAAAAGTATAATTATGTATAGAAAAGAAATAATAGTCATTATAAACCAATTTTTATCTATAAAATTATAGTATTAATAAGTTTATTATTTGAGTTTTAAATTATTTTTAAAAATTATTAGGTTTGTTAATGAATCCAACACATTGAGTCATACTTAATTTGGAGTTCATTTGGCTAGTGAAAAAAATTTGAGAAATAATAATTTTATGTAGAAGAGTGTTTTAAATCATTTTTTGTTCATAAATTTATGATATTAATGAGTTAAGTTTTAAATTATTTTTAAAAATTAATAGACTTGTTAACAAATCCAACGCATTAGGTCTGGTTTAATTTTGAGTTAATTTGCCTAGCGAAAAAAAAATCGAAAAATAATGATTCTATGTAAGAAGAGAAATAATAGTTTGTGTTTTTCTATTATTTTTAAAACTAGTAAAAATAACTTTTATTTATTATTTAAAAGTTGTTTTCTATTTCACTTTGTTTTTGAAAAATGGAAACAGATAACAATAATTAAACGGTATTATGAAATTTTAAAAACTGTTTTCTGTTTTTAAAAAGAGAAAATTGTTTTTAAATACTTTGCTAAATAAGCTCTTATTTTTTTATAATATTTTCTTTTCTTTCTTTAATACTCTTCTAAACCAAACATAATTATATGTTCATAATAATAATAATATATTTTATTTTTATTTTAGGTAAGTGCAAGGACCTTCAACAGTTGAATTTATTCAATAATAAACTGGTTGGAAACATTCCCGAAGCCATTTGTAATTTATCAAAACTCGAAGAGCTATATCTTGGCAATAATCAGTTGACTGGCGAAATTCCAAAGGCGGTCAGTCATCTTCACAATCTGAAGATATTATCATTGCAAATGAACAATTTAATAGGTTCCATACCAGCCACCATTTTCAACATATCTTCTCTGCTCAACATTAGTCTCTCCTATAATAGCCTCTCGGGGAGTCTTCCCATGGATATCTGCAACGCCAATCCAAAGCTCAAGGAGCTTGATTTTTCATCAAATCATTTGAGTGGAAAAATCCCCACCAGTTTAGGCCAATGTGTAAGGCTTCAAGTAATTTACTTATCATTTAATGAATTTACGGGAAGCATACCAAGAGCAATTGGTAATTTGGTAGAGCTTGAGAGGTTATCTCTCCTGAATAACAGCTTGACAGGTACGCTTTTTTCTTTTTTCTTTTTTCTTTTTCCTTTTTATTCTCACTTTTCCTCGAGCTTTCAAAGATGTAAGCAAAGCAGTGATGTTTTTCCAACCCACACATTTTAATTATGTTGCAGGAGAAATACCTCAATCTCTGTTCAACATCTCTAGGCTGAAGTTTTTGAATCTGGCAGCAAATAACCTAAAAGGTCAAATCCCCTCTAGTTTGTTGCATTGTCGAGAGCTCCAAATGCTATCATTATCAATCAATCACTTCACTGGGGGCATTCCACAAGCCATAGGGAATTTATCGAATCTTGAACAATTATATCTTGGTTTTAACCAATTGGCAGGTGGAATTCCCGGAGAGATTGGGAATCTTTCAAATTTAAATATTTTAAACTCTGCCTCTAGTGGACTAAGTGGTCCTATTCCTGCCGAAATTTTCAATATCTCTTCATTGCAACAGATTGGTTTCGGTAATAATAGCCTTTCTGGGAGTCTTCCAATGGATATCTGCAAACATCTTCCTAATCTCCAAGGGCTCTTTCTTCCTTGGAATAAGCTCAGTGGTCAACTTCCTACAACTCTGTCCTTATGTGGAGAGCTTCTGTCACTGTCACTATCTTATAACAAATTCACAGGAAGCATACCAAGAGAAATTGGCAACTTATCCAAGCTTGAACAGATTCATCTTGGGAGGAACAGCTTCACAGGTACCATTCCACCTTCATTTGGTAATTTAACAGCCTTACAGGAGCTTGGCTCGGGGGCAAACAATATTCAAGGCAATATACCCGAGGAGTTGGGGAATCTCATCAACTTACGATTCTTGAGTCTTGGTGAAAACAATCTAACCGGGATAGTACCAGAAGCTATTTTTAACATCTCTAAGCTGCAGGTCCTTTCGCTGCAAGTAAACCACCTTTCAGGCAGTCTCCCATCAAGTATTGGCACTTGGCTTCCAAATCTTGAACGACTTTATATAGGAGTCAATAAATTCAGTGGAATAATTCCAATGTCTATTTCAAATATGTCCAACCTTATCAGCCTAGACATACCCAACAACTTCTTTGCTGGTAATGTGCCGAAAGATCTAGGTAACTTGAGACGACTCCAGTCGCTCAGCCTTTCACAAAACCAGTTGACTAATGAACACTCAGTCTCTGAGCTTGCCTTTCTTACATCATTGACGAATTGCATTTTTCTGAGAATATTGTGGATTAATGGAAATCCTTTAAAAGGCATTATTCCAAATTCATTGGGGAATCTCTCCATTTCTCTCGAAAGTATTTATGCAAGTGACTGCCAACTCAGAGGCACCATCCCTACAGGGATTAGTAATCTAACCAACTTGATTGATATGAGACTTGATGATAATGACTTGACAGGGTTGATTCCAACATCATTTGGATGCCTACAGAAGCTCCAGGGGTTGTATATTTCTCAAAATCGAATACACGGATCCATTCCTTGTGGTCTATGCCATCTGACAAACTTGGGATTCTTGGATTTGAGTTCGAATAAACTTTCTGGAACAATCCCTAGCTGCTTTGGGAATCTTACTGGACTGCGTAACGTCTATCTTCACTCCAATGGACTAGATTCTGAGATACCTTCATCTCTGTGGACCCTTAGAGATCTCTTGGTTCTTAACTTGTCTTCAAACTTCCTCAACAGCCAACTACCCCTAGAAGTTGGAAGCATGAAGTCCTTAGTGGCATTGGACCTGTCAAAGAACCAATTTTCAGGAAACATCCCAAGCACCATATCACTTCTTCAAAACCTGCTCCAACTTTACCTATCCCATAACAAGCTACAAGGTCATATTCCCCCCAATTTTGGTGATTTGGTGAGCTTGGAATACTTGGATCTGTCTGGGAACAATTTATCTGGTTTTATTCCCAAGTCATTAGAGGCTCTGAAATATCTCAAATACCTGAATGTTTCTTTCAATAAACTACAAGGAGAGATTCCAAACGGAGGACCCTTTGCAAACTTCACTGCTGAATCTTTCATCTCCAACCTAGCACTTTGTGGAGCACCTCGGTTTCAAGTCATGGCATGTGAGAAAGATACTAGAAGGAACACAAAATCACTCCTCTTGAAATGTATCGTCCCACTGAGTGTATCATTATCAACAATAATACTAGTGGTTCTCTTTATTCTATGGAAGCGAAGACACACTAAGTCAGAAACTCCAGTTCAAGTTGATTTGCTGCTTCCCATAATGCATAGAATGATTTCACATCAAGAACTCCTTTATGCAACCAGCTACTTCGGAGAAGACAATTTGATTGGGAAAGGAAGCCTAGGCATGGTATATAAAGGCGTATTATCTGATGGGTTGATTGTTGCTGTGAAGGTTTTCAATTTGGAATTGCAGGGAGCTTTCAAGAGTTTTGAGGTAGAATGTGAAGTAATGCGGAATATTTGCCATCGAAATCTTGCCAAGATAATTAGTAGTTGCTCCAATTTGGACTTCAAAGCCTTGGTGCTTGAGTATATGCCTAATGGCAGCTTAGAGAAGTGGTTGTACTCCCACAACTACTACTTGGATTTTGTCCAACGATTGAAAATTATGATAGATGTGGCATTAGGGTTAGAGTATCTCCATCATTATTATTCAAATCCTGTGGTTCACTGTGACTTGAAGCCCAGCAATGTCTTGTTAGATGATGACATGGTTGCACACATAAGCGATTTCGGCATTGCAAAACTGTTGATGGGAAGTGAGTTTATGAAGCGAACCAAAACCTTGGGCACCATAGGCTATATGGCACCAGGTAAAGTTTCCTACCACTTCTACACATTCTTATGTCATTATTTCTCTCTCTTTCAACTAGCTGGTTTTCCATTTGACCAAGAAGCACTATTTGGCATCAAAGTTTTACATAATGAACAACTAATATTACATGCAGGGAGTAGGTTAGAGGATAAGTTATTGTAAGTATTCTAGGTTTTAAAAATTTTTTTCAATCTTTTGAAAAATGGGGAGGTAGTCATTGGCTCTTTACAAACATCTTACATGATCTTTTTGACCTCTTGATACTTAATTAATATTTTTTAACAAGAAGATCGTCTTTTTATTAATTATTTATCTTTCTCAATATTACTATTTCTTTGTTCATTTTACTAATGGAAACTAATATGCAAGCATGCAGAGTATGGCTCAGAGGGAATAGTATCCACAAAAGGTGATATATATAGTTATGGGATCATGCTCATGGAAACTTTTGTGAGGAAGAAGCCTACAGATGAAATGTTCGTGGAGGAACTAACCTTGAAGAGTTGGGTGGAGTCATCAACCAACAACATAATGGAGGTTATAGATGCCAATCTCCTGACAGAAGAAGATGAAAGTTTTTCCTTAAAACAAGCTTGTTTTTCTTCCATCATGACATTAGCTCTGGATTGTACAGTTGAGCCTCCTGAGAAGAGGATTAACATGAAAGATGTGGTGGTTAGACTCAAAAAGCTCTTGAATCAAATTGTTGATTTAAGGATTCCATAATTAAAAAGAAGGCGACATGGAGTTCATGTCCCTTTCTTCCACCCTAAGCTTGTTTAAGAGTTCACAAGTCATGAACTGAGGGACCATTGGGCATGGTCTGCTAGGTATTAAAAGTTCCTTATTATATCACCTTTATACAAATTATTCTGTATGCTTTTATTTCATATTTTTCCATTCGCATAATATTAAGTCAAGATACCTAGTGAATGACTTCTAGAAGAACATTTCATACTTTTCTTTTTAAGATACGATATACTTTACTACAATAAATTATTTGGATATGATTGATCATTTCGGCAAATTGTTTGGTCAAAATCGACCTCTATTTGTGGACATATTTTAGTTAATTTCTTATAACTTGCAATTACTTAATTTCTTATAATTGGATATAGCTTATTTCAAAATCATGGCTTGTAAGGATTAGAAAGTTACAAAATTCATATTCAAATGCGACTTTCTTCTTCCAAACATGTTTTATGGTTAAAAAAGAATCTAATATAAATTGACAACAATCAACTATTGAAAGAATTGAGTAAAAGTGGTGTTTGTTTTACTCATACAAAAATATGATATGATCAATATTTATCATGTAATCTGAACAATTTTGAAAAGGTCAACAATTTTAATTTTGTGTTTTTATTTGTGAGAATTAAGATCTCAAATAGGAAAAAGAATTTAGTAAAATGCTAAAAAGAAAAAGAAAAAAAAAACAAATTGAGTGAAGAATAACTGTAGGGATGATATATACAACTCATTTGTTAATAGGAACCAACTTTTTTTAAAAATAATCACCATGGTAATGTGGGTGTCACATAGCACTGCTAACCATGGTGTGGACCTGCATTTTTCACATGCGTCCCCACTCAATCGACGAGACTCCTTTTTTTATTGTTGAAAAATTAATTTGGAAAAATTGGAGTCGCTACTTAATTTATTTTATTTTGAAAGGGAAAATAAAATAAGAAAGAAAACCCTAAAGAAGTGACTCCATAGTTTTGGAAAAGCAAGTATTGAAAAACTCGAGTCTTGGTCCAGGGATCAGGTTACTTATTGGGAAGGTACCTCTAAAAGGTAGCACCCCTCTAAGCCTTACAAAGGTCTCTATTGACTAAGTTAAAGGAAATATGGCAATTAATTAATTAATTAAAAATACCTAGGTAGACTAAGATGGTTTAAGAATCATACCAAGCCATAAAGTCAAATCATGATCATAAAAGAGAGTCAAAGTGTGTACCTAAATTGCTTTTCAAGCGCTATTATAAAATATCAAAGTTAGTATAAAAATATAGCACACAATATTTGTTTTAATAAGAGCAACTCAAATGATCAAACATATATTAAAACAATTAAGCATAACATCAAACAAGGGCATGGTACACAAAGACATGGATATTCATGGAATTTTGAAAAATGGGATGATGAAGAGCATACCAGGACAATGAGCTGAGCGCTAAAATGAGAAACAAGGTTAACTCAATAATAGGTGTAAAATCATCTCAGGTATTCACGAAGAGGTAAGCACAATCAATCAGATATCAAACAAACAACATCGAAGAAAATATTATGAATGTCGGGCCCCCACCAAAGCCCTAATTAATTTTGTATGAGTTGATTCTATGAATTTCATTGTTTGGAACCATGAAGTTTGTTCATGCTTGTCAAAAATTGAGAAAAAAGAAAAGTTTATTAAAAATGAAATAAAATAAAAGTTGACTACCCAAAGAAAGATAATAGCAAGTTAAATTGGAAAATGGAATTTTAATAGTGTAAGAGAAATTTTAAGGTAGAATTTTAAAAAAGAAAAGTTAAGGAATTACATTTAGTGAAATCAGAATTTTGAAAACAATTTTTTTTTTTTTTAAAGCATGCGAAAGGAATATGGGATGAATCATAGAGCCAAAGAAAAGCACGAAAGGGACGGCCACGTACCGTCAAGTGGGAGTGGGGCCCAAGGTCCAACTGAGGCTATTTTGAAATTCTATGAACTGCAATAAGTCAAACACCCTGATTCCATGAACTGCAATTTCCTCTTGCTATTTTGAAATTCTATCTTGTGTGTAGGGAACCCCTTAAACGCCCACGTGGCAACCCCGCACGACATCCCCCCAGGCAACACGTGGCGTGCCAGTTCTCTATCCGGTTCCTCTCAGGGGGGCACACGGCACTCTCAAATCCTCTACCCGGACGATGCTCTCCCATGTCCGGGTATGTTGTCAGGGTTTATGAAGCCTTGGCCGAAAAATGCGGGCCCAGCCACTTTAAACAACCTGTCACAGCCCGCATTCTGCTGCCTACAGAGCGAAAGGACGGGGATGACGGCAAGTCATCTCCCATGATTTCTGATAGCCACCTGCAGAGCGATGATGACTCTGCCAGCGCCTAAGTGCCATCATGACGAGCCAAAAAGTCTTCCTACCATTAAAGAGAGGCAGAGCTTCTGACACTATAAAAGGCTCCCTCATGCGAAGAGGAAGGGAAGCTTTCTGACTCAGGAAAAAAGAGCAGATTAATCACCAGAGCAATGACTGACAAAACCGTCGGAGGGTGTGTCCGGACATCCTGTCTGGACATCTTTTGCAGGGTTGACTGAGGCAGGAATCATCCTTGGTTGAAAGCGAGTGTCCATTTGGCGACTGCGAGGATCCCTGGGACGCTAGGCTTCAACATCGTGTCCTTTTGATTCTTTCCCCTAGTATTGGTTAAAGAACCTCATGCAAATGCAAGCTCGATTCAGGTGATGAGATTGCATGGTTTCTTGAGTGAGTTGTGGATGCCATTGTGGGTGTCTTCCCAAGTATGCATGCTGTTTGTTTATCTCTCACCGTTTTGACTGACAAAGATTCTGCCTTGTAAGAATAGAATGGGCGTCTGGGTGGAAAACAGAAAGGGCACTCATTACGTTGACAAGTACACCCATTGGGTGAGCAGCAAGGACCATGGTCGGTATGATACTGCTCCACCAGATACTGCTCCTCTTACAAGATCTTGCCAAGTCTTACTTGGATGAGCTCTTGTCGATGGGGCCGAACAGAAACCAAGTTGGAAATAATATTCTGACAGCATGTATCAAGGATCACATCTCCATACCAACTGAATTCAGTAGCTTTAACACTGGAATACAACCATATAATGACGGCAACCCACTTTGTCTTCACCTTTCCATAAAGCTTGCTGAATGATATCTTGTTTAGAGTCTATTACCCTCGTATTCTCACCTTGATATTAAAGGTGTTCTTTCAAAGCATGCAACTTAGAATATGCAATATTAATTTTTTCTTAGCAGCATAGGGTGTGGTGTTGCCCCACCTGAATTCAGATCGAGATGGTGCCAAAGAACGCAAATGAGAGGCCATAGAACCCGAGTCTTCATCACTCACCGAAGGTCCTTCATCAATAGCTATGTTTTTCCTTGCTTTTGGTTCGTGAACGACGAGAACTTGTTGACTGGAGATAGACGGATTCTACATTCTGTTGGTAGACCCTGAGAAATAGAGGCTACTGATAGATTTGATGTGGCTCTGGACTGAGAAGATATAATGAACACTGAGCTCATGGATGCGCTGCTGCGGGATCTGGGTGAATCTCCCCATTGACTACTGCCTCGTGCAAATGATCAAGAGAGTCCGCAATCATATCAAGACCAGCTTTCACATGAACTTGCCTAGACTCCGAGCCATTCTTGTAGCTATGGTTGTCATAATGTCATTCTTCAAATGAGCAGATTCCACTGTTCAGCAAACTCCTATATGCCTGATACAGCCGATTGCCTCCCAGATTACTTCACCATAGGCATATCATCTGGACACGACGACTTGAATGTTGATGAACATGAGAATCTCCAAGTGTATACAGTTGGAGGCGTTAAAGAAATTGGAAGTTGTAGTCCTAAAGCTCCTTGCATTATATTCATAATCAAGGGAGGAGCATTCGGGTCAGCCGGGCAGGGACAGATTTTTGTGATTATTGGTCTCGTTTCGGATAGATATGCTGGAGGAAAATCTTCTGATGAGGTACCTGAAGTTGCAGGTACGCAAGACGTATTATGAGGGTGTTTGCACAATACTTGTAAACTAATTCCAAAGAACCTTCCTGAACATCCCTCGGACCTAATACAACCTTGCATGGTTCTCACCGATGACATGAGCCTATTCGAATCTGGCTGACTCGTCACACTTGAATCCCGATGAAAATCTGAAAACCAAATCTGGGGAGTGGTAGACATTGGGAGGAAGCGACCAAGGTGGCCATAGGGACTGCTAGATGCTGAGGATACCAAGTCTGAGGACAGGCAAGAACTAGCCACACACACATACAACCTGCATGCATGGCCACCATAGGGAATAGTGGGGTTTTAGGTCTGCATGGATCTATTCTTGCGGCAATCAAAACCTATGCTTTCCTGCGCATCTTCTCTACTAACCCTGATCAAGCGACATGCTGCATGATACCCAATGGTTGACAAAATGGCCAGTACATTGCATGATTTGGCAGACTTTTCAATTTTCGAAAGTGCCTGTCCACCTGAGCTCCACTGCAAGTATCTTACAATATGATCATATCCAACATTAGAATATTCCACACGTCGCCTGGGTGTATGTGATGCGGACATAAAATGGAGTTCGCCACTTATCTCGACCATTAGATAGTCTTTAATACTCAGAATAAAATCACGATACCGATTGTACTGCTAGAGACATTCGGAAGAACCAAAACAAGTAAGTTGTAAAGCTCTTTCATCATGGTGATCTGACAGCTGGCCCTCTCTAAATCTCTGAAACAGAGTGAAACTGGTGTACGAGGAGAAGGTTCGCATATATAAGCCCAGTGACAGACTCGATCTCCATCGCAATGGCTCTCACCCATTCGTGTAGGCTTCCGTACTCCTCCAACTGACAGGTGAACTGCTTGTCCATAGGAGAAGAAGTCTCATCCTCATTCATACAACACAAGTTCAGTAATGGAAGGTATGGTATGAAGGCATATCATGGAGGCAGGGCATGACTGTTTTCATACATTCCCCTATGCTCCAGTTTCTATTAACAATTTAACAGGCACTGAGTGCTATCTTATGTTCATCCGCCTTAGTTTCCTCATGCTCAAATATAGTATCAGCAGGCGAATCATGATCATCCCATTCTCTGCTCTTCTCATCAAAATCTCCTTTGAGCTTCTTCTGGCACAAGGCCTCCCCATCTTTATCCTCCCGAATTTCAACTCATATGAAATGTTTGTAAAACAGTCACTAGAAAACTAGGAGGAAGAGACAACCCAAGTATAATGGAGAACAGAGAAAACAAGAGAACAAACAGGCAGAATAGAAATCAAATAAAGCCACATCTCATGATCTTTCAATGGGCTCAGATTAGTGGGAAAAATCATAAACAAATTCAAAACCAAAGTGCAGCCAATATCTTTAGATGCTTCACAGCGAACATGACAAAGAACCTCACCAGTTTTTAAGTCAAACCAAGGAAACAGAGGAAGAAGAACCAGCAGCAAAGATGCATGAATGACCCAGAAATTAACAGAGACATCAAGTAGAATAGTATCCTAAAGGAGTAAGTGCACGGTTCACAATGAACATACCTGGGGCGTCTCCTCTGGAGCCAAGCTTGCTTGGCTTCAAGTGCTTTGTCTATTCCTCAAGATCAGCCAAACCAGCAGCTCCTTCTTCCTCTACTTCTCCCTTGGTTCTATATCTCTCTAAGTTTGCTCCCCCTAACCCATCTGCTGGAAGTCCCTTTTGAAAACCTCCTTTTCTTTTTTTATCTCTCTTCGCCTATGAAAACCCTCTCTCTATGAAAACAATCTCCCCAATTGTAATGACCGGGTATTTTATGCCACGTTAGCATTTTAGTTTGAAAAATCTTATTGTGTGTGATGGTTGAAAAGTCAAAAAGAAAAGTGTTTGGAGAACACGTGTCAATTTCGGATTGGTGAATTTCGTTTTATTGTGTCGGTCAATTAAATGAGTTGAAAATTTTATGTCATGTCAGCCTTAGGATAGAAAATTTCTTAGGATTTTAGAAATTGGAAATTTCCGGGAACGAAAAACGAAAACGAAAATGAAAAATAAATAAATTAAGATTAATTAGAATTAATTAAGAAAAATAAATAAATCGATTAAATTAAATTGATGAATAATAAAATTGAGAAAACTAGTTTTAGATTGGTGGTAATAAATAAATTGTGTGTTAAAAAAAAAAAAAAAAAAAATATATATATATATATATATATATATATATAATGAAATGGAAATCAAATAAAACAATTAGAATAAAGAAAATAAAATAAAAGAAATAAAATTTTCTTTATGCAAATGGGCTTTTTGGGGAGTGGCCCGTAAGGATGAGAATAAGATCTTTGGGCCTTGTTTTTGGGCTTTAGTGGCTGGTAGTGGTAGGAATACAAAAGTGGGCTATTAAAAAAAAAAAAAAAAAAGAAGGGAAAATGAGGAGTTTTTGAAACGGCCAGAACGCGGCGGGGAGAAGGAAAGGAATAGTGGCTGTGGAATTAGGGCACTCGCCGGATCTTTGACCGGCCGTTTGGACGGCCAAACGATCTCCGTTTCGGCCCAAATTCGGAGGAAGTACTCTATTCGACTAGAGGAACAAGCCTACGGTGACTGATTTCGTTTTTAACGGCCAAATTTTCAGATCTGAGGTAGGGGACCCTAACCCTAAAACTTAAATTTTTATGTTTTTCCCTTGAAAAAAAAATGTAAATATTGTCATTATGAGTTAATTAGGAATTGTGGGTGTTGTATGAATTTTTCTAGAATATTTGGAATTTGTTTGGGAATTTTGGAATTTCGGGAAATTGATTTTGATTGATAATTAATTGTTTGGAAATGTTAAAAAATTATTAGATGGGTTGGAAAATTCCAAAATTTGTGTTAAGTTTCAAATATAATGATTTGTGAATTTTTAGGCATTGGTCAGAATATTTTCGGAAATTTTAGGGTAAAAAGTTAGTTAATTTTGGATATTAAAAATTATTAGAAGGGTTGAAAAATTTTGTAAGTGTGGTAAAATGTCAAGATTTTTGATATGCAAATTTTTGAATATTTATTTGGGATATTATCGAAAATTTTAATGTGTGAAATTATTTTATTGGATTGTTGGGGAATGTTGAGATTGTTGAATTATTAAGGAACATTGGAATTGTGGCATTCATTTGCATCATGGTTGTATGAAGAAAAAAATTGTGAAAAGTGTATGAAATGGAAAAATAAAATAAAATAGTGATGAAAAGTGAAAGCCCGTGTGAGGCGAACTAAGAAGGGAGAGAGATCTCTAGGGTGAAAGACCCAAAAGTTTACCTCGAGAAGACTCCGAATGAGGAGTGTATTTGGGTGCGGACGCGTATCCTTCGGTGAAAGCCTAAGAAAAATAGTGCATTGTATGACTGTGTGTCACACGTTCATGTGCATTCATGTAATTGTTGAATATTGTGAAATTGTGTATAATATTATATATTAAACTATGTGATTGATTGATACTGTTGAATTATTCATTTTGTGTTGAAGTGTCCTTTTCGTATTCTTTGAAACTTAGTAATCCCCTTAACCCCTTGGGTGTTAGGCACCCTATTGAGCAATGTGGAAATGCTCACCCTTTCCTTGTTACACCTTTTTAGATGCAGATATCTCTCCTGAGGATCCACAGGTGGGGCAGGGAGGACTTCAGGATGCTCCTGGAGCGGCCTAGTGGAGCGTGGCATTTTTTTGTTATTGTGTTTCTTTTTGGATTTTGGGATTTGTTTTAGTAATTATGATTCATGGATTTGTTATGAAGCTTTATTTTGATAAATTTGTTAATTGGGAACTTTTATTTTGGATTATAATGAATATTTATTTAATCTTGTTGTTTTGAGTAGTTTTGGGATATTATAGTTTATGAGAATTCTAGTGGGATGTATGAAAAAAAAAAAAAAATCCAGAGTGTTTTGGTTGACTGCCAACGTGGAATAGGAGAAACCCTTAGGGTCAAACCTTTGACCTGGGGTCACGGGTCAAATTTTGGGTTGCCCGGAATTTGGGTCGTGACACCAATCCCCCTAAAACCACCGACCTGTGTTTTTATATCCATTGGAACCGTCCCAACTGAGGACTCCTCTTCTCTCCAAACTCTACATCTCATTCACCAGAAAAGTCCTTTTTTGAATTTCCAAAAATTGCATATCACGTAAAGAGTCCTACCTTTTCCAAAAACCACCTACATTTTCCAAAAATAGATTTTCATATAAAACTTCAAATTATTAAATCGGATAAACGAATAAAGAATAAATAAATAAAATAATAAATAAATAGGAGAATGATAAAATAATAATAATAATAGATAAATGAAAAATAACAAGATAATGAACAAAATAAATAAAAAATAATAAATAACTAAATAAATAAAAGTGATGGATAACAATAAAAATAAAATAAATAAATAAGTAAATAAAATATAATAAATGATTAAATAAAAATGATTGATAATAATAATAATAATAATAATAATAATAATAAAATAAATAAATGAATAGGTAAATGAGATAATGGGCCATGTAACCATACAAGTCACGTTAAGAATGTCTAATGGGTCAAGTGGGCCTAAGTGGGCCTGAGGTGTCTAAATGAGCCTAAGTGAACTTAGACTGACTTAAGGTATCTAAATGGGTTTAAGGTGGTGCCTAATAGGCCTAGGGTGAAATTAGGTGGGCCTAACTAAATCTAACGTAAAGTGTACCTAAGTGAAACCTAATTCAAACTTAAAGGCCAGTCAAGGTCATAAAGTAGAGTCGGATAAACCCTTCAACCAAAGTCTCCAAAGTGGCTTAAAAAATATAAGTAGCATAAGTAATAATGGACCACTAAGAAACTATTATGGAGCACTGAAAATGAACTTAAAGATATGTACTAAAGGAACAAAATAGAGGGTCTACACATGGTTTTGTTTATATGAACAAAAATTTGTCATTTCATCAAAGTCATATACTAATCAACGAAGTTTGAACTTAGATTGAATTTTAGAATCAAATAGAGATAACTTAGATTTCCTATGAATTTGAAAATATGGGAAATGAGTCTTTCACAAAATATATTAAAACATCTTTTAGGAACAATAATCCTAAAAAATATGAAATTATTTAAGCAAATTAAACTAGCAAAAATCAGCAACTCATCATCAAACAAATTCATACTTGAATGAAAAAGCATGATCATTAGTATCGATACATCTATATCTATATTTAAAGTGATATAGATGTGGAATGATAAATATTTTGTTCATATATATAAAAGAATATTAAGGTAAGAAATTCCAAGCACAAGGTCAAGGAATTAATTAGTTTGAGTCCAATTAGATGTAATTATATGGAAGTTGTTAAAATAATTTTGTTAAATTATTAAATAGATTACATCAAAGTTATTAAAACAATTTATTAAATTGTTAAACAGATTACATAGATAGAATTATCTAGAAAAAAGAGTAGCATCGGAAAGTGTGACTACCGAGTCAGTAACCAATGTTTTTGCACCACTTTGATAAGTGAGCTGCACCATGGTTAGCACTCTGGATGGGACTAAATTGAATTTTTCCAAATAAGGTTGTTGCTCACGAATTACAGCTCTCACTGGTCTCAGTACTTCCAAAAAAGGCTGCTGCTTGCTGCTGTACTTCAAAAGTTGTTGCGCTTCTAAAGTCAGGTAGTTTGTTAGATTTTGTTAGATTAGTTAGATTGTTACACAATGGAAAATTCTATGGCACCGAAGTGGGTACCGCAGCTGCAAAATTCTTGTCGTTGGATCAAAAGCTTCCAATCAAGACTGAATGCCTTTGCACCACTTAGCTGGACTACACCATCGTATTGCCTCTTCTTGAATACGCTTTGCTCGACCAACTTTTCAGGTTTCTTTCTCGGTTTTGGTAGGATTGCACTGTCGTTGCCCCCGCTTGCCCTCCATGACCCACTTTTTTTCAAGGAGGTGGCTTTCGACCAATTCCTTTCTTCTTGAATACACCATTAGATCGTGATATGCAGATAGCTCTATGTGCAAATTGAGTTTTGTCTCCTATGGAATGTGGACTACAGCACCGTGATAACCCACTCTTCACTGCACCAGGCTTGACCCGAGGTTAGCTCTTTTGGCCTTTTGGAAAACTGCACTGCAGCTGTCCAGCCTGTCCCTTCTTGACCGGCTCAACCCACTTCTCCAAAAGAGGTTTGAGGGTGTCTTGTCCCTTTGGGGATCACCACACAGGGTTTACCCAGCAATTACTTTGTTCTTTCTTCATTCTTCCTACATTTCTCCAATTCCATTATGACATGCAGATGCTTGTTGCATTGTTTTGAGTGTGTCAAGCTGGAGACAGTTGCAGCAGCTCTGGTCATAATCCATGCTTTCAGTGATGTATATCACATTCAAACAACCATCCGCTATATATATCACATTCAAACAAAAATATTCTTATAGAATTGATATTGACTCTAAATATTTGATCAAATATTTCACTACTTAGATCAAAACTCAATGGCAAAAACAATGAAGGATAGAAATTAAAAAATAAAAAATAAAATTATTTTATATAAAATGAAATAAAAATACCTTTGAACCTCTTCATGTATATAGGTACCGTTTGGAGTTATTTATTACTAATTCATCGATTGATTTCTTCCATCTTGTCTAGAATATATACTAGAGATAGCTCAAAACACCCACAATCATATACAAAGAAAGAAGAGCGATATAGCATCTTTTAGCAAATTTTTGCTAGCAAAATGGGGATTGGTAGTTGAAAGTTTTATTATTATTGATCTACCATTTCCAAGTAAAATCGTCAAAACCTTCTAAATGTGATTATTTTTTCATTAAAGGGTTGTCAAATTTCTTGTTAATAAAGTTTCACAAAAGATAAGAAAATAAAATTATAGGGTATAATAAGTACTTTTTAATAATAATAATAATAATAATAATAATAATAATAATAATAATAATAATAATATTTGTATTTGGTCTATCGTTATATATATATTAGATGTTCTTTAAGTAAAGGAATATTGTTATTATTTTTATAATAATATATAAGAACATTAGAAAAAAAATAGTTAATGATGTATTTTTTGACAAATGTAATAATCATTTGAAACTACCAACAACATAATGAGATTCAACATCTACAAAATTGACAGGATTTATGTTAGGATTTATAACATAATCTAATTAGATTTATATGTTAGCATGAGCAAATTACAAATAAATTATTTAGTTGAGTAAATTACAATAGATATGATATTTTATATCAAAAGATAATTTTTACTAATGAATACATTAACTATATAATATTGGAAATGAACATTGAAATTTTTTAATAGAAAGAGTGTAGGGTTAAATTAAATTCAATACATTGAACTATCATACCAAATGCTTTTCACTTTGATTGATTTAGCAATTATTATAAAGCTTATAATTTTTAGAAAATAAGAAAATAAATTTTAAAAATCATTCACAAAAGGTATATAGCTCTATTTGCAAGTGGGGTTTTGTCTACCGTGGCATGTGGACTACGACACCGTGATAGCCCACTCTTCACTGCACCAGGCTTGACTCGAGGCTAGCTCTTTTGTCCCTTTTGGAAAACTGCACCGTAGCTGCCGCCCCTTCTTGGCCGGCTTAACCCACTTCTCCAAAAGCGGTTGAGGGTGTTCTTGTCACTTTAGGGACCACCACACAGGGGTTACCCAGCAATTACTTTGTTCTTTCTTCATTCTTCCTACATTGCTCCGATTGCATTATGACATATGCAAATGCTGTAGAATTGTTGATATGTCTAACGAGAGACAGCTGTAGCTGCTCTAGTCATAATCCACGCATTCCATGAGGTGTAGGAAACACCAAACTTTGTGTTTGGTCAATCAGAAAATGACTCTGGATTTATAATTTTTGTGGGAGTTGGAAAAGTCTTGCTTCTTTGATGATTATCCAATGATTCAATCAGGACAGATAGAAAATGTAAATCTTCATGTATATAGGTTTGGAAGTTATTTCTTCAGAAAATATAAATATTCATGTATATATGAATCTTCAACAAGCCCTAATTTCACCTCTATAAATTTGTTATTCCACTCCCATAATTTGTGTCATGCTCCCATATTATATTACTCTTCTCCAATAATCGTTGATTCTGCTTTATTAATTCCACTCCAATATCTTTTAATTTCGCTTTCAAGGACAAAGATATAAATCTTCTATTCTATTAATTTATATCATGATCTAATTGCTTTGTGTCCTTAGTCACATTGCTTTGTACCCTTGATCACATTGCTTTGTAGCGAGGTTTCATTTCTTCATGTTTTTGTCCCAACTGGTTGATCGTACCATAGTTCCTTTTGCTTTGCATCCCCGTTGGTACAAATCAAATAAATAAGCTATACTCAACTGTCAATGGTGTGCACCCAATTCATTTGTATTACAACCATATGCTATATATCACATTCAAATGGAAGTATTCTTATAGAATTGATATTGATGTTAAACACTTGACCAAATGTTTCATTATTTAGACCAAAGCTCAATGGCAAAAACAATGAAGGATAAATTATTAGATCAAGTAGACTTTAGGCTTTTTATTGAGCTAAAATATTTTTATTAGATTATTAAAAATCGGATACATGCTCAAACCTAGCGCTTAATTAAGTACTCAAATTTGGCGCTCAAGCACGAGAAGCACTCTAATTTTGAGCATTTGAAGTAGATCTTTCCAAATTTGAATTCCCAATTTTGTTTTGATTCTTTTCATGTTTTAAGAATTGGTTTTTGGAAACTTTAGGTGTCTATCCACTAGGGTTTCATCCTTGAATAAATATTATGTCTAGGAATTGTTTTCCTTATTGATGGAAATTTGAAAAAAAGATTATTAGCCTTTATGGATTTTAACATTCCTAGGTTTTTGTAATTCTCAATCTTTGAGTTCATGAGAGAGATCTGTATTGCTTTAGGTTTTGAGATAGTCCATTTATTGTATGTGTGGTTGTTGTGTTTCGGATTTGAAAACTAGTATATGTATTGAAGAATAAAACTTAAGGATAACATCCACCATATAAATTTGTATATTTTTCTTCCAAAAGAAGATTTGTGTTTTGTGGTCTCTAATCCTATGGTTTTTATATCTGTATAGTCTTTGGGAGACTTTGTGGATGGTTTTCCACATAAAAATTGTTAGTTTCTCTTCTTTCTCCCTAATTATTAAAGAGGAATTAAAAACAAAAATATGGATAACTTAGATTTCCTATGAAGGAATTTGAAAATATGGAAAATAAGTCTTTCATAAAATATCATGGTTTTAAAAATCGGACTGACCGGTCCAACTGCCGATCAGTCTGACCGCCATCCGATCATGGTTCTGGTCCGGTCTGGTCCATTGGGCAGGAATAGCATTGAACCAGGGTCGGATCGCTTGAGCCAACAATCCAACTGGTGAACCGGACGAACCGGTCGGTTTCTTTCGAATCGGCTGGTTCAATTAAATTAATTTTTTTTTAAAACAATATCAAAACGACGTTGTTTTGGAGGGCATATAATGAAAATCAAAGTTGCAAACTGCAAACCCTTCCTCCTTCCCTCGGAGGAGCTGCCGAGCTGCCGCTCCGCCCGCCATCAAAGCGTCGCGGCTTGTGACAACCAGACAGCTCCCGCCAGCGGCCGTTACAAGCCGACAACCCTCCTTGGCATCGCCTCTTCCCAGTTCCCTGCTGCGGCATTGGAAGCCAACGTTGGAAACTTCCTTGCTGCTGGAAACGATCCCAATCGGCTAATTATTTGATGGTGTTGGACGACATTTGGGACATCAACATTGACTGGTATTTCAAGTTAAAGGAAAAGTTGAAGTTTCTAAGTGGTGATGGTAGTGGTGATGGGCACGTCATCATCACAAGCCGACTCCCCCAGAAAGCATGAATGATGGTGGGCCCTCACAATTTGTATCACATGCCACCTCTATTAACATCCATGGAGCACGTGGTAATTCAGAGGAAAATTGGATGCACTTAAAAAATATAGGTTGAAATTGAAGGATGAGGTTATAGAGCAGTGTGATGCCCTACCATTAGCAATGCACATTGTGGGAGCTGTGATTGAGGACCAAATCTTGGGAAAAGGGTAATGTTTGAGCAATTATGGTATTGTTGGTTTTTATTTGTTTTAATGGTTTCATAATTTAATTCATTTAGAAAATTTTATATTATGAAATAAGGTTTAAAAGTTATTTGTTAATTGTTAAAAGAAAATCCATGATTTCAACTTTAGATGAAATTTATTAATTTTTTAATTTTTAATAATATATAAAATAATAAAATATATATTTATAACATCACTGGTTTGATTGTGGTTCGACCACTGGTCTAACCAGTGAATTATGAACTAGTAACTTTTTTTATTCAATGACCAGTACAATTCTAAAAACATTGTAAAATATATTAAAGCATCTTTTAGGAACAATAATCCTAAAAAATATGGAATTATTTAAGCAAATTAGATTAAAAAAAAAAAGCAATTCATCAAACAAATTCATAATTGAATGAAATAGCATGACCATTACTATTGATACATCTATGTCAAATTATTAAATAGATTATATCAAAGTTGTTAAAACAATTTTTTCCAAGGAGGTGGTTTCCGACCAATCTCTTTCTTCTTGAATACACCATTAGATCGTGATATGCAGACAGATCTATATGCAAATTGAGTTTTGTCTCCTGTGGAATGTGGACTAGAGCACCGTGATAACCCACTCTTCACTGCACCAGGCTTATTTCTTTAGAAAATGTAAATCTTCAGAATCTCCAATAATCCCTAATTTCACATCCATATCAATGGTGTGTGTACCCCATTCATATTTATTACAACCATCGGTTATATATATCACATTCAAAATCATAGACAAAGAAAGAGAAGCGAAATGGCATCTTTTAGCAAATTTTTGCTTGCAAAAATGGGGATTGGTAGTTGAAAATTTTATTATTATTGATCTATCATTTCCAAGTAAAATCATCAAAACCTTCTAAATGTGATTATTCTTTCATTAGAGGGTTGTCAAATTTCTTGTTAATAAAGTTTCACAAAAGATAAGAAAATAAAATTATAAGGTATAATATAAGTACTTTTTAATATTATTATTATTATTATTATTATTATTTCTATTTTGTCTATCATTAATTAATTAATTATATATATATATATATATATATATATATATATATATATATATATATATATATATATATATATATATATATATATATTGATAATTTATTTAAAGTTATAAATTTGTTAATATTATTACATAGTTATGGATTTCTTTAATATAATATGTTAAATGTTCTTTTGAGTAAAGGAATATTGTTATTGCTTTTATAATAATATATAGAAAAAAAACAGTTAATGATGTATTTTTTGACAAATTTAATAATCATAATTCCATATTTGAAACTACCTACAACAATAATGAGATTTGACATTTATAAAATTTAAAGGATTTATAACACAATGTAATTAGATTTATATGTTTAATTTACATGAGCAAATTACAAATAAATTATTTAGTGGACTAAATTACAATAGATATGATATTTTATATCAAAAGATAATTTTTACTATGAATACATTAACTATATAATATTTGAAAAGAACATTGAAATTTTTTTATATAATGTGTAGGGTTAATTTTGCAAAATAAATTATCTTTAGTCTTTAATGACTTTCATTATCAAGAGTTAAATTAAATTCAGTACATTAAACTATCATACCAAATGATTTTCACTTTGATTGATTTATCAATTATTATAAAGCTTATAATTTTTAGAAAATAAGAAAAAAAATTTTAAAAATCATTCACAAAAGGTAGACAGCTCTATTTGCAAGTGGAGTTTTGTCTACCGTGGCATGTGGACTACGGCACCGTGATAGCCAACTCTTCACTGCACCAGCTTGACCCAAGGCTAGCTCTTTTGTCCCTTTTGGAAAACTGCACCGTAGCTATCGCCCCTTCTTGGCCGGCTTAACCCACTTCTCCAAAAGCGGTCGAGGGTGTTCTTGTCACTTTAGGGACCACCACACAGGGGTTACCCAGCAATTAATTTGTTCTTTCTTCATTCTTCCTACATTGCTCCAATTGCATTGTGACATATGCAAATGCAGGTAGAATTGTTGAATATGTCCTAATCCATGCATTCAATGAGGTGTAGGAAATACCAAACTTTGTGTTTGGTCATGCAGAAAATGACTCTGGAATTATAATTTTTATGCAGAAAAGATTATTGGCCTTTATGGATTTTAACATTTCTAGGTTTTTGTAATTCTAATCTTTGAGTTTGTGAGAGATCTGCATCCCTTTAGGTTTTTAGATAGTCCATTAATTGCATGTGTGGTGTTGTGTTACGGATTTGGAAACTAGTATACGTATTGAAGAATAAAACTTAAGGATAACATCCACCATATAAATCTGTATATTTTCCTTCTAAAAGAAGATTTGTGTTTTGCGGTCTCTAATCCTATGGCTTTTATATCTGTGTAGTCTTTGGGAGACTTTGTGGACGGTTTTCCACATAAAAATTGTTGGTTTCTCTTCTTTCTCCCTAATTATTAAAGAGGAATTAAAAACAAAAATATGGATAACTTAGATTTCCTACGAAGGAATTTGAAAATATGGAAAATAGGTCTTTTATAAAATATATTAAAGCATCTTTTAGGAACAATAATCCTAAAAAATATGGAATTATTTAAGCAAATTAGATTAAAAAAAATCAGCAATTCATCAAACAAATTCATACTTGAATGAAATAGCATGACCATTTCTATTGATACATCTATGCCAAATTATTAAATAGATTATACCAAAGTTGTTAAAACAATTTATTAAATTATTAAACAGATTAAATAGATTGAATTATCCAAAAAGGAAAGAGTAGCATGTCAATAACCAATGTTTTTGCACCACTTTAATAAGTGAACTGCACCATGGTTATCACTCTGGATGGGACTGCATTGAAGCCCTTTCTCACCTCCTAGGACATCTTTTTCCAAAAAAGGTTATTGCTCACGAATTACTTGATAGACGTTAAGATTACTCACAGCTCTCACTGATCTCACGGGTATAACGGCTGCTGCTTGCTGCTGTGCTTCAGAAGTTGTTGCACTTCTAAAGTTAGGTAGTTTGTTAGACTTTGTTAGATTAGTTAAGCTGTTACACAGCGGAAAATTCTGCCGTACGGAAGTGGGTAGCGTACCTGCAAAATTCCTGTTGTTGGATCAAAAGCTTCCAATCAAGACTGAATGCCTTTGCACCACTTAGCTGGACTGCACCATCGTATTGCCTCTTCTTGAATCCGCTTTGCTTGACCAACTTTTCAGGTTTCTTTCTCGGTTTTGGCAGGACTGCACTGTCGTTGCCCGAGCTTGCCCTCCATGACCCACATTTTTCCAAGGAGGTGGTTTCCGACCAATCTCTTTCTTCTTGAATACACCATTAGATCGTGATATGTGGACAGATCTATTTGCAAGTGGAGTCTTGTCTATCGTGGCATGTGGACTACGGCACCGTGATAGCCCACTCTTCACTGCACCGCAGCTGTCCCTTCTTGACCGGCTCAACCCATTTCTCCAAAAGAGATTGAGGGTGTCTTGTCCCTTTAGGGATCACCACACAGGGTTTACCCACCAATTACTTTGTTCTTTCTTCATTCTTCCTACATTTCTCCAATTCCATTATGACATGCAAATGCTTGTTGCATTGTTTTGAGTGTGTCCAGCTGGAGACAGTTGCAGCAGCTCTGGTCATAATCCTTGCTTTGAGTGATGTGTAGGAATATCAAACCTTATGTTTGGTCATGCAGAAAATGACACTTGAATTATAATTTTTATGGGAGTTAGAAAAGTCTTGCTTCTTCGATGATTATCCAAAGATTCAATCATGAAATCCAGAAAATGTAATGAATGTCCAACAATCCCTAATTTGGCACCCATGTCAATGGTGTGTGTACCCCATTCATATGTATTACAACCATCTGTTATATATATCAGATTGAAATGAAAGTATGCTTATAGAATTGATATTGACTTTAAATGCTTGATCTAATATTCCACTACTTAAATCAAAACTCAATGGCAAAAACAATGAAGGATAGAAATTAAAAATTAAAATAAAATTATTTTATATAAAATGAAATAAAAATACCTTTGAAGCTCTTCATGTATATAGGTTTGGAGTTATTTATTGCTTCTTCATTGACTGGATTTCTTCTATGTTGTCTAGAATATATACTAGAGATAGCTCAAAACACCCACAATCATATACAAAGAAAAAGGAGCGATATGGCATTTTTTTAGCAAATTTTTACTTACAATCTATTTGAAAATAAAAATAACAAACATGCTTATTTTTTGTTTTATTTTTAAGGTTCAATAGACTTGATTTTCAAAGCATATAATAAATTTGTTTTTGAGAAAATAAATGTCTTTACCCTATTACTTATTTCAAAATACATTTTCTAAAAGTATAATGTTTTTGAAAAATTTCGAGTTTTTCACGATTTTTTTTTTCTTGAGTAATATTACATTTTGGATTTGGCTATACTTCTAATTGTTTTTTCAATATATTCCATAGAGAAGTTAAAATACATACTATCACTGTTTCTCTCTTTCTAAATTAATTGAAAAAAGTGGACTAGAAAAAGCATCATTTTCCTTTCTAATTAGCATGCACGACCAATAATATAGTCACTCCATTCATCTATCTATCTATCTATATATAATGTCATATTGTACAATGAACTTGTAAAATGAGTGGAGAAGATCTCCAAAATGTAATTAAGATGGCAAATTCCAAGCATAAGATTGATGGATTTAGTTTGAATGCAATCATGGTTGAGTTGTAATTATATCAAAATTGTTAAAGTGATTTATTAAATTGATTATTAAATTGATTATTAAATAGGTTACAATCTTCTAAAAAAGGATCGAGTAGCATAGGAAGTGAGAGTACCAAGTTAATAACCAATGCTTTTGGATCCACTTATATAGTTCCATGGTTGTCACTTTGGATGGGACTGCATTGAAGCCTTTGTCCACCTCTTTCACCCACTTCTTCCATGAAGGTTGTTGCACACCAATTACTCTCCCTTCCTTATCCCCTACATTTGTAAACCACATCCTCTCCTTCGACATTTATCAACAACCTTTTTTTCTTGCTCTTTGAAAGGAAAGATGCATCTCTTTTCACCTTGTGTTTCAGTGTTTGTGTTAGTGCATTGTTGGGTGGCTTGCTTCACTCCCACAGTGTTCTCCATCAATTTAGTTGATGAATTTGCTCTTATGGCCTTCAAAGCCCATGTCACATATGATTCCCAAGGCATTTTGGCAACAAATTGGTCAACCAAAAGCTCCTATTGCACTTGGTATGGTATTTCTTGCAATGCTCTTCAGCAAAGAGTTTCTGCAATCAACCTCTCTAACATGGGTCTTGAAGGAACTATTGCGCCACAAGTCGGCAACCTCTCATTTCTTATTTCTCTTGATCTTAGCAATAACTACTTCCATACCTCTCTTCCTAAGGAAATTGGTAAGATTCTCGTAATTGTTGTCTACTTTACAGGTTAATACTCATGTTTCCTGCTTCAACATATAATATCAATAAAGGTTGGGGTTATCATGATTTTTGGCTTTCAATTGTGATGAAATAGTTGAGTAATTGATAAATTATAGTTCAAAAAATAATATTTATATATTTGGTAGATTGGATTGTTGAATTATTGTGACCATGAATGATAACTAAAATAGGAATGATACAACTTTAACTTATTCTCTTTATTTTGATATAAAATTCATTTTAATTAAATAAATCATTATACAATTTAAAAATTAGTTTTATTTTTTTAATTTCCTAAAAATTATTTTCTTTTTTCTATTTTGAATGAACTCAAGTAAACACAATTATAGTAATGGTAATGATTTTTTATTCTAATTTTTAGAATGAATAATATCAAATACAAGTCAGAATAAACATACACAACGATAATAAAAAGTTTCAGCTAACAGTGTATTTTTCTTTTTCAGTTATAAAATTAAATAATTTATTTATAGTGATATTTTACAATTGATAGATATTTTCAAATATAGAAAATTTTGATCCAACAAATTATATTATTAAAAAGTGAACATAATTTAATGTAATATATATACATTAAAATGTAATAAAATATTTAATAGATATCAAATAATTTATATATATATAGCTTTAATTTAATTTACTATAAAATATTTAAAGCTACAATATAATATTTATTTGTGATAAACAGTAGTGGATAATTTTTTTGTTAACATTCCCAATAAAAAAATAAAAAAATATCAATTAGTTAATTATATTCTATCTAATACCCAACATTTGTGTTAAGTGTACAATTAATTTCACAAATTGTTATTATAAAGTAAGAAACATCATTGTGCACACAATTCAAACCATCGTATAGGTTCCAAATTGTATTCAATCAAACCAAAATGCACTACCCTTAAATGCTTGGCAACCATCAATATGTAGTTCATGATAAGTTTTCCTCAATATTAATGTCTCTTGCAAATGTTATCATCATGTTTGATTCCATGAAAGTACTAAGAAAAAAATACTGAAAGAAGTCATTTTCTTATATTTGATTTTAGCATAAAAATATGAAAAAAAAAATCAAATATAATTAAAATTAATTTATTTTAAAATTATTTAATTTTAAATAGAAAATTTAAAACAAGTGAAGCATATTTCAAGTAACATATAAATAATTTGTTGACTTTAAATCTAATTTTTCTATTTTTCTTTTAATTTTTTTCCTATTTTTCCTCTTTATTTTCATTCCCTCCTATTTCTTTGGAACTAAATAAAACCTATGACTATGTTTGGTTCCCAAAAAGTTATAGTGACAATACAAAGGAAAGAAAATAAAGAGTTTCTTAGAAAAAAAGAAAAAGTGAAAACAATAAAAAATAAATAAACTTGAAGTTAATAAATTATTTTTATATGATCATTCAAATTCATTTAACATAAAAAAATAGATTTAAATTTAATAAATTAATTTTATATGTTTCTTCAAATTTATTTACTTATTTTAATTCTTCCATACGAAGATATAATAATTTTAAAATACATAACATTATAATTAATTTTAATTATATTTTTTTCCCTATTTTCTACTATAAAACCAATAATGAGAAAATTATTTTCCCTTAATATTTTCTTTTCTTTCTTTAATACTCTTCTCAACCTAACATAGTTTTTATGTTCATAATAATAATATTTTAGATATTTTTTCATTTTATTTTAGGTAAGTGCAAGGAGCTTCAACAGTTGAATTTATTCAATAATAAACTGGTTGGAAGCATTCCAGAAGCCATTTGTAATTTATCAAAACTTGAAGAGCTATATCTTGGCAATAATCAGTTGATCGGTGAAATTCCAAAGACGTTCAGTCATCTTCGTAATCTGAAGATATTGTCATTGCGAATGAACAACTTAACAGGTTCCATACCTGCCACCATTTTCAACATATCTTCTTTGCTCAACATTAGTCTCTCCAACAATAGCCTCTCTGGAAGTCTTCCCATGGATATGTGCAACACCAATTCAAAGCTCAAGGAGCTTAATCTTTCATCAAATCACTTGAGTGGAGAGATCCCCACCAGTTTAAGCCAATGCATAAAGCTTCAAGTAATTTTCTTACCATATAATGAATTCACGGGAAGCATACCAAAAGGAATTGGTAACTTGGTGGAGCTTCAGAGATTGTCTTTCCGGAATAATAGCTTGATAGGTACACTTTTTCTTTCCTTTCTTTTCTTCCTTTTTATTTGCTCACTTTCTCTCGAGCTTTCAAAGATGTAAGCAACGCATTGAAGTTTTTCCAACCCACTCATTTTAATATTCTTGCAGGAGAAATACCTCAATCACTGTTCAACATATCTTCATTGAGGTTTTTGAGTCTGGCAGCAAATAACCTAGTAGGTATCCTCCCTACAGGCATGGGTTATGATCTTCCCAATCTTGAATTCATTAATCTCTCAGCCAATCAACTCAAAGGTGAAATCCCCTCCAACTTGTCGCATTGTCGAGAGCTCCGAGTACTATCATTATCATTCAATCAGTTTACTGGAGGCATTCCACAAGCCATAGGGAGTTTATCGAATCTTGAAGAATTATATCTTGGTCATAACAATTTGGGAGGTGGAATTCCTAGAGAGATTGGGAATCTTCATAATTTAAATATTGTGAACTTTGCGTCTGCCAGACTTAGTGGTCCTATTCCTGCTCAAATTTTCAACATCTCTTTGTTGCAAAAGATTGATTTCAGTAATAATAGCCTTTCTGGGAGTCTTTCAATGGATATCTGCAAACATCTTCCTAATCTCCAAGAGCTCTATCTTTCTTGGAATCAGCTCAGTGGTCAACTTCCTACAACTCTGTCCTTATGTCGAGAGCTCCAAGTACTATCATTATCATTAAATCAGTTTACTGGAGGCATTCCACAAGCCATAGGGAGTTTATCGAGTCTTGAAGAATTATATCTTGATTATAACAATTTGGCAGGTGGAATTCCTAGAGAGATTGGGAATCTTTCAAATTTAAATGTTTTGAACCTTGCGTCTAGTAGAATAAGTGGCCCTATTCCTCCTGAAATTTTCAACATCTCTTTGTTGCAAAAGATTGATTTTAGTAATAATAGCCTTTCTGGGAGTCTTCCAATGGATATCTGCAAACATCTTTCCAATCTCCAAGGGCTCAACCTTTCTTGGAATCAGCTCAGTGGTCAACTTCCTACAACCATGTCCTTATGTGGAGAGCTTCTGTCACTGTCACTATCTTACAACAAATTCGCAGGAAGCATACCAAGAGAAATTGGCAACTTGTCCAAGCTTGAAGTGATTTATCTTGGAAGAAATAGCTTCACAGGTACTATTCCACCTTCATTTGGTGATTTAAATACCTTACAAAAACTTCATTTGGCAGAAAACAATATTCAAGGTAATATCCCCATGGAGTTGGGGAATCTCACCAACTTACAAATATTGAATCTTGGCCAAAGCAATCTAACGGGGATAGTACCAGAAGCTATTTTTAACATCTCTAAGCTGCAGGTCCTTTCACTGGAAGGAAATCACCTTTCAGGCAGTCTCCCATCAAGTATTGGAACTTGGCTCCCGGATCTTGAAGGGCTTTTTATAGGAGTCAATGAATTCAGTGGAAAAATTCCAACGTCCATTTCCAATATGTCGAAACTTATCTTCATGGACATAAGCGACAGCTACTTCACTGGGAATGTGCCAAAAGATCTAGGTAACTTGAGACGACTCCAGATCCTCCACCTTTCACGAAACCAGTTGACTAATGAACATTCAGACTCTGAGCCTGACTTTTTTACATCATTGCCGAATTGCATTTCTTTGAGAAAATTGTGGATCGATGGTAATCCTTTAAAAGGCATTATTCCAAATTCATTGGGGAATCTCTCCATTTCTCTTGAATGTATTGAAGCGAGAAGCTGCCAACTCAGAGGCACCATCCCTACAGGGGTTAGTAATCTAACCAACTTGATTGGTTTAGGACTTGATGATAATGACTTGACAGGGTTGATTCCAACATCACTTGGACGCCTACAGAAGCTCCAGGCGTTGGGTATTTCTCAAAATCGAATACACGGATCCATTCCTAGTGGTCTATGCCATTTGACAAACTTGGGATTCTTGGATTTGAGTTCGAATAAACTTTCCGGAACAATCCCTAGTTGCTTTGGGAATCTTACTGGACTTCGTACCGTCAATCTTCACTCCAATGGACTAGATTCTGAGATACCTTCATCTCTGTGGACCCTTAGAGATCTCTTGCTTCTTAACTTGTCTTCAAACTTTCTCAACAGCCAACTACCCCCAGAAGTTGGAAGCATGAAGTCCTTAGTGGCATTGGACCTGTCAAAGAACCAATTTTCAGGAAACATCCCAAGCACCATATCACTTCTTCAAAACCTGCTCCAACTTTACCTATCCCATAACAAGCTACAAGGTCATATTCCCCCCAATTTTGGTGATTTGGTGAGCTTGGAATACTTGGATCTGTCTGGGAACAATTTATCTGGTTTTATTCCCAAGTCATTAGAGGCTCTGAAATATCTCAAATACCTGAATGTTTCTTTCAATAAGCTACAAGGAGAGATTCCAAACGGTGGACCCTTTGCAAACTTCACTGCTGAATCTTTCATCTCCAACCGAGCACTTTGTGGAGCACCTCGGTTTCAAGTCATGGCATGTGAGAAAGATACTAGAAGGAACACAAAATCACTTCTCTTGAAATGTATTGTCCCACTGAGTGTATCATTATCAACAATAATACTAGTGGTTCTCTTTGTTCTATGGAAGCGAAGACAGACTGAGTTAGAAGCTCTGGTTCAAGTTGATTTATCGCATCCCAGAATGCGTATGATGATTTCACAACAAGAACTCCTTTATGCAACCAGCTACTTCTGTGAAGACAATTTGATTGGGAAAGGAAGCTTAGGCATGGTATATAAAGGGGTATTATCCGATGGGTTGATTGTTGCTGTGAAGGTTTTCAATTTGGAATTGCAAGGAGCTTTCAAGAGTTTTGAGGTAGAATGTGAAGTAATGCGGAATACTCGCCATCGAAATCTTGCCAAGATTATTAGTAGTTGCTCCAACTTGGACTTCAAGGCCTTGGTGCTTGAGTATATGCCTAATGGGAGCTTAGAGAAGTGGTTGTACTCTCACAACTACTTCTTGGATTTTGTCCAACGATTAAAAATTATGATAGATGTGGCATCAGGGCTAGAGTATCTCCATCATGATTATTCAAATCCTGTGGTTCACTGTGACTTGAAGCCCAGCAATGTCTTGTTAGATGATGACATGGTTGCACACATTAGTGATTTTGGCATTGCGAAACTGTTGATGGGAAGTGAGTTTATGAAGCGAACCAAAACCTTAGGCACCATAGGCTATATGGCACCAGGTGAAGTTTCCAACAACTTCAACACATTCACATATTACAATGATATGAACATATGCCATTTTTTTTTTCTCTCAACAAGCTGGTTTTCCTTTTGACCAACAAGCACTAGTTGGCATCAAAGTTTTACATAATGAACAACTAATATTACATGCAGGTAGCAGGTTAGAGGATAAGTTATTGCAAGTTTTCTAGGTTTTTAAAATTGTTTTCAATCATTGGCTCTTCATAAATGTCTTATATCTTTTTTGACTTCTTAATACTTAATATTTTTTCACAAGAAGGTCGTTTTTTATTAATATTTATCTTTCTTAGTTCATTTTATTAATGAAAACTAATATGCAAGCATGCAGAGTATGGTTCAGAGGGAATAGCATCCACAAAAGGTGATATATATAGTTATGGGATCATGCTGATGGAAACTTTTGTGAGGAAGAAGCCTACAGATGAAATGTTTGTGGAGGAACTAACCTTGAAGAGTTGGGTGGAGTCATCAGCCAACAACATAATGGAGGTTATAGATGTCAATCTTCTAACAGAAGAAGATGAAAGTTTTGCCTTAAAACAAGCTTGTTTTTCTTCCATCATGACATTAGCCTTGGATTGTACCGCTGAGCCTCCTAAGAAGCGAATTAACATGAAAGATGTTGTGGTTAGACTCAAGAAGATCTTCAACAAATTGCTGATATAAGGACTCCACAATTAAGAAAAAAAAAAGGCATGAAGATCATGTCCCTTTCTTCCACCCTGAGCTTGTTTAAGAGTTCACAAATCAAGAATTGAGGGACCATTGGGCATGGCCTGCTAGGTAGTTCAAAGTTCCTCATTATATGAACCCTATGCAAATTATGCTCAAGTGTTTGTGTAGTTCCATCCATTTTCCTTAATGTAATTCAACTTGAATAATGTCATGGATCTGAATGCTTTTATTTTGTATTTTTCTAATAGCATAATATTAAGTGAAGGTGCCCAATGCATAACTTCTAGAAGAACATTTTGTGCTTTTCGTTTTAAGATATGATAGACTTTACTACAATAAATTATTTGTCTATGATTGATCACTTTAGCAAACTGTCTAGTCAAAATTGACCTTTGCTTGCAGACATCTTACTTAATTTCTTATAACTTGCAATTACTTCCAAATTATGTATAATTGGATTTCGCTTATTTCAAAATTATGGCTCATGAGAATTAAGAAGTTCGATAATTCATATTCAAATGTGTCTTTCATCTTCCAAACATGTTTTATGGTTTGAAAAGAATATAATATAAATTGACAACAATTAGCTATTGAAAGAATAGAGTAAAAGTGGTGCTCGTTTTACTCAATCAGATATATGACATGATCAATATTTATCATGTAATCTGAACAATTTTGAAAAGGTCAACAATTTTAATTCTGTGTTTGTATTTGTGAGAATTGAGATCTCAAATTTGAAAAAGAATTTAGAAAAATTAATGTTAAAAAAAAAATTGAGTGAAGATTAACTTTGGGGATGATATATACAAGTCATTTGTCAATAGGAAATAACTTTTTTGAAAATAACCATCATGGTAATGTGGGTGTCACATAGCATTGCTAACCATGGTTTTGTTTCTATAAACAAAAATTTGTCATTTCATCAAAGTCATATAGTAATCAACGAAGTTCGAACTCAGATTGAATTTTTGAATCAAATAGATATAACTTAGATTTCCTATAAATACTACAAATTAGGAATTTGAAAATATGGGAAATAAGACTTTCACAAAATATATTAAAACATCTAGTAGGAACAATAATCCTAAAAAATATGGAATTATTTAAGCAAATTAGATTTTTTTTTAAAAAAATCAGCAATTCATCAAACAAATTCATAGTTGAATGAAATAGCATGACCATTAGAATTGATACATCTATACCTATAAAAGAATATTAAGGTAGGGAATTCTAAGCACAAGGTTAAGGAATTAATTAGTTTGAGTCCAATTAGATGTAATTATTATTTCGAAGTTGTTAAACAATTTATTAAATTATTAAATAGATTACATAGATTAAATTATGAAAAAAAAAAAAAAAGTAGCATCGGAAAGTGTGACTACCAAGTCAATAACCAATGTTCTTGCACCACTTTGGTAAGTGAACTGTTATCACTCTGGATGGGATTCCATTGAAGCCCTTGTTCACCTCTGAGGACATTTTTTCCAAAAAAGGTTGTTGCTCACGAATTACTTGACCAACGTTAAGATCACTCACAGCTCTCACCGGTCTCACCGGTGTAACGGCTGCTGCTTGCTTCAGAAGTTGTTGCACTTCTTAAGTTGGGTAGTTTGTAAGACTTTGTTAGATTAGTTAGACTGTTACACAATGGAAAATTCTACGGCACCGAAGTGGGTACCGCACCTGCAAAATTCCTGTCGTTAGATCAAAAGCTTCCAATCACGACTGAATGCCTTTGCACAACTTAGCCGGACAGCTCCATGTGCAATTGGTTTTTTTTTTACCCCTTTGGTAGGTGGACTGCACCATCGTTGCCTCTTCTTGAATACGCTTTGCTTGACCAACTTTTCAGGTTTCTTTCTTAGTTTTGGTAGGACTGCACTGTTGTTGCCCCTGCTTGCACTCCATGATCCACTTTTTTCCAAGGAGGTGGTTTCCCACCAATTTTTCTCTTCTTGAATACGCCATTAGATCGTGATATGCGGACAGCTCTATATGCAAATTGACTTTTGTCTCCTGTGGAATGTGGACTACAGCACCGTGATAACCCACTCTTCACTGCACCAGGCTTGACCCGAGGTTAGCTCTTTTGTCCTTCTGGAAAACAGCACCGCAGCTGTCCCTTCTTGACCTGCTCAACCCACTTTGTTCTTTCTTCATTCTTCCTACATTTCTCAAATTGCATTATGACATGCAAAGTTTTGTTGAATTGTTTTGAGTATGCCCAACTAGAGACAGTTGCAGCAGCTCTGGTCATAATCCATGCTGTCAGTGATGTGTAGGAAATATCAACTTTATGTTTGGTCACGCAGAAAATGACACTTGAATCATAATTTTTACGGGAGTTAGAAAAGTCTTGCTTCTTCGATGATTATCCAAAGATTCAATCATGAAATGCAGAAAATGTAAATCTTCCTGTGTATTGGTTTGGAACTTACTTCTTTAGAAAATGTAAATCTTCATGTATATATGAATCTCCAACAATCCCTACTTTCGCACCCATAAATTCCTTATTCCACTCGCTTTCAAATGAAAGTATTCTTATAGGATAGATATTAACTTTAAATACTTGATCAAATATTCCACCACTAAAACTCAATGGCAAAAACAATGAAAGGATAGAAAATAAAAAATAAAAAATAAAATTATTTTATATAAAATGAAATAAAAATACCTTTGAACCTCTTCATGAATATAGGCACCGTTTGGAGTTATTTACGACTGATTTCTTCAATGTTGTCTAGAATATCTATTAGAGATAGCTCAAATACTCACAATCATACACAAAGAAAGAGGAGCGATATAGCATCTTCTTACTTGCAAAATGGGGATTGGTAGTTGAAAATTTTATTATTATTAATCTACCATTTCCAAAGTAAAATCATCAAAACTTTCTAAATTTGATTATTCTTTCATTAAAGGGTTGTCACATTTCTTTATAATAAAGTTTGATAGAAGATAAGCAAAATAAAATTATAAAGTACAATATAAGTACTTTTCAATAATAATAATAACATTATTATTATTATCATTATAGTTATGGATTTCTTTAATACAATACGTTAGATGTTCTTTAAGTAAAGGAATTATTGCTTTTATAATAATATATAAGAACATTAGAAAAAATAGTTAATGATCGATGTAATTTTTGACAAATTTAATAATCATAATTTAACATTTAAAGCTATCATCAACAATAATGAGATTCGACATCTATGGAATTTAGAGGATTTATAACATAATCTTGTTAGATTTACATGTTTAATTTACATGAGCAAATTACTAATAAATTATTTAGTCCAGTAAATTGCAATAGATGTGATATTTTATATGAAAATAATTTTTACAAATTAACACATTAACTATATAATATTTGAAAATAACATTTAAAATTTTTTATATAACGAGTATAGGGTTAATTTTGTAAAATAAATTATCCTTAGTCTTTAACTATTTTCATTATCAAAGAGTTAAAAATAATGTGAAACTAAATAAAACAAAAGGTTAATTAATACTACAGTTTTTTTTTCCTTTTTGGACTAAAAATATCCATATTTGCATCATGAAAAACCATATCCTTGAGTAAAAATTTTTTTAAAAAAATATTAAACAATGTGTATTGAACCAAACCAAAACTATAAAATATAAAACTTCGAATATACTTCCTATTTTTTTATGTTTAGAAACAGAAATAAAAAAGTTCTATGTAAGGGTTGGTCGGGCCATGTGCTCTGATTAGTTCAACTATTAAACTGGCAAAATGATTTAACAAGTCGAGTTTGAGAACTAGTTAATTTACATAAAAAAAAAAATTTAACTGTTTTCTTCTAAACAAATGTTTTTTGTTTGAGCTATATATTTGAAAACTAAAATTTCCATAAAAATTTATTAAAACATTAAACAAGTAATCAATATAAAAAGATTAATTTAATCACTCATATTTCTAGTCATTAAACTGAACGTTGTCATCAACAAGTACTTAACATTTATATAACCTTGCTAATCAAAAACATAAATATGATTTTTCTTAATATATATATTAATCATTATTTGGTTGTACAGGAATTTTAAGAAATTTAATTATTTTACTAAGAAATTCATCATGAAGCCTAATTTGTAAAGTTACAAAAAAAGTCCATGAAATGGAGCTTTTTGTTGAAAGTTGATATCTTATACCATATTTTAGTTTTTTATTTTCATTTTTTTCCTTATTCTTTTTTATTAAACATAAAATTTAAAATGGCATAAAAATTTACTTTTTATGTGAGATTATATTTTAATATTTACTTTGAATAACTTAAATTAATTTTTTGATCAATATTCATCATTGAATTTGAACAATTTTGAAAAGGTCAACAATTTTAATTTTATATTTTTTCTTTGTGAGAATTAAGATCTCAATTATGAAAAGAATTCAGTAAAATGTTTAAAAAAAAAAAGGAAAAAAAAAATTGAATGAAGATTAACTTTCGGGATGTTATTTACTGTTGATTCTTCAATAGGAAGTAACTTTTTAGACAATAATCACCATGGCAATGTGGGTGTCTCATTGCAGTGCTAACCATGGTTTTATTTCTATACACAAAAATCTGTCATTTCATCAAATCATACGGTAATCAATGAATTTTAAAATCAAATAGAAATAACTTAGATTAAAAAAAATATAAAAAATATAAAAAAAAAAAATCACCAATTCATCAAACAAACTCATAGTTGAATGGAATAACATGAACATTCATATTAATACATCTATATCTATATCTAAAGTGATATAGATATGAAATGATAAATATTTTGTTTACAATATATTATGATGTGTAATTAATTTACTTCTAAAAAGAGGAGAAAATGTTAAGAATATTAAGGTGGAGAATTCCAAACAGAATCTTAAGGGATTAATTAGTTTGAGTGCAATCATCCATGAGTTGTAATTATATCGAAGTTGTGAAAACAGTTTTGTTAAATTGCTAAACAGATTACATCAAAGTTGTTAAAACAATATTTTATTAAATTATTAAACAGATCAAATAGATTCAATTATCTAAAAAGGGGTACCACTGGAAATGGTGACTACCAAGTCAATAACTAACCAATGTTTTTGCACCACTTTGGTGAGTGGACTGCACCATGGTTGTCACTCTGATGGGATGACATCTTTTTCTTAAAAAGATTGTTGCCCACTAATTACGGACATCTTTTTGTTAAAAAAGTTGTTGCCCACTGATTACTTGATAGACATCAAGATCTCTCATCGCTCTCAGTAGTGGAAGACGACTGCTGGTGTGCTTTAGAAGTTGTTGCATTTAGATAGATTAGGTGGTTTGTTAGACTCTTTGGATTAGTTAGACTGTTACACAATGGATATCATGAAAGAATAAAAATAGAAGGAGAGTTGAGTTTTCTGAAAAAACTTTCGTTACTTTCCCTTCCTTATGTCACGCACCAAAACTCATTCCAAGGGCATGATGGTCATTTCACACCTCCTTCATATTGTTACTAAAAATTACCAATTACCAAATTCACAAAATTCTAAAATCTCCAAGTATTAACTTTAAAAAAATTAACACATCAACCAAAGTGTTATTGTCCAAATAACTCCAAATTCAAATAATTTAAATGGAGAATTAAATTTTAACATCTAAATAATGTCCAAAATAAAGTTTGAACTAAAATCCTAATAAAGAAAAATTCCCTAACCTAGCCATCACTCATCACCTGAACTAAGAGTACCTGAAAAATTATCAACGAATGGGCATGAGCTTAAAGCTCAATAAGGAATATCAATGCACTTTCATGGATCAAACATTTTCAATCATACTTGCCAATAGGAAATATAAAATATACTTATTTTCATAAAAACTTTTGAGTTCAAAATATTAATACATTCAAACTTTTTAACAAAACTTTCTCATATTCATTTCAAAACAACTTCTCATCAAAACCAAATCAAATGCATTCAAAATATCTTTACTCTGGTTATAATAACAAATGATGTCCAATTAGGTGGGACTTCACAAATGAGTGGTTAGTTTCAAATTTGTTATAGTTAAGGTGAACAAAACCAAATGTCAACAATTATAACCCATTGACTAGGGTCATATAATATCAACTATTATAACCCGTTAATTAGGGTCGAAAATGTCAACAATTATAACCCGTTAACTAGGACCATATAATCCAGAGTCAAACATTTTATTTCGTTAATTCAAACTTACAAAACAAAATATCATATCTCTTCATTTTTTCATTTTTCATAAATAAACAAAGAAAATTCTAAAAAAAAATACTTTCATACAAAACACATATTTGATCCATGTGAAAAGATAAAAATAATATTTTTACACATTTCAAAATATAATATAAAAAGAAAATTATTTTCTTTTATAAAAATCTGCATTAATTTCCCTTACCTTGAAGAAGCACTCAAAAACTTGAAGTATTTAGCTTGACGAATTTACTCATCACCTAACATAATATCATATACAATATTGATTATCTATCTAAATATATAAATTTGACAATCTTAAAAATATTTTATTTAGTATTAGGGATCCTAATTAATTTTTCATATTAATATTATTACCATCCAATATTATTTTCAACTTCCTAAACAATAATTTATTTCTTTTTTTCTAACTTATCTAAATTAAATCTTTTACGAATATTTATTTGCATTAAACTATTATTATTATTATTATTTAAATCTCCTACTGAAACTTAACAAATACCCCATGCAATTCTTTTTTTTTTTTTTTAACATGCCAAATCCTTCCTACGCATCTTTCATCATTTTTTTTTCCTCTCTAAAGTCAAAATTTTTAACCTCCATACTCACAAATTTTGTGTAATTTTCACATCTGAAACTATATATATATATATATATATATATATTTATCTGGATCTATTCATTTGAGTAATCAAAATTTATCGATCTCCATTAATAAATCAAACTATGTTCATAAATTTTTAATCTTTTTGACCTAGAAATTAATTAAACGAACTCTAATCAAAATTGAGATATTCTAAAGAATATCTAAAGTGTTCAAAACTAATTAACGAATATAAAATATTAATTTAAGGATTAAAAATTTTACTTGAAAAATTAATCTTCAGATCCTAAACCTCCGAATCTTCAACTCTATGCTTTCTGATCTTTCTGATTTCTGTGTAAAAGGGTTTTCTTAATAGAGAATATAGGAAATATCTAATATATATTTAGGGGTTTTAAATACGAAAAGACCTTTTTACCATTATTAAATTACTCTAATTAATTAATAATTTTTAAATTATGATTTTACCCCTAAATTGGGTTTTGGGCATTACACCTTAACCTTAGCGTTTATGACACATCCTAATCTTCTCCAACCTCCTTACCTCTGGTGAGTGTAACAACACTCCATAATCCACTCATCAAACAGAAAATAATAAGTTAAAATAGTAAAGATTTTTCTTCTTCTCATACTTGTGGCTACAAACATTTTTTTTTCTCTTTTTCACTTAACCCTAAATCATAAGGGGTTAAATACATTTGGGGCAAACTCATCCATTCAATAAATAATTTTTTTTTATAGTTCAATTTATCGACTTCTGATATCCTCTGTTTAATATAACAAAATCGGCAAACTTTTGATGTCCTCTATCTAGTATAATAAAACCAATTTAGGTTTCATAATCTTATAATTAAAACATTTTTATTAAATCGTTAAACAAGTTAATAAAGAAGTAGCGTTGGATGTGAGACTAGCTAGTCAATAACCAATGCTTTTGCATCATTGAGACAGCTCCATGTGAAAGCGGTGTGCTTCTTAATTTTTTCCTAATTTCTTCTTGAATACACTTTGCACTAAAGATGCATCCTTTTGACCTTAGGAAAAAAAAAAAGGTTTTTGCCCACCAATTACTTCACCTTAAAGATAGCTTCATGTACTAAAATAACATTTAAAATTTTTTATATAACGAGTGTAGGGTTAATTTTGTAAAATAAATTATCCTTAGTCTTTAATTATGTTCATTATCAAAGAATTAAAAATAATGTGAAACTAAAAAAAAACACACAAAAAAGGTTAATTAATACTACAGTTTTTTTCTTTTTTTCTTTTTGGACTAAAACTATCCATATTTGCAGCATGGAAAACCATATCCTTGAGTAAAAATAAAAAAAATATTACACAATGTGTATTGAACCAAACCAAAAATATAAAATATAAAACTTTGAATATACTTCCTATTTTTTTATTTTTAGAAACAGAAATAAAAAAGTTGTATGTAAGGGTTGGTCGGGCCATGTGCTCTGATTAGTACAACAATTAAACTGGCAAAATGATTGAACAAGTCAAGTTTGAGAACTAGTTAATTAAATATAATTTTTTTTAACTGTTTTCTTTTTTCAAAGTCTAAACAAATGTTTTTTGTTTGAGCTACATATTTGAAAACTAAAATTTCCATAAAATTTTATTGAAACTTTAAACAAGTAATCAATATAAAAAGATTAATTTAATCACTCATATTTCTTGTCATTAAATTGAACATTGTCATCAACAAGTGTTTAACATTTATATGACCTTGCTAATCAAAAACATAAATATGATTTTTCTTAATATATATATTAATCTTATTTTAGTTGCATAGGAATTTTAAGAAATTTAATTATTTTACTAAGAAATTCATCATGAAGCTTAATTTGTAAAGTTACAAAAAGGTCCATGAAATGGAGCTTTTTGTTGGAAGTTGATATCTTATACCATATTTTAGTCTTTTTTTATTTTTTATTTTTTTCCTTATTCTTTTTTCTTAAACATAAAATTTAAAATGGCTTAAAAAATTTACTTTTTATGTGAAAATTTTTATTTTTGTATTTACTTTAAATAACTTAAATTAATTTTTTTTTATCAATATTTATCATTGAATCTGAGCAATTTTGAAAAGGTCAATAATTTTAATTTTTTATTTTTTGTGAGAATTCAAATCTCAAATTATGAAAAGAATTCAATAAAATGTTAAAAAAATAAAAAGAAAAAGGAAAAATAAAAACAAATTTGAATGAATATTAACTTTTCCGACAATATTAATCACCATATAGCAGTGTAAACCATGGTTTTATTTCTATAAACAAAAATTTGTCATTTCATCAAATCCATATGGTAATCAACTAAGTTTGAACTTAGATTGAATTTTAAAATCAAATAGAAATAATTTGGATATCCTATGAATACTTCAAAGTAGGAATTTGAAAATATGGGAAATAAGTCTTTCATAAGATATATTAAAGCATCTTTTAGTAACAAAAATACTAAAAATATGGAATTACTTAAGCAAATTAGATTTAAAAATAAAAATAAAAAAAGAAAAAGAAAAATCAGTAATTCATCAAACAAACTCATACTTGAATGGAATAATATGAAAATTCATATTAATACATCTATATCTATATGTAAAGTGATATAGATATGAAATGACAAATATTTTGTTTACATATATATTATGATGTGTAATCAATTTACTTCTAAAAAAGGAGAAAATTTTAAGAATATTAAGGTAGATAATTCCAAGCAGAATCTTAAGGGATTAATTAATTTGAGTCCAATCATCAATGAGTTGTAATAATATCTTAAAACAGTTTTGTTAAATTACTAAACAGATTACATCAAAGTTGTTAAAACAATATTTTATTTATTATTATTAAATAGATCAAATAGATTCAATTATCTAAAGAAGTGGTAGCACCGGAAATGGTGACTACCAAGTCAATAAATAACCAATTTTTTGGCACCACTTTGGTGAGTGGACTGCACCATGGTTGTCACTCTGATGGGATGACATCTTTTTCTAAAAAAAGGTTGTTGCCCACTAATTACTTGATAGACATCAAGATCTCTCATAGCTCTCAGTAGTGGAAGGACTGCTGGTGTGCTTTAGAAGTTGTTGCATTTAGATAGGTTAGGTAGTTTGTTAGACTCTTTGGATTAGTTAAGACTGTTACACAATGGTTAGTATGAAAGAATAAAAATAGAAGAAAGAGAGTTGAGTTTTCTGGAAAAACTTTCTTTACTTTTGCTTCCTTAACCTCAGCTTTTATGACACATCCTAATCTTCTCCAACCTCCTTACCTCCTGTGAGTGTAACAACACTCCAGAATCCACTCATCAAACGGAAATAAAAAGTCATAGTAGTAGAGTTTTTTCTTCTTCTCATACTAGTGGCTACAAACATGTTTTTTCACTTTTTCACTAAACCCTAAATTATGAGTTAAATACATTTGGGCAAACTCATCCATTCAATAAATAAATTTTTTTTCGATAGTTCAATTTATCAACTTCCCATATCCTCTGTTTAATATAACAAAATTGGAAAACTTTTGATATCCTCTATCTAGTATAACAAAATTAATTCAGGTTTCATAATCTTATAGTTAAAATATTTTTATTAAATCATTAAATAAATTACTACTCGAATTATCTTCTAATAAAGGAGTAGCATTGGATGTGAGACTACCTAGTAAATAACCAATGTTTTTGCACCATTGAGACAACTCCATGTGAAAGCGGTGTGCTTCTTAATTTTTTTCCTCATTTCTTCTTGAATACACTTTGCACTAAAGACGCATCCTTTTGACTTCAGGAAAAAAACACAGAAAAAGGTTTTTGCCCACCAATTACTTCACCTTAAAGATAGCTTCATGTACTACCACATCCTCGTCTAACATTAATTAATTCCTAATCACTCAAGGAAAAGATAGATGTATTTGTAAACTTGAAATTTGTCCTAGGGTCTTTTAAAACCCATTGAATTAGAAATATTTTTACCCTCTTACATTTGACCTATAAACTTTTTATATTTGTTTTGGAAAGAGAGAAATCAGAAATTTTTAAGGGTAAAATTAGGATGTTTTGAGAGAATATCATAATTTTTTGAAATAGAAAATGAGAATTTTTTTGGGGTAAAATAAAAAAAAAAATTGAAATATCAAATTTTTAATCGGAAAATTAAATTTTTTTTAAGGGAGAACTCGAATTTTTAAATAGAGAATAAAAATTATTTTTAGAGAAAATTGGACTTTTTTTTAAGGGGGCATTTTCTCACAACCAAGGAAGGGAGAGAGGGAGAAGAAAAGGAAAAGAAAGAGAGAGAGAGAGAGAGAGAGAGAATGAAAAGGATGATTTTTGCGTGTTTTCCATGTTGTACCCGTTGGATATGGTCATAACTATACACTTTTCTACTTGTAGAGAGTAAAGGTGGTATTATTGTTTTACTTAATAAGATATATAACATGTCAATATTCACCATCAACCATTGAATTTGAGCAATTTTTAAAAGGTCAATGATTTTAATTTTATATTTTTTACATATGAGAATTAAAATCTCAATTTAAAAAAAAATAAAAATCCAGTAAAATGTTAGAAAGAAAAAAAATCAAATTTAAATGAAGATTAACTAATGGGATGATATGTACCTTTGATTTGTCAATAGGAAGCAACTTTTCCGAAAAATAATTACCATGACAATGCGGGTGTCACACCACCATGACCATTATGGTTTTATTTCTATTAAAAAAATAATATATATATATATATATATATAATCTCATCTCATCCAATTAACACAACAATCAATGAAGTTTAAACTTGGTTTAAAGTTTAGAATCAAATTGAGATAATTTAGATTTTCTATGAATATTTCAAATTAGGAAATTGAAAATATAGGAAATAAGTTTTTCATAAAATATATTAAAATATCATTTAGAAATAACAATACAAAAAACATGGAATGATCACTTAAAGCAAATTAGATTAAGAAAAAAAATCAACAATTTGAACAAACTCATACTTGAAATGGAATAACATGATCTACTAATGTCTCTAATCTCCAATGTGATAGAGATATAAAATGATAAATATTTTGTTCAAATATATATTATGGTACATATGCCATCCAATTAACTTATAGAAAGAAAATTCTAAGCACAAGGTTGATGGATTAATTACTTTGAGTGCAACCATCATTGAGTGTGTAATTATATCAAAGATGTTAAATTAATTTAATAAATTATTAAACAGATTACATAGATTGAATGATCCTCTAAAAAAAGAGTAGCATGGGAAGTTGGACTACGAAGTCAATAGCCAATGCTTGAGCACCACTTTGTTAATTTGTGTTTCCTTTTTTTTTTTTTTTCTCCTTTGGTAAGTGGGCTGCACCATGGTGTTGTCAATCTCCATAGGACTACACTGAAGCCTTTTCCACCACCCTAGACCCCTTTTTCCCAAAAAAAAGGTTGTTGCCCACTGGTCACTTTCCCTTCCTTAACCTCAACTTTTAACCTTATTCTAATCTCCTCCAACCTTTATCAACTACCAACTCAATGATCGATTACTGCAATAATCATTAAGTTGTAAATATATGGAAGTTGTTAAAACATTTTTTATTGAATATATAATGCATTGAATTGCCTTCTAATAAAAAAGGAGTAGCATTTGAATGTGAGACTTCACAATCAATAACTAATGCTTTTGCACCATTCAGACAACTACATGTGAAAGTGGTGTAATTCTTAATTTTTTTTCCCATTTAGTAGGTGGAATGTAACATGGTTGTTCCCTCTTGAGTATACACATTGCTGTAAAGATGCCTCTTTTTGACCTCATTAACCCCTCTTTTGTAGAAAAAAAGAAAAGGTTATTTTTGCCCCCAATTACTTTCCCTTGACCCCAACTTCATATACTATATAACATCCTCGTCCAACATTATTGTGTCCACTTCATTTTCTTCTTGCTTTTTCTCCAAGGGGAAAGATGTACCTCTTTTCTCCTTTTGTTTTAGCATTTGTTTTGGTATATTGTTGGGTGGCTTGCTTCACTCCCATGGTTTTCTCCATCAATTTAGTTGATGAGGTTGCTCTTATTGCCTTGAAAGCCCATATCACATATGATTCCCAAGGCATTTTGGCAACAAATTGGTCTACCAAAAGCTCCTATTGTAGTTGGTATGGTATTTCTTGCAACGCTCCTCAACAAAGAGTTTCTGCAATCAATCTCTCTAACATGGGTCTCCAAGGAACTATTGTGCCACAAGTCGGCAACCTCTCTTTTCTTGTTTCCCTTGATCTCAGTAATAACTACTTCCATGCGTCTCTTCCCAAGGATATTGGTAAGATTCTCTTAAACTTTGTCTACTTTATAGGTCAATACTCATGTTTCCTACTTCAATATATAACATCAATAAAAGCTAGGATTACCATAATATTTTACTTTCAACCATGATGAAATAGTTGAGTAATTGATAAATTATAGTTTCAAAAATAATAATTAAATATTTGGCAAATTGGATTGTTAAATTATTGTGATCATGTATAATAATACAGGTTTAATTTATTCTCTTTATTTTGATACAAAATTCATTTTAATTAAATCAATCATTATACAAGTTAAAAATTAGTTCTAGTTTTTTTTTTCATTTCTTAAAAATTATTTTCTTTTTCTATTTTGAATGAATTTAGCATAACTATAGGAACGGTGATAAATTTTTGTTTTAAATTTTAGAATGAGTAATACCAAATACAAATCTAAATAAATATACACAACAATAATAAAAAGTTTCAACTGACTTAGTTCTTTTCTTTTTAAGTTATAACATTAATTGATTTATTTATTGTAACATTTTACAATTGATAGATAATTTCAAGTATAGAAAATTTTGATCCAAAAAAAATTAAATTATTTAAAAAACAGCATAATTTAATGTAATATATTATACATTAAAATGTAATCAAATATTTAATAGATATCAAATAATTTCATATATATAACTTAATTTAATTCAATACAAAATACTTAAAGCTACAATATAATATTTATTTGTGATAAACAATAGTGGATTATTTTGTTGTTAATATTCCTAATAAAAAAATGAAAATTAGTTGATCATATTCTATGTAATACTCAACATTTCTATGAAGTGTATAGTTAATTTCACAAATTATTATTATAGAGTAAGAAACATTATTGTACACAATTCAAACCAACGTAAAGGTTTCAACTAAACCTAATTTCGTAGCAAATGTCAATTTGTGATTCATTCTGTGAAAGTACTAAGAAAAAAATATTAAAGCAAATAATTTCCTTATATTTGATTTTTTTGTAAAAATATAAAAAATCTAATATAATCAAAATTAATTAAAAATTATCTATTTTTAAATTATTTAATCTTTATATAGAAAATTTAAAAAAAATTAAATGTGTTTGAAATAGCATATAAATAATTTATCAACTTTAAATTTTTTTTTCTTTATTTTGTCTTCCTATTTTTCTTCTCAAGTTTCTTTCTCTCATATTTTTTTCCAACCAAATAAAACCTATGACTATATTTGGGAAAATATAAGGGAAAGAAAATAAATAAATAAAATAAATTTAAAGTTAATAAATTAACTTTTTTGTGTTTCTTCAAATTCATTACCTTATTTTAATTATTTGATGCAAAGATTTAATAATTTAAAAATACATAAAATTCTAATTAATTTTAATTATATTTTATTTTTTTTCTTATTTTTTATAGTAAAACTAGAGAAAATTATTTTCCCTTAATATATTTTTTTCTTTAATACTCTTTTGAACCAAGCATAGTCTACATGTTCAAAATAATAATATTTCAATTTTTTTTTCTTTTATTTTAGGTAAGTGCAAAGAGCTTCAACAACTGAATTTATTTAATAATAAATTGGTTGGAAGCATTCCAGAAGCCATTTGTAATTTATCAAAACTTGAAGAGCTATATCTTGGCAATAATCAGTTGATCGGTGAAATTCCAAAGACGTTCAGTCATCTTCGTAATCTGAAGATATTGTCATTGCGAATGAACAACTTAACAGGTTCCATACCTGCCACCATTTTCAACATATCTTCTTTGCTCAAGATTAGTCTCTCCTACAATAGCCTCTCTGGAAGTCTTCCCATGGATATGTGCAACACTAATCCAAAGCTCAAGGAGCTTAATCTTACGTCAAATCACTTGAGTGGAAAGATCCCCACCGGTTTAGGCCAATGTACAAAGCTTCAAGGAATTTCCTTATCATATAATGAATTCACAGGGAGCATACCAAGAGCAATTGGTAATTTGGTGGAGCTTCAGAGATTGTCTCTCCGCAATAACAGCTTGACAGGTACACTTTTTCTTTCCTCTGTTTTTTTCGATCCTCTCTCACTTTTCCTTAAGCTTTCAAAT